>NC_045476.1:27621114-27945043 GCF_009650955.1 Corvus moneduloides | reverse complement strand
CATTTGTGAAGGTTCTAGCATGTGAGGTCTTTAATCAGTGTCACTAAGTACTAGTGGGGTATGAATAAACCCTAGTGCTACCAGATCTAGTCAAACAGTTAAACATTACCTAATGTGAAAGGTACTATAAATATACAAAGAAAAAACCAAAACTTAAAAACTGTGAAAGTGCAAACCTATAGCAGGAAGAAAGCATATAAAGAAAAAAAGAAATAACATATATGGTGTATTTCAGCCTGTTAAATGACAAACCTGAAAACTTCTGGAAAATATTTAAATGTATGCATATACACACATGAAACTTAAAGGTAGCTGAGGTTAATATGCATATCTGCCACTATTAATAATCATTGCTAATATGTCCATAGAATAGACATGAGTAAGTGGGTGACCTAAGAGTGAAGGCAAGAGTAGTATATCCATGCATGTGACTGCTAATTCAGAAGATGCTCAGTATTTTTTACAGAGGTATTTTCATTCTATATCAACAGATTGACTAAAAGAAGGAAGAAGATATGAGCAAACTTATAGGGAATGAGCAGACCATTAATGACATGGAACACAAACATTTACAAAAGATTGGTAGTGGTGCAAGGTTTCTCAGGAGACCAGACTGAAAAGTATATATCCTAGCAACTGAGCTCAGAAAGGACATGGAGCTTTAACAGGGTGTGTTAGGAAAGGAGAAGAAAAATGACCAAAATAAGAAAGATGATGCAAAAGAGTTTTATTAATGGTAGAGAGCAACTATAGCAAGTTTTGGGTACAAGGGAAGAAATAGAGAAGTTAAAGACAGGTTAAATGACCGACTAATGAAGGGGATGTTATCAGAAGTGACAGACAGTGGTGAAAGCTGAGACATCTCTGAAAAAACAAAATATCAGAAAGACAATCCAAGACAGCTTTGGGTAAGTCAGGGGAAGATGGATACACCCATAAGTCACCACTGTGGAGACTCTCAAGTGAAGCTATGACAAAGACATGTTGAAATCAGCATAGCTTTCAAATAAACAAACAAATAAATAAATGTAATAATTAGGGAGTATTTAATGTTATCTGTGTAAGAACAATAGTTTCATTACCTCAAAGAAGCACAGTTTGTGTGTTGATATTCTTCCCTGAAAAAACATGGTATATTTATTGTTTATAACATCAGGTTTGAAGGAAATTCAGTGAGAAACAGTTGAACAGGCTATGTTACTATTAGTACAAATGTATTTTGTACAGTTAAAAAGGGATGTTTGTGTGTGTGAATAGTAAGAGATGTGAGAGGGTTCCTTTTTACTTTCTCTCCTATTTACCTATTCCCTCTGCTATAATTCTGTTTCTACTGAGTGAATGAAACCACCTTACTATTCTGCATGAGCTTAACCGTGGGTTTACTTTGTCTTGTTGTCCTGCTTAAGAAATTAATTGAAAAAATGTTTACTAGACAATAGCCACTGACAAAGTACTCAGCTGGAAAACATACCTTACAACATGGTTCCCTCATGTAAATTTCTTGTGTGGAGTCTTATTAGACTGCCAACCTTAATTATGCTGAGCAGTACCACACAAAAATCAGGGGGATAATAATATTATACATTAAAATACAACTCCACATAGTAAACACAATGTATTCTAGAGCAGGAATACTCAACAGGTAATAGAGGCATAAAAAGCCTCCCTCACCTCAATACCTGTGAACTAATATAATCTAATACATTACAAGATTAACTGAGAAAGGAGAAAAACATACAGTTATAAAAACAAGGATCTTGCAGCTGGAGGACAAGTTGGATTCCCCCTCTAATTTAAGGGCATCACCTTCTGAATGTATGCATCTCATGCATCTGAAATCATTGTTGAATGTTCGCAAAACTAATAGCATTTTTTCTATTAAATTCATAGTTCAGAAACATAATACACGTATTTACAGGGATGTATGTTTGTTGGTCTGTATGGATTGAGCATGAACAAGTGGAAACAAGTTTGAATGGCTGTGCAATAAAATACACTGATAATTAGTTGAATCAAGAATTTAAGTCAACAGATGTGGAAAGTCATTATCAATGTAACTTTCACTTCTTTTGTAGTTGGAAAGAGACAGTGACAGCAGAGATGAGCTACTGTGACACTCTTGAAAAGCCATTTGCTTTTGAAAATCAATAAATCTCAACAAGTTTGAAAATGTTTTCTCCTAGAAATAAGTTACAAATAAGAGGTGGTTGGCAAAAAACCCTAAAGCTGTAATTTTTTTCAGATTTGCATTCAGCAGTACAGTA
Organism: Corvus moneduloides; assembly: GCF_009650955.1. Lineage (NCBI taxonomy): Eukaryota > Metazoa > Chordata > Aves > Passeriformes > Corvidae > Corvus > Corvus moneduloides. Next base: position 27,942,779 of record NC_045476.1, on the reverse strand, counting down.
ATTTGTTAATGTTGAGCATTTTTTCAGATTTTTTTGGGCATAATTTTAAATACTACATTTCAGAGAGAAAACTAAAGTGATTACTCTCTTGGCTTTCTCCTCTTCAACAGTTTCTGGGATATATAGAGCATTTCTGAGGTGATCAGAAGGATTTGTGTCTTGTTGGCAGTTGGGTGCCACTGTGCTACTGCCACTTTGAAAACCATCCCATGTGGAAGTCTGTCCTATCCTGTCATTACCTGACTCAAATTAGCTTGTGAGCAGAACAGGATGCCCCATACTTCAAATCACTGCACCATTTTTTAGCTCGTGCTTTTCCTTTCAACAACCCTGAACCTTAGTCTTCTCTCCCTTCTCATCCCTATTGTTGATGTATCACACTATCCCAAACACTTTATGAGGAAGCCGCCAGCTTCCTCCTCATATTCTGCTTTCTTGCCTCCTCTTTACACATAGTATTGCTCTGATGTATTCCAAGGGAAAGCTGACAAACTATAATGTAGTTACAACTTTCTGTCTTTCCAACCATCAGTTTCTTATTGGTTGTGCCACTTGTCCCATTAACTAGATCCTCTCTCCTCGTTGGAGATATCTTCATTGCCATTTGTTCATCATCTTTCATGGTCTGATAGGTCTTCCTTTTTAAAATACTAATTTGCTTTATTTTTAGAAAAATAAACATATATATATAAATGTATCAGCCTTAACTTAATCTTTGTCCTCACATGACACTACAACTAATGCTCCAGCTGTTGTCTTCAGTTAATTAATAATTAAACATATACTCACAATCATAGCATAAAGTTGTTTACTAATTTCACCATATACCTTTACAACCTGTCTCCCATCATTTGCACTCAAGAGAACTTGTTCAGATTCAGTGCTCTGTCCCAGAGCACTTCACATCTCATGCTTCATTGACATTCCTTGCAGAAGATCCTTCTAATCCCTCTTCTAGCTTTCAGTAACAGTTTCTTCAGATCCCATTTCTGGCCCTCATAATATTTTATCTGATTAATCTCAAAGACATCAATTCTGTCTATATGCCGAGAACAAACAAATCTGCCTGTCAGTCAGTTTCTTTACACATAGCCTGTTCTAAGATTCTCCCTAACTACTTGCACAACCGAAACTCTTGTCCAAACGCTTATGACAACATCCTTTTTCTGCCCAAGAAAAGAACTCCTTCTCCTTTTACTCTTTTAGAGTTGTTGCTGGTTCTCCAAGGCTACTATTTGAGATGTCTCTTCATATCATGTGGTTCACTTAACCTTTTTGCATCACATCAAATAGAAGCTACTTATTTTCATTTTCAAGGATTTGTATTGCCCACCTCTGCCCTTCCTCTTCTCTCATTATTTCTCATTTATTGTTCAAGGACGGACAACGTATATTAAGGCTACACTGACCACTACTGCTTTACTGGTTTTTGTAGTCCCTATCTGACGACATTAATTTGTGCTCTTCTGTATTACATGCATCTCTAGGAGGCCTTCTAGTTCCGTTTTTTTTTTGTGGACAGCATGATGGGATCTCAGTTTGTTCATTAGGCACCTATAAAACAAATTATAAACAAGCAACCAAACAAAATAACCAAATCTTTTGCAGACACACTCCTCTCTAGGAAGTCTACCTAGACCAAGAACAAGTTGAGGGCAAGCTCTGCCTCACTGCTTTGTGGAAACAGAATAATAAAGAGATGTTGAAAACTCTTTAATACCTTAGCAAGTTTAATAGCTACCTTTTAAGGCAGCTATTTAACAAGTTTAATACCTTACCTTTTAAGTTTAATAGCTGCTTTCAGAAGTCAAAGGAAACCTTTATCCTAAACCAAAACCTTGAGCAAAATTGCTATAAAATATGTTGAACCATGTAAAGTTAGGACTGTTGGTGCACCATGTTTCTCTTTTTTTGTGTCCTCAGCTTCTCAGAAAGCACAAGGGAACACAACTGCCTGTAAACAAAGGTGGTTCTCCCCCTGAATCCTTCTGCTGGGACTGCGACCTATTGCTCTGCTTTTGCCAAGGAGCTCTGCAGCAAGAGTATAACAGAGTTCTTTCAGTCTTCCTCCTTGTTCAGAACTTTTTCTGAACTTGAAGTACTTCAAATCTAGGGCATCAACACAAAATATTTGTCTCCAGAAACATAAATCAAGGCTACAGCAACTAAAATTAAGGTGGTGGTAAGGAATACATGACACAGAATGAGAAGTCTATGTCTTCTTTAATGGAAGTTTATGTTTTTTAATAAACAACTGTTGATCCTGCAATCTCCATTCTTTCCCAGGATGTTTCCTTTCTATAAGTGTTTTTAGACTCTGAGCATGAAAAGGAAGAAAATACTGAGTGGAAAGGAAGGGGATCACTTCAGAGGAAATGGTTTGGAGGCAGATCTTGGGTTCTCTTGCTCTCTGACTTCTCAGCATCTTAATTTCCTCAGCAATTAAATGTATATAACAGTATGTAATAGTGATATTATTGGTGTTAGTGCATGTTTAGATGGCAAGAGACAAATCATGGCCACTATTTCTACACAATAAAGCCATTGTTGCCTGCTTTTTAAAATTTTTTTTTCTTCATGTAGCTATGCACAGATTTCCTTCGAAGACCTATCTTCAAATCTACAAACCCACCACAATGAAATCAACTGTTCTATTAATTAGGCCTGGATATCTTTCAGGAGAACAAATGAGAACATCACTGACTAAAGTATCTTGCCAGTCTTTCTCCCATAAAACATATGAGTTTCTTCCTGTCTTCTATACTCATATTAAATACGATGTGTTTTATCAGCAGCTCAAAAAAAGCAAAGTGAATGAGCATCTTTTACCACGTTAACAGCATATGAAAAAAGCTGGCAAGGCGAAGAAATGAGGCATGTTCAACCTGAGAAGAAATTAGTTCTACTCTATGTTGATCCGTCATTGCGCTGAACTCATCTGTTTGGTATTGGAAAAGCCATGGCTGTTTCCATTTCAAATGATTCTAAAGCAGTACGTGTGTCCTCCACTCTAGTTGGTTCCAGAATGACCTGAATTTTTTTATTAATCACTTTGCATCATATTGCTTCCTGAAAACTAAATGCAGTGAATATTTGTCTTCTTGTATTGACCTGAAGTACCTGGTCATGAAGAAAACCAAGTGATATTTTTTTAATTGTGAGACTACCTGTTCTTGTGCAAAGTTCTTGTACAAAATGGATTCCATCTCCAAATGCCATAATAAAAACACTAGAGAAGTACCTCATAAAACTCTAGAGATGTACAACCAATATATAATGACCCCTTTATCCAGTATTTTTTTTCATCCATGAGCTGAAAGAACAAAATGTAATCATAAACAACAACTAAATTAGTATATGCAACCTGCTTATAGAGATAAGCATGAACTACTTAAAAAGTTTTGATTTCAGCATTCCATTGAAGCTCAGCAAATCATCCAGTTCTATACCACAAACTTCAGAGTGTCTGCCCCTGCAGTATCTTGGCAACTGTAAATGAATCTACATGCACAATTCTAGAGAACAATTTGCAATTCCTAAATCTGAGTTTCAATCTCTTCATCACTGAGTTTTAAGAGGGAAAAAATACTGTTTATGTTTTTAAATAAACCTTGCAAACTTCTTATAAGCCAATCATGGCTATTAGTTTCAAATGTAGAGCTGATGGGTCATACTGAAATTGTGACCTATTTGTTCCTATGAAGTGATATAGATGTGAATGATGTTAAAAATTGTCTTGACATTATGTTTTAGACTAGCTACATCATTTGTACAGCACCAGTTTTACTTCCTTCCTTTCCCACCCATTGTTTACAATATGTCCTGATTACATGAGGAAATTACTTGGTTTCAGATGTTTTAATTCTCTTCACCTAGGTGAATTATGACTGCAATACAACAATATGTTTCCTATTCAGATCAATTACATATCAACATTTTGTATTTCATACACCATGACTATGAGTTCAGATGGGGACTCTGGTGGAAAACCTCTCAGCTGAAGGAAACCTATTTTGGCGATTCCATTCTATCACTTTACCTGGCATCTTTAGAAAAGATGATGTTCTCAAAAAGTACAAAGCCCCCTAACCCTGTCTGCAGATTTCTTCCCTATCCCCAATGAGATGGCATAACATCTGAGTTTGTTTTGCTTTTTCATTCTTCTCTGCTTCCCTCCTCTGTTCTCCCCAGACAGATTTCTATCAGCTCTGATAACCTAGTCAAATTACAGATCATGTCATTAAACTCTGTTTAACAAATTCTTCTTCAGTTCTACTTCAAAGCTAGAACACAATGTCACTGTGAGCCATTAAATGTTTCTACTCCTCCCTAGAAATGGATATACATGAGAGGTGGTTGAAGTGACTCTTCTATGTACAGTTGTTAAAAGATGCAGGATAAAAGGTGCTATATAAATGTAAGACATACTTTTTCATAGTCCAATATTTTAGTGAAAGGTTAATTAATGTAAGCATGGCTTAACATAAATAAGAGTTTTGCATTCAACATTTTAAATGCAACATCTTGGGAGGATGTAGATTGTTTTATGTTGGAATAAAAAGCTGCTTGTAGTAAAATATTATGATGATGGTCTGAAGAAGCTTTGAAATCAATAGATGATATATAACTGAAATTAGAGAGGCCTGACCTACTCTTCTAGGAACAGCTAGTACATCAGATGGACTTTGTTTTATTTGACCTTAAATTTCTTGAAAATGTTTTCTTTCTGGTGAGTTCTAAATTCCTTAAATGTTAAAGGATTTTATTGGTGTTGCTGTTCTGGTTGTTTCTTAAATCAAATTTTGTTTTATACAGGATATGATAAAAGTATAAACCAGAGAGAAATCTTAGAAGAGCAGAAGGTCCTTAGCAATGCCAGATCTTTCAAGGCTGTGATTTATTTGCAATGTAATTCAATTATTAAAAATAGACAGTATTTTTATATCTTTCAATTCTGCTATACACAAAATCACAAAAGCCAGATATTTTCTATTAGAGTTTGATAGGATGTGGTTACTGAGGCCATAAAAAAAATAAAGGGCACTTACAGTCTTAGTATAAACTATGATTAATTTTTATTAGGAGGATACATTTATATATTATAAACTGATGATTTATTTGTAGATTTTTTTTCCTGCAAGTTTAGTAGTTTCCCTTGGTGCAGAATGCAGAATTGTATATGAGATATTTGAGTGTCTAAAACGATGTATGATAAATGAAGTAGCATGCTACTTATACGCTTATCATGTTCCTTGACTAGCAACAGGTTCAGCAAAGGGCACAGCCAGTAAATGAAATTTTCCACCAGGACAATATATCATCACAAGAAATGTATGCGCTGGAAACTTACAAGCCTGCTCGGGATGCGGACAAGGTGTGAAATGGCAAAAAATGAGAAGCAGAAACAGCATATAGTAAATTTCAAATTCAGCTGTATTTCCATATTGGCTGAGCATGGTGCTTTAACTGTTTGAAGTCATGTATTTTAGAAAATAATAAAAACATCCATGCAAATTTAGCTCAGTTTTAATGCTAGGATAAATTTCCTTCATTAGATATCCTATAAATTCTTTTGAGAAAAGAAACTTAGAAAAGAGTAATCCACCGAAAGTAATTTTTGTATCCCCTTCAGAGTCAAAATATAAAACAACATCTTTAAATGCATATTTCTTCCTCAGAGTTACAGGCTGAAAATCTGCTCCAGGAAATATTTATCACAACCTTCAACACTCTGTGGAGAGCACTAATTAAAAATAATAATAAAAAACCCAGGAAAAAAAAGCAACAGTGTCTGTATATTTCCCAGTGGAATTTAGTTTGTTTACAAAAACATTTCATAATAAGAATTTCTGACATATAACCATAGAATCCTAACAAATTATAAATACTCCTGTCTTCTTGCAAAAAGGTACACCAAATACCAAGAAGAAACTTCTTGGCATTCTGGTGGTAGATGGAAACATGGCTAAAAATATATTGAAAATGTCTGTTTTTATGGTTACCAGCTGTACAGCCTCACTGAAGAGAGATGAGCCTTGGAAAATGTGGTCAGGTTCTGCAATTCTATCTTAAAGAAGCTTCTGAAATGTCTTGAAATTTAATTGCTGCACTGCAAGAAATCTAGAATAATGACATTGCTTTTGTCTATGTATTATGGTAGAGGCTGTATTTAAATGCTGAAACAATTTTGTAAACTGAGTAGTAGATCCTGCTCTTTATGGCCTTACCAGATAAAATACACCTCTGGAGAGATTTCGCTGATTTACTTTTACTGTGTACCGTAATTTTAAAACCAGCAGAACATAGTTTGGGCCATAATGTCTATCACTTTTTTTTTTTTTAACCAGAAAAGTCCCTCTCTCTCATATCTTTCTCCATCTTGCTTCCAATTAGCAATCCTTCTCCAACACCGCACTGAAAACAATAGTAAAATACATTTATAGTTACACTCAAATATTTATTTCATAAACATTCTATTCCTTGCCAATGTATTTTGGGATGGACATCTTGTTTCCATGAACTGATCTATCACCACACTATTCCAAAGATGTTAGTGACAAAAAGCCACAAAGAGAAACACAAAAATGAGTAATATTTCTTTAACAAACAAGAATTATCCCCTCTTCCAGACATAAATTTGCTGTGTTCATTCTCTAAGCTCTACAGCCTTTCCTAGTGGCAGCACTGATGCAACTTAACCAAGGATTTTAACTGGAGAACAAAACAGACTCTATGATACACCATGCCTCCAGAGACAGTATGTCTCACATTCCCAGACTGGCTTCATTGTTCATTCCCTGTGTTTAGGCCTTCTGTTTTATCCCCACAATGGCAAAATTTTGACCAGACTGGTATCAAAGGAAATTCTAATCCATCCAATAGGCCCAGGACATGTCTTCACATTTTTGCTTAATTCCAGCCTTTAATCATTTATGTTCTTTGGCTTTATGAATATTTTTGTGCCTCACTGCCTATTGTGCCTCACACCCTATGGGATTTAATGTTCTCTGTTCATCTCAAATCCAGATTTAGTTTTTGTTTTGTGATTTTCTCTAACCTTTTATCTTTATAATACTAACTCAGAATCAAAATTTTCCTGCTTAGATAGACGGCTGTTTTTTGAAGCGCAGTGAATCAAAGTCTAAAAATACACATACAAAAGGCCATGAGAGCTATTTGTGGTTTAAATAGGTAGAATTCAATGAAGTCCATGCTCTCTGTAGTACACAAGACTAGACTCTGTCTAGCCACAGACCTCTGGAAATTTAGTACTAAATGACCAGTTTCAACAACAGCAGTCTAAGGAGTAACTCTCAAAGTAAAATTAATTAGTTTTGCAGCTCAGAGGAAAATGAGACCACTCACTGTAAGCCTCCAGTTTGTGTCCTTTTCTCTCTCTCACAGGTCTCATGATCTTTGCAATGTCTGGGACAAAAGACTTAATCTGCATGGTTGATGTCAAATGACAAGGGTTTATACACCGTCTGGTTAACTTTGTCACTAAGTAATGACTATTGTCTCCCAGGGGCAGGCTCTCTGTCATCACTGACATAAGGAGACCACATGGGCTCTGTGACCATTTTCAGAGTGCCAATATTTCCTATGCCAGCTGGTTTTGCCACTGTCCAAGTTCAAAAATTGAGGTACTGTAGTGCCTGAAAGCCACTCTAGTTCTGAAAGCCGGGCCCTCGCATTTATTCAATGAGTAGTTTCTTTACCATTATTTCTCTATTCATTTCTTGCTGTATATAATATCTATCTTTTTGGACAACTGGCATATTTTCAGTGCCATTTGTTTCTCCTTGCCTTGTTGGATGGATTGCAGCTTCCATGAACATTATCTTCCACCCAGTTTCTGTTCTTTCCTCCCGTCCTTTTCTCGTGATTGTTTTCTTGTTCCATAATATTCTGGTATTCTTTTGTTTAACTTGTAACATTTAACTTATAGCATCCTTGGTACATTCTGTATAAATTCAGGAAAATATAGGTCTCATTCATTTTCTTCTTGTTTTACAGAGCACAAGCAGACCAGCAGTTAGCCTAATATCATCTTTTTTATTTGCCACCCTTCTCAGGTATGTGAATGAAGATAAAGACAACTGAACTTCATCACTACTGCCATGGAAAATGCAACATAAACTTCTTAAAATATTTCAATTTTTTAACATAATGTCAGGTATCAAATCTTTTGGAAGACTTGTAAGGACTGTTGATGCTAGTTGATACAGTAATACGTTTCTTTATTTTGTACCATTTAGCTCTGCTACTTCAATACATTCCTAACAGATTGTTCCTTCTGAAACTTACCACTATAAAACATACTATTCCATAAATTTTCATGTGGAGAAACACAGAATCTTAATTAAGGGAGATAGCAATGATTTAGCTTCTATATCTGGTTTCAAAAGCTTGGGGACACTTTCCTCTGTCTACATGGCACTGTGGTCTCTAAAGGAGCCACCTAGTACTTATGTGGCTCCTAAAATTCATGCTGCTTTCTTCCTTAAAAATTACGTCACCATTCTTATCTTCCTTTGGCACTATGTACACTTATCTTATGGACATAATTAGTAAACAAAACAAAGCAAATAAAAAATGGCACATGCCTATGAGAAATAAGTGCTGGAAAAACAAGAAGAAAGTTTACAAATCAGTTCTTTGTTGCAGACTGTAGAAATTAATAAACTGCCCATACAACTGCCATATTTAATCCTGCTTCTACATGCTGTACAGATACTAGGTTTATATTCCACGTTCTATGTTCAAAGCAACATTGAAGTACCAACATTTACAATTTTTTGAAACTTTCACAGATTTTTCTATAAGCAGTTCTCCTTTCCAACAGAACAAAAGATGTGATCTTTGTCAGCTAGCAGCTTTATGGCTCAGGACAGGAAAACTCACACTGACCTTAAAGAGCTCTCTTGTCTGTGTGGAGAGCCATGGGAAAACATCAGAAGCAGCAAATGCAGTTAAGAAAAGATCTATTTTTATGATATTTTCTAACTCCCTGAAGATATTATGAGGAATCATCAACTAATAGTGTACTACTGTAAGTAACTTGGACTTACGATATTGTAGTACTACATAGTTGTTTTCTTTGATGTGACAAAAATGGGCTCCAACATGGGGCAGCACTCAATCTGTTTTATCATTCCATCTGATCAAAGACCATGGACTAATTTCCAAAAGTATATTAATAACCCTTTCATTCACAGACTGCAAGACTAAGAGAAATACAGCTCTCCTTACATTTTTCATTATCCTTGATGAACATAATCTTGATTTTACTGGAATTTTTCTCTTGCCATCTTGACATCAGTCAACTATTTATTTTAACAATACAAAATTATCCCTAATATTCACTCTTGGAAGTCAGCTAGATTATATGTCCCAAATTTATGGATATTACAGGACTCATATAGTTATTTATTGGGGAGTAGGAGGGATGGAAGAGAGATAGAGAAAGAGGACAGAATAGTCAAAGGAATTAGACCCACTTGCATGGGTCTTGCAAAGGAATACAGACCCACTCTGTAAAATAAGCTTCCCAGTCTTTAAAAGCCTACAGAAATTAAATTTTGCCGATAAAGATTTGGTAGCATTTTAAATTAATTTCAGGAGAAATAGAGTCCACATAACTAGGGTCAAGAGGAAAGACAATGGAAAAAATTGGGGTTTGTGGCTCATTTAAAGCACAGCCTCAAAAGTAAAACCTTCTGATGGCAAGTGCTATGCACCTGAGGTTACATGAACTTAATATTAACTTTACAAATCAGTAACTTTATAATGAAATGGATCTCTTCATTAGACAATCTCCGACTACTTTGTGGTCTGTGGAGATGCTATCTGATCATTCAGAGATGTACTTGTGGTTTGTAAAAATGGAACCCTAAAGATCATCAGAGTCAGTCTCTCCCCTGGGGCCTTTTTACTCTACTGACACTTAGTGAAAATCTACCAGCAATACAGTCTCAAAAGCAGCAATCATTAACTCATTCAAAGTTACAGGCACAAGGGTCTGGGGTTAGCAACTATTAATTAGTGTAATTATTCCCAGGATGACAATTACCAGCTGCAGGATCCACTTAACATCTATTTCTCAAAACTTGTCATTTTGCAATGCTAATGTTTCTAATAGGTTCATTTGCCCCCATTTACTGATTACATTCACTATGGTATATTGTTTCAGATGGATAGGATGGAAAGCCAATACCTAATATTGACCTCTACGGTATCCTGTTATTAGAAAGGCTGCTCCTACCATGATTAGCCACATCATTCTCTTAAAAATCATATATACTATTTGTGAAGGATTTGTGATATTTCCCCTCTTTCAAATATGCTTCTAAAATAAATTTCCTGGAGAAATATATGGTATGTTTCAAACTATACTCTTCTGTATTGCACTTGTTCGACCGAAAACACTGCACATATTAGTTGTACAATCTGGTTTTAATTTGACTTTAGCTAACAGTAATATGGACTTGGTATAATTTCAAACCTGATCCTCCAGTTTTGATTAGAAAAAAATAACATGAGAAGAGGGACAAGTCTACAGCCCATGTTTGCTCAAGAGTGTCCAAACCCTACATGCTGCTGAGCCATGTTGAAAACCTGTGCATTGCAAAGAAACTAGAATGCTTAGCATGCATTCATATGACACCTATGTATTTCCTAAAGGAACAGAGAGGAAGAAATGGCATAAAGATATTTTCTCCTGTGAAAAGGAAGATTAGATGTCCTCAACAAAGAAGACTTTGATAGGACATAGAACTAATTCATTTAATAACAGAAGGAAGCAAGCCTTTGATGGGAAGATTTTTCTCTAGATTTTGAAAATTTGAGAACTTTCCAAATCCACAATGGGATTAATTTTGACAAAGACATTAATAAATCTTACTGGTTCCAAAGAATACTAATCTTCTGCCAAGTTAGAGTCATATATTTCAAACTGTGTAAAGTTACAAGAAATTAGTGGTTGCCATACATGGAGTCTACAGAAGAAAGAAGATTATGTAGTAGAAGTTAGTACAAGAGTTCCTATTTCCATTACCAGTAAATTCTGTGTTGTTGAAACAAGAGAAAGATTTTCTAGTACAAAAGCAGGAGAAGAATGCAGCGAGTATGGCACCATGTTATTCTGACACGTCTCTCTTTCTTCATTCTCCGAGAAACTGACAGCAAGAGCAATCAGGGATGTCATACAGTGAATATCAGAGTTCAAAATGAACAGAGGAACAGAAATAGGGCAGTATGTTTTCTGGAAAAGCTTTAATTCTTTGCTCCTGCTATGCTGATGAGTCATAAATTGAAAGAGAATGTATTTTAAAACCTGTGTTAATAGCCTGTGTTTAAGAATGATAACGTGCAAGTTTAGCATATATTTTAAAGGGTCTCCTGGATAGGGCCTCACCTATGCAGGAGTAAGTGGAAGCAGCCGTGTTGATTTTTAATGTGCTGCTAGATTGTTTTTGTGTGCATTTGATGTTCCTCTTTAATAACCTCAAGTAAAAGGCTGAATGAATTCAACAACAGTAGCCGAAAAAAGTGCAATGAGTCATATTACAGGAAAATGGAGAAAAGGGTACAGGACTCTCCACTGAACACAATCCTATATTGTAGGCAATCTGTGATAACACCCTTTTCATTTCAGTTCAGTCCCATAAAATTACCACTAACATTACAACTCATGCAGAACACAGATAAATGTAAAAATGTCACAGAATTCTTCCAGATGGGACTTTTAGTTCCACTAGATCACCATCTACTTTTTTACTTGTCTAATATTTCATTACAACCTTCCATAAGTTAATTTTCTTTCCACTGACCATGTAAATCACAAATCAATTTTCATTTAAAATGCCTGACTACAGATTGCTCCTGAAAGCTCAAAGTATATGCTTCAGTGAGCTCTCCAACATTCTTAATGCACATTAGAAAAATGTTGTGGTTTTTTAAAAATCTTTTTAAAAGAATTAATTTTACATTAAAATCTGGCATGAAACCCAAGTAGTGATATTCCTCCCTTCCCTCTCCTTCCCTCCACTTCTAAATTTCAGGTATATTTTTGAAATGTAGCTGTATGTTGAGAAAAAAGTCTTCCATGACAATGACATTTGATCTTAAAACAAAAACTCAGACAAAACCATAAACTGCTCTAGATTTGCAGAAAGCAGAGATGATTACTGAATCCCAAACCACTAGTGCGATAGTGTACTTCTCCAGTGGAAAGAAGAGAGAAAAGGAGGAAACCATTCACAGTTCAGACATTGGCTGTGTTTTATTAGAGCCATTCTTCTTCTTTTTTCTCTTTGTTTAGGCTAAAATATGCAACTGAATATTGTTAATTTTACTTATGGAAGCAGCCACCCTAAAGCCAAAGGAAGATATCTTTGAGACAATCAGGATTCAGCCTTTAAAACAATCTATAATAAATGTTTTATAGGAGCACCCAGAAAATATTCTGTAACAGTATTCTCTTTAAATACTTTTTTCTTACACTAATTTAAAAATAATGTTCTTCCCCTACAAATTTGTAAATATGCATTTGCAGACTGGACTTTGGAAACATAGTTTCTATGGCTAGTTTTGCTATTGTTCTGCTGGGAAATATAGGGCAGTCACTTCATTACTCTGTGACTTAGTTTCTCTATTAGTAAACAGAGGATCATTAAAATGACTTTTTTTCCATATTAAACAGGACCACTTCAATGAACTAGCACATGCATTAGCATTTGCTTAATATTAAGAAACAGGAGTGATCTAGTGGTCACTTAACTGTTTTTTACAGATAGACTATATTTCCTCTGTAGGAATAGAGCATGAATATTTCCATGCTGTTTAATCTCAGATTGTTTACGCATGTTCTTGGTTCTTGAGCAACCTGCTGTGGTGGGAGAAGGAAGCTCTTGGAACGCAAAGGAATTGTAACCCTTTCTAACAGCACGACCCCAGATCACTGAAGTTTAATGAACTGATTAAGAGCAAGGGAAGAGAGAAGCATGGGTCCTCCAAGTCTCTTTTCCAATCTGAACCTACAGGCAAGCCTTCCCTTTGCTCTCTTTTCCTCTGCTTACCTAGCATATCCATTTACCATGTCTCCCTTCACCTTTGGGATTGTCCTTCCATCTCAGAAGTTCACTTCTGTGCAGTTTAGAACCACTCTATCACAGCTCTTTGCCAGACAGTATGCAGTATGGCTTTGAATCCGAAGTTCTTGAAGCACTCTGACATTGGGATTCTAGCTTGGGGGCAATGAAAAGGGTGTCAGTTTAAATAAAGCTGAGTGCTCATGACAATTGAAAGTAGTTCCACATTAAGTGGGGCTTCCTCATAATGGAGTATGTCAGTGCTGACCACTCAAACGGGGGAAGGGAAAGGCTCTTGAGCAGTCTCTGTAAATAGGGTCCTGTCAAACCATTTGCGGGTTATAGTCAGCCAAACCTTGAGGGTTTTCACATAGGGATTTTTAAAACCCAAACCCTCAAATGTCAACAGGGCCTCAAGCATCACATCTAAAATGAATCTGCCTCACTAAAACTGAGAGTTGAGGGCCTCTGGATTTGGCTCTGTGCTGGCGTATCACAATTACCACTTAGAGCTGACTATTTACTTGTAACAATGATGTGGAATCACTTCAGAAGAAGAGGTGTGTTGAGAAAATTGTTTACTTTAGTTCCTGATTAGCGAAAACCTATCGTCTAAGAAGGAAACTATTCACAATGCTGAAGTCTGCAAAATCCCATCTATTAATAGTCACTGGAATCTTTATGGAGTAGGGATTACTATGAAGACAACCTGTCTGGTCTTTCAACTTTCAAAGCTTTATCTTCAACTAAATAAGAAGTTGTTTGGGTTATGGGACCAATCAGAAAAATGTCCACAAAAACATGTGGGAAATGTCTGCGAGCTGGTTCATTTGAGTGGCTAGCTTACTTTTTTATCTCTTCCATTTGCCTAGCCAGCTAAGGGCCAGAAAGCTGTGCTTCTTGGCTTTCACCTCACTTGTCTCTTTTTTGATTTTTTCACTCCTATTTCTTTCAGTGGCTTTTTGTTCCATCAGCAATGGATTGAGAAATGCCTCTAATAGTCAAGAGGTGAACAACCAAAGAGGAATCCCAATTACAGTGGCCAGGAAACATGTTAGACACTTGAGAATCTTTCTATTAACTAGACCTTCTACCTCTATACACTACTTCGCGAAATTCTTCTCAGGAAGAATTTGTACTCCTCAGCCTACTGGACAGAGGCTCCTGGATGAAGGAGCTAGTTGAAGCCTAAAAGGAAAGGTAGAAGTATACATATATGCTCATAGGTACAAGCTGGGACATGGAAAAGAAAATATCTGAAGTCATATAAGAAAGGCAAGGAAAGCAGATATTTTTCATGAGTACTATGCACTCTCCCAAGAGTCTTGTAACCCATCCATGTTTTCATGTAGTCCTGTAATACTTGTTGATGAGGAGACTAACATCTGTACAGAAAACATGACACTTGGAAAGTCTATGCTTTCATTGTTCCCATTTCAATGCCTATCAATAGCTTTATGCACACACAAACATGAAGACATTCCATGTTCAGCATTCTCTCTTCAATTGCTAAAGAGAATGCTACAGCTGCTGCTGGCTAAAACCAGACCTACCAAACTAATTTTAACTGCAGGTGCTGATGGCAGAGAACTATTTATTACATAAGACACACAGTCCTGCAACTTGGGCACTCAGTGCTCTAAGAGAAGCCTCTACCTAGATTATATTGCTCTGAACCATAAGCAATGAGGATTTGTTTTCATTGCACATACAATAGTCACAAATTACTTCTTCCTGAAACATGTCTACATCAATGTTAGCAAGTAATATGCTGCAGTATGAGAAGATGACTAGATAGAAGCAGTTGGTTCCAAGTCCCTTTCACTCCCTCTACTTGCAATTCAGGGTTTCTACTTTGGACTATATTTACTCTGGTTTGCACTGATTGTATGGGTCTTGAAGCTATCCAAAGGGCCAGTTGTTGGTTTGGTCCTTTGTATATCCACTTGGCTCTGGAATGTAGTAGGTATGCACTTGTAGTGGAATTTTGAGCTTAGTTTTCTCCAGAAAAAATATTGTCTGCACAGGTCAAACATGAAGAAAATGCTGAAAACTCAAGTCTGCTCTACCTGTTTTAAAGAAGATACTTCAGTAGATACAGCCTTCTCTACAGTAAGATATATTTTACTTCCTGCCTTCCTACATCACTTCAATTGAAAACTCTTCCTGTATTAGTAACAGTAGGTTTAGGTTTCTCAGCCTTGGTTTCTAATCTCAACCATGCCATTTATGAAATTACCAGATCAGAAGACAAAAAGAATGCAAGCGCAATGGGACTGTGTATAAATTGATCTGTATTGGAAATCTCATCCCATTCTGTTATTTACTTTTCTTCAAGTAAAATAATTGTATTTGTATAGGTATAGGTATAGATATAGATATAGATTAGATGCTACTTTACAAAGCTGCAAGGCTTCTTGATCTTGTTAACACGATGGTTGTCATAGTTTGTTTTGTTTTGCATGAGCAAGAGCTCATTACTGAGAACCCTTGTCATTCACATCAGATTGTGTCTTCTTAATGGAGCATTTTTGAAATGAATGGCAGGACATATAAATTTCAATTCAATCTGTACCTTGGAGTCTGGCTCCCACTGAAATCAATGGCACTTCAGGACAAGGAAAGCTTTATACCTTGGGTTCTTACAAACATGCCATAGTTTCTTGTTCAATGTACTTTTAAGAAAGCCCAGAAGTGATTTTCGTATCATGTTACATGTTCAGGCATTATTTCAGCTGGTCTATTTGGCTACCTTCTATAGTAGGTTACTCATGCACTTGCAGTCTCCTAGACACATGCTATATTTCTTTGTAATCCTTGTAGTGCAGTAGGATGCCATGATACAAACATACAAGCCTTACCCTGTCTCAGTTAGCCAGAAAGTGTATAGCTGTATAGTTTGCAGTGCAGAAGAGGTGAACTAAAACTAGGTTTCACTGCTGGGGAGGGTAACGGCAGCAATGTTTTTGCAGCAATCCCCTGCCAGGCAATCCATAGACTGGTTGCTCTGGAGGGAATCACTTACCCTCCAAGCTAGAGGTAAGACGCCAGATAAGCAGTAGCCTGAAAAAAAGTGTTTAAAAGAAGAGAAAAAACTAGTGGGAAAGATTAAGATAATTTACCCTTGTATATTGTATCCATCATACATCGCATTGTCAGTATCTATTGTTCAAGTACCTGACAAACTTCTGTTTCTATCCCCTCCATAAAAGCCTCCATCACACATAAAGTTGCGTACCTTACATGGTTTTATAATAAACTGGAAGTGAGTAACAGTGCGATATCAAAGGAAATAAAACTCCAGTTGCTATTGCTGCTGGGGTTGCCTTCTGAATGTGGCTTATACAATATTTCATCTGTGCTGACACCTTTCACTCTCAATTATTTGGCTGCTGTCAAAACAAATCAATCATATTATAGCACTGCGTCTTATGTTACCATTCCACTGAAAGTTAGCTGCATTAGCTTTGAAATATATGGAAGTATAAAATTTATCTGTATTATTTATTTAATACAACTTTCTCCCTTGTGAGTTACCTTACAAACACAGGAAACTCAAATTATCTGATGTTGAACATTGAATATATATAAATATCACTAAAATTTTTTTAATAATGGCACTCATGGGAACATAAATGCATAAAGATATACTTAATAAGTCTTACACTTAGAACCAATAATATTCTTTTGAGAAATGGAGCAAATAATATATGTTTTTAATTTTGGTTACACCTGGCCAAGGTGCTCATATTAGATAAATGTAACATGAGCAAGCGCTCTTGCTAAAGCAGAGTAAAACAAATATTCAAAGAATTGATTTGGTTACCAGTAATAGGAAAGCTTGGGGGGTTGGAGAACTGAATATTTTCTAAAGATGCTGCAGTGTTGGGGGAGGGGGGGAACAACAGTCTTCTTTCACAATTCACAAGCACTGCTTTGGGAAAAGAAAAGCTAAAATCTTGAAAAGAGAATCTAAGTGATTGCTCTGTTCAGATTTTAGACTGTTTTCAGAAAACACGTTCAGAGTTTGTTCTTGAGAGGTTTTATCCTTTTAAAAATAAGAAAGATAAAAGAAACAACTTTCAAGGTCCCAATAAGTGAATTTCCTCAAAATGTCCTACTATCATTTCTTTGCTTTTTAAACAGGATTCATGTCCTGTTACAACTACATCTTCTAAAATACAGAAATCCAATATAATGGTAAAATTACAACAGTTTTATCACCTCTTCTTCAGTTATTACTGCTGACACAATAGGAAATCAGCTATACAGTACAGATTACATTCAGGAATATTTGGGTTGTGAATAGCTTAAGAAACCAAGTTGAAATATAAAGGATGGATAGAGTCAGTTCTGGATGAGGAAAGGCACAAGAGACTGAAATGGGATCTGAGAAACAGAAAGGAAAAGATACTGTAAATCTGAAGCATCACCATTTACTTGAATAGAATTAATCATTGGAAATGAGACGAGTACCTTGTTTTTATGATGAAGATTTATTTTTAACATTGCATAATTTACCATATTAAAACACAACTAAGTGAAAAAAGGGTCTGTTAATATATGTCTATTGGGGTCCCTCCCCCCTGCCATGTAGCCCTGGGAGAGGGGCCCTGGGGGGGAGACACAGGGTTTCCCTGCCCCTGGTCAGCCTCATTCCAGATTGGCTGGTTTGTGTTTCCCTGTGTGGCCAAGGACCCTCGGGTCCGTGACTGGGGGAGTTCCTCAGGAGAGCCCCGGCCATGCGGCTGGAGAAATAAACATCTCTGAAACGTCTACCGAGGATCTGTCCATATATACTTCCTTTCCACGGGACTCCTGGTTTGATATATGCCTGTTACAGTAATCCCCGCTGTAACATATGTTGAGTCTACAGATGATTAAGTTTAAAAGCAATATTTATGTAAAAATAAATAAGAAAAAAAACCTATAGCAGGCAATTATCTAAGAGCCCATATGGTGCTGGATCTTATTGACCTTGGTGGAAACCTCCAGTCCTTCTGTGAGCTGGAAAACATGACTGTAGGTCCAAAAAATAAGGAAATAATTCACTTTATTTTTGCAGCTACTGAAAAAAAGAGTTTAGAGTATTTTACATTTACATTTACAAGACTTAGGAATTTAGAACATTTAGCAAAGATCTAGCTGTGTGCGAGGAACTCAAGGCATCTAACAGTAGTGATTTAAGCCACTTTGTAGGAAAGAATAACTGTTAATTATCTACACATTTGTTTACAGGTGGGAAGACTTGCAAAAAATGTGCATGAATTGTCTTCCATTATATGGAACACCTGGGTCAAAGTGCAGAGCAAGAACACAGGTCTCAGGTCTGCTACATCTGTCAGACTAACAAGCTTGCAAAGATGAAACAGACAAGGAATGAAGGCAGTTTCAGGAAAATGAAGTGGAAGCCTGAAGATCTCCATGAGTACAACTTTCTACCCAGAGGATGTAAGATTGCATAGAGGTCTGGGGACGAGAAAACTGAAAGAAGTTTCACTTTTATAATTTCTGATGTTCTGATGGGTAGATTCTGTTCCCATTTATGGGGCAGTCTCAGTGGCAGAGATATTTTTTTTCTCAAATTAAAAAGGAGAAAAGAAAATTCTATATAATGTTTCAATATGCATAAACTTTAAGATTTTAATGAGAAAGTCGTAAGATACACTCAGAACTTTCCATGACAAAAAAAAAAAAAAAAAAAAAAAAAAAAAAAAAAAAAAAAAAAGAAGAAAGAATTGGAGGTCTCCATAAAGCGGAAGTGTATGGTTCTGTGGTACAGAATCACATAGACATTAAAGAAATTTCATTAAAAAAATTGGCTCTCAGGCATTTAATTTGTATGTTCCATGCATTCAAAACTCACACTATTAAAAATGTCTGTAAACCCAGTTGGTCAATAAAGATTTTGTTGCTTTTATGAGTCCCTAAATATATATGTCCTTGATTAGAATCTCACTGGTGAATCAGGAACAGAAGTCTGTATCCAGGGAGTTTTTAAAACATGAATCACAGGGATTTTATTAATACAAAGACCATGGAAAAACAAAGGAAATTAAACCACAAATACTATAAATGTCTGACTTAAATCCACTAAGGCAAGGAAATTAAGAGTGAAGGCTGCAAATCCATCCTGGTAATCTTTGTACAACTCTCTCTACTGCAGTAGAGAGTCTTGGACCAGCATGAGAACCAGCATGTGTATATACCATATAGATGTACCCAACTGTTGGTATGTGATCTAGACATACCTACCTATTTGCATGTGATCCACTACTGCATGTAGCATGTGTGTGAAAATGCAGAGGTGAAGAACAGAGTGACAAACGCTAGCTAGGTTTTTCACTAGCATTTGAAATTTCTTGGCTTTTGTAAGATTACAGTAAGTTGAGTGCTTCACATTATTGGAATGAGTTTTCTCTACATTAATTTAAATTGTGACAGTCTAAATTCAAGAAGAAGATTAAAGGCCTCTCAAAACAGGTGCAAAGATACACCTTAAAAGCAGCATTAAAATGCATCCATGTTCTGGTTGATGGAAATTTCATTTATAATCTTGCATGCAGAATATTCCTGCCAGGAGCAGTATCAGTCTAAGTCAGGGCTCAATAAAGGTGCACATTCCCCCAAATGACCAGGCCTCACATACCAGTCATGCCACAACTCCTAGCTTAGTGGTCATGCCTGCTAGAGGATAGTTAACCAATAGGGTTTTGGTGGAAAGTTCAGGGAGGCTGGGGAGGTGCAGACTACTTCTTTCCCATCTGCTTCTTGGCATAGAAGTCTGGAAATTTAGACTTTGTCAGTACTTGGCCTGCAACATTTAAGTAGGTGTGAACACTTTGGTTTCAGAACTTGATCTACGTCACATCGTTACTTCTCACCAATGTTGTTCCATAACCATCAGTAGCAAAAATATAGGCATGTCTGAGGTCTGTTTTGGGCGGAGGTCAACAACAGAGCACACAAGCATTAAGGCTACTGCATTTTAATGCCTCTGATGGTAGGCCTTTAACTCATGGGGCAGAGAAACCAAACAACAAATAGCTAACACTCTGGGAGGGATCAATAAACAACTAGTAACTAATACAGACCTGAACCTTTCACATTCCCTCTGTGAAGGCAGCAATTTGCCACTGAACAAGATGAGCAATTAACATGGGGCCAATGCATTCGCACAGGAGAAGCCTTGTATTATGGGGAAAAACCCGAACAAATAAACAAACAACCCAGTAAGATTCTTGCTATACTACCTACAGAAAAGGAGATTTTGCCCTTTCTTCCAAAAACAAATGTTAGGTCTTCCAAAAAAGTACATTTCCTGGGAGACCAGACAGAGATAACTCATCTCATCTTCAGCGATCTCTGCATATTAGTTCAGTTATCCTACAACAGTTTGGATGGGATACAGCTGATAGCCTGAGGAAACCTGCTGTAGTGGCTGCTAATCCATAGACACTGTGCATGCCACAGTGTGCTTACGGATGCTCACCTCTCTCTTACTTCTTTCCATGTAGTAAGCTAGGGAGGTTTGTCTTTGGGGTTGGCTAACCCCTTCTTTGTGTAAGTGAGCCCTTCACAGTGACTGCATTTTGAGCAGCATTTATACAGTGATAAGGGAAGGTATATTTGGTTTGAGGGCTTCACAGAAATTGCTACGAGTGCAGCTCTTCCTCTTGGTTCTTGTCATTCTTGTTCTGGTTATGTTAGTACACTGCAAAAGTACCTGGGAATAAACTATTCCTCTAAGTGAAACATCATTTTGATTATTACTGACATTGGTGCTCATTAAAATACATAAGTGAAACACTGCCTTTCTGTAGACTCTGAAAGCTATTTCATGTTACTTGAAGGGGAATACAAATGAATAGGGACTGTATCACTTTAGTTAAAAGGGAAAAATGTTCTAAGGAACTGGAATTTGGACTGTAGATCAGTAAGCAATTGAGGTTTTTAGTTTACTTCTTTTCTGTCTCTTTCTTGTTTTTCATCTCTCTCTGATTTCTGATTTTTAAGGTGTGTGTACATGGAGGAATGGAGACAGAGCATGTTTACTTTATCTGTTGTACAATTAATGATACAAATCTCTGTTCACAGGAAACAAGATCTAATAAATGTAAACAATAGGGTTTTTTTCTTTTTGTTACTCTTGTCTTTACCTAACATTCTTTTTGACTGATCTCTATATAAAAAAAGCCTCCTTAATTTTTTTTTACCATTATCTGTGTCAACTGTAACCCATATCAGTGCATTTTAATGGCTGTTTCCTATCTCTCAAGATGTTTAATACATTTCTCCTTCCATTGTATTGCTGCTAAAATATGACCTGCTGCTGTTTAAATAATGTAATTTAATGATTTCACATTTTCAGCTATGCAAGACTTCCTTTCAGCACTGAAGGCTTGCACTAGTGATTTAGAGAGATAGTTTGTTCTCATTTCTTTCATGACTCAAGACTGAGAAACTTTGACTTGTAAATAAATTATTGACATCCACTTTAGGAGCAGTACAATGGGTAGTGGAAATAAAATACACAAAGTTTCAGTGCCATGAGGCTACAGTCTCCAGCTTGTTGATTTCTTTCAAGGTTCCAGTGTAATTCTCTCTCCATATTGGCACATATATCTAGAACACTGTTTTGCCATTGCTATGTGATAAAATATATTTGGACCAGCCCTTTGCAGAGATACTCCCAGACTGTTACCCATGGTGAGTGGCCAGCAGTGAGCTGACAGAAAACACTGCCATTTTCTAATTTCAAAACACATATACTATACTAAAAGAATAGCTAAAATACCTTAATTTTTTAGCTAAAACTGCTTTGGTTTTCATGGAAAAGAAACCAAAAAGAGAGAGGACAGCTGTTAACAACTCCCCAGGACTGGAATGCCTTCCCATTTTTCAGTTATTTCAACAGGAAATTCACAGGGTTAAAATTACATAGAGAAAACAAGTCAGAACAAATTTAGCCCCCCCACCCAAAAAGTTTCTTGTTTCAGCTATACAGAAATATCACATTGAGACATAAAAATCAGATGGGCTTAAGGAGAGAATGTCTTTTCATGAATATCAGCTCCCAGGCATTACTGAATACTCTGAGATTAAGCAACTAGTCCCTTGGAGAGTCTCTTGAGAAGGATAACTAAAATTAAAAAAAAGAACATACTCCTCCCAAAGCCTAGAGAAATCTGACCTGGAAAAAGAGATGCAAAAACTGAAACTATTCAGCCCATAGAAAAGTTTCCTGAAGGCAGGAGGATGAGTATTTGTGAGCACCAGTTTGGACGATTAAGAGGGAGGCTGTCAGACTACTTTCTGCATTAAGTCCATAAATACAGGCCAAGAAGCAATGGACTAAGAGCAGAAGACAGGAAACACACTGTCTTGTAGGGTACCTGCCTCACTTTTTCACTTCTCACGACCTCACCATTCTTATTGCGACACCTGCAAAATTTTAGGAAAGCATGGCTATGTTCCACCTGTACTTCTAAGAAATGGTGAGGGGAAAACAGGTGTGTAAGTTTATTGGGATGATATCTTTCATGGATAGTTTTTAAACTTTTATCTTCAGTGCTTTTAGTGGATTACACTAAAAAGTTCTTGTTGCTGATTTTACTGTTTTCTTCAAAGAACTGTTGGTGGAAAGTCAAAATTCCACAGGTGAATGGGTGTTATGTTCAGGGATTTTTGTTTTTCACTAAGGTAGATAGTTTTATTCTGCCACCAACCCTCTTCCATCTCAGTAAATTTTATTATTTGCATATTAGTTGTGCATATGAAATTTGCTTGCTTGAAGCCAGGGAAAACGTATTTTCCTAAATTTCACAGCAAGAATTTACACATTCACTTCCCTTCCTTCTGTTCGCACACATTTGATCTATTTGCTCAGGGAACAGATACGGTATAGCAGTGTACATAGCAAATGACAGGGTGTAATGAACAGAAAATAACCAAGTATGTATGAAGAAGAGAAGTTTTGGAAGAGGTCTGGTCTAAATCTCTTTTCACTTACAGCAATGAAATTCCTATCAACTTAGTGGTGGATCAGGACCATAGAGCAACTGAACAATTTAACACAAACACATCTGGGGAAAAAAAAATATTTTTTATAGGTAACTGGCAAGTGAAGAATAGGCAATATCACTAAGTTATACTCTGTGAGCAATCATTAATTGCTCCATTTTAAAAGAAACTCATGTTCTCTCAAATACTTAGCATATCTCCTCTGTGTTTCCTATCATTGAGTGTTCTTTTTTCACAAATGAGGATTTTCACTGTTTTATCTAGGCACTTCGAGGTCTCATATTTATCACCCTGAACCGGACCTGAAAGTTCCTGAGAAAAAAATAAATTAAACATGTATGTGGAGCACAAAAAATATAGTGGAATTACTCCCTTGATCAACATTCAGTATGAATTCAAATACTCTGCCAGATCAGAACTTTTCTGAATTCACACATTATTCAAAAAGTGTTCAGGGTGTCTTTTGAGTTACTTAGCTGGGGTAGTTGGAAATGAAGAGTTTTAGAAGTTTACTTACGAGAGAAGAAAGACAAAAGACCCCACCCACAGGAGCTGTGGACATCTATGCTTGACCTCACTGAAAATTCAGGGACAGCAGATGTGACAACAGGAATATTAAGACAGGTTGGAAAACAGCATGAAAACATGTCCTCCCATTATCTAAGTTGATCGTGCTACAGTGAGGTTCAGAGATGGAAGCTGATGACTGTGGTCTGATTTCACCAAAAGAGCAGGAATTACCCAACTGTGTCCAAGCATGGGCTTTTATGAGCATACTTATAAAAGTGCTGTCTACAAAACAGAACACACATTCTATGATTATTTTCAACCAACCACAAAAAAAACAGGGACCAGAAGTCAGTCAGGTTCAATGGAACTGACGACACCACACAACACTCCCCACTCTCACCTGATTCCTATCTTCATTCATGCATGCATTGGACAGTGGGCTACAGAGTGAGCAATGGCAGTTTACAGCTGTGATTCAGGATGGTAGGAGCTATCTTGACCAGATTACTTTGCTGCCTTGTGTATCAGTTTCATTTCCAAAAACTGAGGGCAGGCAGTAGCACTTGCTTAGAAGATCAGGATGGAAGGGTAGAGAAGAAAACAAACAGCAACACAACTAAATAAATTCATGAGATCTGTTCCTTTCAGATACATTATGGAAGGTGTGATTGTGTTCATAGGCAGGGAACTGAACCTGCTGGTCCTGGAAGTCCGTATTTGATCCCAGGCTCCTATCTACCAGTAAAGATTATAAAGAAAACCTTTTCATCTGGTAAGGTCATTGCTTGCAAAATTTATATGGCAGCAGAGTTACATCTTTCAGCTAGCAATTAGATATCCATGGCTAAACTAAAGAGCAAAGGTTGCCTGGCTTAATCCCTACCTTGCAGCTTTTCAATACGGGGTGAATAAATGACGTAAGAACTGCACAAGCTTATGTTTATTTATAATACTACATACCCAGCAACTCTAACCTGGAGCACTCCAGAGTGGAAGGATACATTTTTATAATGCCTGTTTCTTCATTAAGATTTCATCATCCACCTACGCTAAAAAGCTACTTCCCCTTCACTTTGTTATATCTGCTTTTACCCGCTCCTGTTCTTGCATTATTTTTTTAATCTCCCATTCCTACTTTACATGCACTCTCAAATTTTAAACAAGCAAAATTTGTGCATTAGTGTGTCCTTTTCATCTATCATTTATGAATGACAGGTTCTTTGGTGCAGCTTAATGGTATGAGAGAGACATTATTTTAAACATTAAAGTGAAAACCATTTACAACTATGATAAGAGAGGTCTGTTGACATTAAACTTTAAAACATGCAGAAGGTAAAGGCAAGTAATTGCTCCAACAGGTGAGAGTCCTATGCATGCGCTTTGTAAGGGAGTTTGTTCAACACAAGATCTGTCTCTTTGTTTTCTCTGTTTGACAACCTGTAGGATCTGGTGCTTCAAACAATGCATCAGCAGCCACCAGAGTTTGGTGACTAACAGGTATTTAGGCCACAGTGCAGAGGATTAATTTTTAAAAATTACCATTTTGTTGGTGGAAAATTTTTTGTACCATTTACATTGGAAAGAAATAACAATAAATAAATAAATCAATAAATCTAAAGAGTTAAACCTTTCTTTTTACACTTCCTGGTCATACCTTTGTCACTTTCACACTGGACTATCACTTCCTTTACTGCCCTCTTCCACTAAAACTATGCAATTCTGTTGTAAGATACCGGCTAACACTTATCTTGCTGTATTTTGTTCCATTCTGTTCAGCAGCAACTGCATTCTGAGAACCATCAACATAGTTAGGAATAGTAAATAAATACATATGAATTTTATATCATATGTACTTGGATTGAGTACTGTTCCTAACAGTGTTAGACACATTGAACAGAAGAGAATACTAGGAAAGAAAAGGGCTCTTATAGAATCTGCGTTCAGTCTGATTTTAGACCACAGGGAAAACATAGCAGATCCCTCAGGGTAGAACTATTGGAAACATGGTACAGCTCAGACAATAGAGAGGATACATACAGAGATTAACTTTTTCCTAGTTACTTTGGAGTCATGCAACTTTCTCAATAACTTGAAAGAGGATGGCAGAACCTTATTGATAAAGCAGACCTTCCACAGCAAGAACAAAAACATGTATCTGGGGCATGGATGACAGATGAGAAAACTCTGATTTGACTGTAAAAGTTTAAAAAAAAAGTTATTTTCATGCAATACTGTATTTTTAGTCGTTGCTATTCATACAGCTGCTTTAATCAGCAGTGGTGAAATAAGTGGTGTGTTGCAGTCAACTTGCTTGGAAGGAAGGGATAATGGCATTCAGAGGGACCTTGACAGGCTTGAGATGTGGACTGAAGCAAACCTCGTGAAGTTCAACAAAGCAAAGCGCAAGGTCCTACATCCAGGTCACGGCAATCCCAGACACACCAATGGGTTGGGCAGAGAAGTGATTGAGAGCAGCCCTGAGGAGAAAGACTTGGAGCTGACAAGTGATGAAAAACTCAACATGAGCCAGCTGTGTGTGCTCACAGCCCAGAAAGCCAATCAAATCCTGGGCTGCATCACAAGGAGTGTGGCCATCAGGTCAAAGAAGGTGATTCTGCCCCTCTACTCTGCTCACATGAGATCCCACCTGGAGTACTGTGCACAGTTCTGGTGTCCCCACCATAAGAAAGACCTGGAACTGTTGGAGCAAGTCCAGAGGAGGGCCATGAAGTTTGTAAGAGGATTGGAGCACCTTCCCTATGAACACAGGCTGAGAAAGCCGAGGCCGTTCAGCCTGGAGAAGAGAAGGTTGCATGGAGACCTCATGGCAAACTTCCAGTATCTGAAGGGGGCCTACAGGGGAGCTGGAGAGGGACTTCTCATCAGGAACTGCAGTGACAGGACAAGGAATAATGGGTATAAATTGAAAGAGGGAAGATTTAGGTTAGATATTAAGAAGAAATTTTTCACTGTGGGGGTGATAAGACAGTGGAACAGGTTGCCCAGGGAGGTTGTGGATGCCCCAACATTGGCAGTGTTCAAAGCCAGGTTGGATAAGGCATTGCACAACCTGTTCTAGGGGGAGGTGGCCCTGCCCATGACAGGTGGGGTTGGGAATAGATGATATTTGAAGTCCATTCCAAACCCTTAATATTCTATGATTCTATTATTCTTTGATTTGAAATTTTAAAGTGATCTGTGAGTAGAGAACATTTATCACTGATGACAGAAAAACCTAATGAGTCATTCAAGGGGTTTACATTACTGACCCATAGAATGTAAGACCCAACCTCCAATATGTTTTCATAAAGACAAATAGCCCCTAAGTATCTCCCAAGCATTCAAAAACAATCCAGGTATTACTTGTCAGTATTCATGAAGAGCAACATTTAATTTGAAAAAGAGATCACTCAGTGTAAAAGAAAGAGATGGTGTAAAACAGGTGAAAGAACCTGTTAGAAAAATTATCAACGACTTACCTTGTAGATTTTGCAATGGCAAAGTCATGATGCCTCCTGCTGCAGCTGCTGCTACCAGTCCTTGGATGTTGGTGAGATTTGCTGTAGGTAGAGTTAGGACGAGTCCTTGTTGGCCCCCCAGCTGCCCAGCCATGTTGAAAGGAATAAGGATTGGTTGATTCAGGGCTGGAGTGCCTCCTGGCATCACCCCTGCTACTGCTGAGGCTAACTGTTGGGCTGTCAGTAGTGGCTGTAAGAAATCACAGACACAAACCTATTTTACTGTGTATAGCTCAGTATTACACACTTACAACTCTTCTGGCTTGAGATCTTTTCATGTGCCATTACAGACATGCACTGCTTCCGGTATCTTAAAGCATACATTTTCACCAACACAGAAAGGTTTGACAAACATGACAGTCTGAAACTGTCACATAGCATAGTAGTGATCTCAGCTGAATCTAGACTGGAAAATTCATTACACATGCACCAAAGATAATTTATGAGCAAAAGAAGACCTAACTCAACTTGGTCTACAAGTACCTAAATGCCAACATTTCCAAGAAATTCCTGGTTGTATACTGATTGATAACAGCAGAAAACACTACACCAACAACTACCAGAATTTTTGTGGACCAAGACTGTCCTGGGAAGTGGAAGAATATTGAGTATCTTCTTAAGAGTATGGCTGAACTTGGATAAAATTGTGAAGTGAGATGGGAAATATTTTAAAGTCTTATAAAGTGCCATACTACTATGCTCTAAAGAAAATAAATATCTGGCATAAAAGATAATGAAATACCTTTACTAATGCAGGAGCTCTGTGTGACAGACATAACTGTCAGAGACAATAATTCTGCATTAAAATTGCACAAGCTCTTTAATATTAAATTATTATATTAATTTCAGAAATCATTTACACAAGAAATGAAAATATTTTAACCTCCTAAATATGTAAAACTTCTTAAGTTTTATTTTAGAAAAACATACAAAATCTAATCTTGCTAAACTTGACTTTTAAAATATACACAATACATACATGTTCCCTTTTTGTAACACTGAATGCAGCCAAAGAGAATCACATTTTCTGCATTACACAGATCAAAGATGATCAATCACAGTTATTTATTTTTCATCAAATTGCACATCTTGATTAGTCAAAAGGAAAGATACTGACCTGAGGCCCAACAGGGAATGCAGGATGGGACTGGCTGGGTTGGTGCTGGTCTGCTGGGCTTGTATCAGGCAGCACTGTGTTTCCCCTGGCCTCTGAAATCCAGAGAACAGATTGACCTTAATATCAAGCCTGGGGACTGCCACATTACCTTCTACTCTGATGTCACATAACATGAAGCTGAAAATGATATGTTAAAGTGCTTTATCAATAACTCAAGCACTCAAATCGCTTATCAGCTGCATAAATTATGCTAACGTTCATTCAGACCAGCCAACTCATTCAAAGAGTTACAGAAATCTGACAGCAGTGAAACTGAAGCTATCATCAACCCAGCTAATGTGGGTTGCATTATACAGCAATTTACATACAGTACATGAGCACTCCGTGCATGTGGGAACTGCATTTTTTTACGCATAGGTGAGCATCAGCCATTGCAATTTCGGAAAGCAAAAATTATCTGAAAAACAATCAAGTCACATTTACTTTCTATCTGAATAAAGTATTTTCTTTTGTCAGTTACTGAGGCAGCAAAAGCTCTACTATGCACAATAAAAAGGTACTATGAAAACTGAAAACTGGTATGCTTCCAAATGACAGCTTGTTTTTTAAAACTGCATATGGAGGATGAGCAAAATTCTGAAAAACCAAGGATTTCCAGCATTTATTGAGATGATCAATATCCAACAATCGAACTATACGCTGGGCACTAATGAGTTGCTAAGCACAGAACACAGTCCAGCCCTACTAGATTTTGCTGAAGTCTGCAATACAGATTTGAAAGGGAGGAAAAAAAAATAAAAACATCCTATCAGTTGTAAGAAAGTACCAATATATTTTCAAAACTATATCCCCATCCCTGATTTCCTCTGGGTGAAGGACTCAACTGATTCACAAATTTTCAGTGCTGATGGCATGATCAAATCCACATTGAATTTTGACGTTGTAAGAATGACAGCAAGTATCAAATGTAGCTGCAAGAGTACTGTGGTCTCTTATAAAGAAAACCCTGGCAATGGCACCAGGTTTCCTGGTTGGTAGGATACCTCCTGTTTTGTTATTCTTCTTCTGATGAGTGGTTGAAATTCCATTCTAAGTAAACCTTAAGAAGATGCTCTTTTCCAGTGTTTATCCTATGAATAGCGAGATAGTTCTAAAACAGTTTCTTGGCACACCCTTGTGCTGTAAGGAAAAAGGATACTATTCTGTCATAAATTTTAAAGAGGGTATTATCAGCTCATTTAAAACAAATTCTTTTATATATTCTCCAAGGGGAATAACTTATAAATAATGGAAATATGAAAAAACCCACCTTCACCACATTAAGGTTCAAATAAAATTGACTGCTACATATTATTCAATTGACTTTTATCTCTACAGCAAGTTGTCAATCATAACAGCATTTAAGAATTGGATTAAACAATAAATGTGCAGAGTTATTATGCGGAAATCTGAAAATCTGATTAATTTGTAATATCTTTTGTGGTCTAAAAAATTCAGAAATGGACATTGCTCTGAGAATACTTACAAGTGGTCTATTGAAATACCTGATTTGGAAATAATAAAAACATACAAACTTGCTGATCTACAGAAATATGTTTGCCATTTTAATGACCACTGTCATTTAATAATGAGAACAAGCTGACCTACAATAATCAGTGAGGATTCCAACAATTGCAACATGCAAAAAGAGACACAGTCACTAAATTTTTTATCTGCAATTTACTCATTCAAGTTAAATGAAAAGAGAAAAATGTAACTAGATATGTGAGATTCAGTGAAAACTGTTTCTTTCAAATGCATAACAATCGTAGTGCTGCTGCCATCCCTAAGACTAAAGACAGGGTTTCCCCAGTATGATTTTCTCCTAAACAAAATAAAGCACAATGTTACTAAACATAATTTTTCCTTTGGTAATTTCCACATACTGTTATGGTCTTTTTTTTTAATCTTTACAACTGTATGTATAAAGTGATATTAGATCAAAGGCTCAATACCAATGAAGATTTTAGTTCCCATTAAGATCAAATCTTATAAGTCGATTTTGTTTACGTAATTTTAAGGGCTGAGAATTTTGTCTTTGTGTGTGATTTAATTAATATTAAAACAAGCTCCTGCTAATCTGTCATGTCATTAAATTTTCCTATGAAATCTTTGGGAAAAGAACAAAACCAAAGTCAAATATTCATTAGAATTAGATTTTATTGCAGTTTTTATACCTTGAGCTCTCAGAAAATACGTAAGAAGTTCTGAAGTAATATGCCTGTGTTTTAGTATTCTTTTTTCCATAGTGCAGCCATCCAAAGAACCACTGATTTCTGTTATCTGTACCATAAGGACTTTTCAATATTTGATCACATAATCCTTATGTAGCACAAGTTGGTTATAACAGACCATCAAGCCAAAATTAATTACACTCCTTTCCTTTTTCATTGTACTAATTGGAACCACTTAAGATTACATTCCTATCACACAGTTACTCACCACAGATAATTTTTTTTAATTTCAGTGCTTAAATTCTCTGCCTGCTGCTTCTAGTTTAGTTCCCATAGGATGAGGTCATCTCAGGAAAACAGCACCCACTTTCATGTGATCCTATATAAAATTATCAATCCTGTATTCTCTGACTGAAATTCTCAGATGTCTCCTGCCCTTTCTAATCTACCTGCTATAACAGACATTCAAGAGTCAAGAAAATGTACAAGAAAATCTGCCTGTTGGGCTGGCACTAAATATAGTGAAGCAAGGGTTTCAGGGTTAAGGTCTGTTGCATCACACAGTGACAGCATTTTTTCCTTGCTGTACGCTGCATTCACTGACACACATAGGTCAACACTCCAAGGAAGGCAAGGCAGAGCACAAAATATCATTAGAAGGCTACTTTTCCTCTTCTGCCTTATAAAAATATATTTCTGACTGGCGGGATTCTCCTGATTTCAGAGGAGTCAGAGACCTCTGTCTATTTCTGATTTCTCTACTATTTCTGCTTCAGCGATTCACTGCTATGAATTTGGAAAAATACCTTCATTAAGACCAACTGCCCTAAATTGGCAGAACACAATCCTCTACACTATTTCTCCCCTCTGTTTCACTGTGTTTATTTGGGAGTTGATTAGTTCCAGATGCTGGAACGACCTATGCAGGTAAATTATTCCCTGTCCAAATTCCAGTCCTCACTAATAAAAATGGACTGTCAAAATCTAGCCTAGATTTTCCACTTGTCCAGATCCAGGCCATTACCTCCTGTTAGGTTATTCTCCAACTCTGCTCAGCCTTCTATCAGTGAGAGCTCTGTCAGCAAGGAACCAGGACTTGCAACAATCCCTGTGGGGTTAGGGAACTACCAGCAGCACCTTCTCTGCAACTACGTTTTGAAGAGATTCTGTTCTCATTACATCCCCATCTGCTGGTGCACAAGGGGCAGGGGGAAGGCAGTGGCAGGGCTACTACCCTGAAAAGAGGGCCAATTCTTAACACTGTTTGCCTAGGCAGGGCTCTTACAACTAACTGAGTGCTGACAACACAGCCTAAGTCAATGAGTTTGCTCAATAGTACCATATGAACAGACTGGAGTGCCACTGACGTAGTACTGCCATGACTGTAGACAAGGCTTTAATATTTAATAAGCAGTATTCATCATATGTGATTCATCATAAATTAATTATAAATTATATAATACATACATTCACCTCTCATCCCACCAAGGGACTGGAAGAGCATGACACAATAAAAAATTGAAGTGCACTGTAAACACGGTAAAATAGCCTTCTTAAAATAAAATATTATTTAAAATAAAGCTAAGTAAAACAAAGGCAACCTCCTTCTCCCCCTATCAAAACAAGAAAAAAAATTCCACAAACCAAGTGAAAAGCCATGTTGTACAATATCTGGTTTTAAAAAGAGAAAACAACAAGAGAAACGTCAGAAGAAAAAAAGAAATACCACATCTCAAGGCCACCAAGCCTCATACAAAATTACAGCTGTAAATGTACTGGTTATAAAAGGCTCTCCACAGTTTGCTACTATTTTGTTTCTTACACATTTTCAGCAACACAACAGGTAATTCAGTTCTTAGTGTCTCCCAGTGCCCTCTGAAGGTGAGAATGCTCCATTCCCCTCTTTTCAACTAATGGGGAAAGGAGACTCCAGTATGGATTCTCAAATAAGCACAATTTAGCTGATCTCCTCAGCTGTAGTTCCACTGTTCAGGGAGGCATGGGTCAAAACACAAAACTGCTCTGCTACTCCTTGGCTGCTCCAGGGGTACAGCAGTTCTGACAAGGTGAACCTGCACATGCTCCCCAGCACCCTCACTTGGATGCAATGCGTGTCCCAGCAGCCCTTGTCTCACCTGGTCTCCGATGCTTGCAAGGAACCTGCAGCTGACTGGAAAATGGAACTATACTGAACAGCATCACAGGAGAGATGATGGAGTGCATTAAACTTGTATGTCCAGTTCTACCCTGGCCCTTCTGTGCATGTGTGCTTGTGCCTGCTCAAAGGCATGATGAACCCTCTCATCTCTTCTCAAACTCTGCACCAAAGCTCACACAAAGCCAGTGCTCATACCAAAGCACAGGACTAGTCTCAACAGATGATCTGGGTATGAACGACTTCCTCATGGTTTTCATGAATGTATTTAATATGTCTCACATTTGTATCAAAACAAGGGACATGCTGGACCACCTCTCTTTAGCACTCAATGCTTTGAAAAATGAGCCAGATCAAATTCAATAATACTAGATTTTCAGTAATCAAAAGAATATGTAAATTCTTCTGAGATTTAAGCAAATATTTCAAATGCATTAACATTAATAAAAGAACACGTTTCAAGCAACCGTTCATATTAAATCTTTAGCTAGTTCCACAATGTGACATTCAATTACTTGTACTTATCTCTCAGTAACCATAACGATAAGAAATCAAAAGTGGACTTTTTTCTTACTCACTGAGACAACTCACATTAAAGATATAGCTATGAGAATTAAACCATTAAAGTAAAAATACTGCCTGTGAGAAAAAAGTCTTACATTTTTAAAACTAATAAACTAGTAAAATAAACAGTCTGAGCAATATATAGCTGCATTTAGATCATAATCAAGAGAAAAAACCTTTTAGAGGAAATTAAATAGACCAACAGATAATATTCAAATTATCAGGTATGGTGTGTGAAAGTCTATCATCTCTGATTAAAGTAACTCAGCTCTTCACTAAATGAAACCTTAACTTTCAGCAATTATACCAAGAGCAATCTTGTGAACAAAATCCAATAGCTGAAAGAAAAAATTCAACTGATAATGAAAAAAATATAAAATTCCCTCCAAACAATCTTTATTCTGCCACAAACCACCATATTTTGGCTCTTAATTTCACTATTTTCAATTTCCTGTTGCATCAGAGTTTGGACATATAGGGAGGAAGAGTTCACAAACTACCACATTGTAAAACATTAGTAATCAGATTGTTGCACAATATTTCACAAACACACCTAAATTTTACAATATTTTCCGGAGACAAAATTGAGATTTTATGCTGATTCTATTTTACATTGGTATTACTACCAATGTAAAATTACTACCAGCACCTGTTAACTCTGAAACCTAATAAAATTGAAACGTTGATGTTATTATTTTACTGTTTAATCATTTCAGCACAAAATACAAATACTGTGCACATCTTCCACAATGTCAGATTGTGTCAATTTACATAACTCTCATTCTTAATTTTCTCCTACCTATATACAAAGCCTTTCTAGTTTAGCTTTGAAAATATTTGTGGTATGATAACAAAATGGTATATTGATTTACCAGTATTGACATATATGTCAATGCAATATCCTATACTGAAGAGCTAAAAATCCTACATTGAAAATGGATTGAATTAGACAGCAGTATGAATAGAGAAGATTTGCTTTACTGAGTGTATCATTCAGTACTTAAGTAAGTAAAATACCACTGTTTTATACTTATCTGAAATTGCCCTGCAGTTGCTACTGCAAAACTACTATAATCACCTGGAGAGCTCAAAGTCATTCTGCCAGCAGAGTATAGAATGCCATCTTTGTCCGGTACCTGGGGATATTTCCTCCTAAAGCCTCTTCACCTACAAGGCACAAAGTAGCTGAAATCACTGTCCTCATTACCCCCATGCACAGAGATTGGTTTGAATTTATGCACCTGCATCTTTCTGGATTAGGACTGATAACATTAAAACTCCATGACTCTTTATAACGAAAATCAGACTATTAAAGTGATTCATGTTACAGAGGACTTCTCCTGGGCAACCATGAGTTATATTTACTACCTAACAAAAATCTACTATACCAAGGCACAAAATCACAAATAACTCAAAATCCCAGTTCTCCCAAGAGCCTTAAGTTTTCTTCTTTCCCATCTTCATTTTTGTCTCTTTCATGGTCTCATCTTTTCCTTTTTTCTGTAAGTGATTTTTTTGTTGTTGTTATTGGTACCTATATGAATATTCTTCCACTTCAGACAGCTCATGGGAGAAAAGAAGTATTGCTACTGCAGGAAAGGTGAAGGGATATAATTGCAAAAGTATGTTCTTTATTCAACATAGACTCATTCTACTTTTCTTCAACCACTAAGTACAGTGCATAAAAATCCCTTGTTAGTGGTACATACATTTTTTATGAGTTGGACCCTTCATATTGAGAGTTCTAGCTCCTTTTATACTGTATGCATTAGCACAAATATTAAGGCCACAAAGACCCTATCAGTCTTCTCTGAATTCATACAACATTTCATACTCACTGTTTGCTGTTAGTGCTGGTGAATGCAATGATGATAAAGGTTGCTTACCAGAAGATGGACAGTTGAATGCATTATTATTTCATGTTGGGCAGCTGATCCCTAGCTAAGAAGGGCAGGAGGCTTCTCTAAATTAAACTTTCCTTTCATTCCATCCCTGGAAGTTTACTAAATGCCAAAGAGTGAGCACGTTAAAGAACATATATTTTGGAACATCTATTTTTGAAACTGTTACAGTTTGCCATCTTTATAGCTATCTTAGATTTCTTTATGATTTTTTACAGTGTTTATCAATGCATATTGGTTTTGTTCCTAATAGGGAAGAGGGCAAGCTTTCCATCAAAAGCCCAACTTGCCAACATTCACCCTCCCCAGCTGACTTCTGTACCCTTCCCCCAAATGAACCAGATTATGAAGATATTTTGTAATGATATATATTGCTGTTTGCCTGGGGAACCCGGCACAGTTACTTAATATGTGTTCGGCTGCGGGCACTACAGGCTACTGAAAGCCAGGCAATACATGTGGACGATCTCTGGTGCACAGTATTTCAGGCTTTTGGGTGAAAGAAAAGCATAGTATGTCTGACATATTTTGCTTTTTACAAGTTACGTTGGTAGACTAACTTCAACAGAGAGGGCACAAGTAGGTGGCTGATGACAGAAATTCTACTCACAGCTTTGACAAGGGACTGGAAAGAAAAAGCTGTAAGGTGGGAAGCAGATGAACCTAGTATTCAATCAGTCCTATGAGAGCCTGTTTAAAAATTCAAATCACCTAGTTTGGTGAGAGGAGAATATCCAGTTAAAAAAGGAAGCATCCAGTTAAACCTAGTAAAAGCACCTCACAGCAGAGTCAGTTTTCAGCAAAATGCACCCCATAATATATGTAAACTCCTGCTGAAGCAATCTGACCAGGAAGTATGGTAAATCAACAGTGGTTTATCACCGTTGCCACTGAGCTCACTGCTTTCATCCCTGTGGTGTCTTTAACAATTTTATACTCTCTGCTGTGGTCTTTACACAGCCCTGTGGGGCAGCTCCATCAAGTGTCTCATTACAGGTTGTTCAGCTGTTCAGACTTTATTGAGACTCTTGAAAGAGCCATCCCACAGAGTGGCATAGTGTAGGAGTCCAGTTGAGATCCAGGAGGAAACCTTAACAGTGGCAGCAACTCTGTATGCAGGATATCACTCTCCTAGATCCAAAACTGGTAAGTCTTCATTTTAAGCCTATTTAGCTGCACATGTATCTTCAGAAATTCCCAGCTACAAAAATACAACAGCCTTTCAAAGGCAACTGGTGCCATTTGATATGTGCAGCAAGTTCTCATGGCAGTGGCTCAGCAGGGTGAGACATTATTTCAAATGAAAGTGTTGGCTAGAATCTGCAGAAACTTATGGTATGTATGCCTCCAGATCTTGTAAATCCTGAACTGAATTAACTTCCTTCTCTTTATTATTGTCTGAAATTGGTTGTAGAGGCTGTTTACAATGAGCTTTTGCCAGGAGTTCCTAAACACTTTATGTTTTTAAAGAGCATTCAGTCTTCCAGCCAGGTCTTACAAAGTTTGTCAAGCCTTACCATCACTAAACCAAGTTTAAGCCACATAGCAAGAGCTTTTGGTTTGCACCCCTTCCCACCCCTTCAATCCTTCCCTCCTCCACAGATCAAAAGCTAAAAATATTAAAAGTAGCTAAAAAACTAGTAGCCAGCATTATCATGGTGTCTGGTTTTGAGGAGCTATTTGCCAGTCAATGATAATAAACCATGCTGCAGCAGCCACTAAAATAGTCTTTTCTATACTGAAAATACCCTAAAATAGATCTGCATAGAAATAACTAAGTGGTTGACAAACATTTGGACACTGTTGCTGCAGCATGTTGATCTTGGCTTTATATGAGTCAAACTCCCACTGGATTATAAATATGTTGGATTAGTTTTCTAGGAAAGTTTTAAGAGTACAGCACGGATTAAAAAAGCTTTTAAGCTTTTTTAAGAGGCATACATTCCAGCACAGCTGAATTGCATGAAAGATCTCCTGGTTAGTAATGTCTTGTCATGGCAAGACGTCTTTGTAACAACATGCCATGAAGGAAGCAAACGAGCAAAAAGAAGACGCACAACTGAGCTTTGCCAAAATAGCAAGTGGCAGGCAACTTGCTTCAAAGAGAGCACTGTGACACATCCTAACAGGATTAAATTTTATGGAATATAATGTTTCTAATCCATGCGAATGCTTGTCTTCATATATATACATATGCCTCTCTCTCCATAGATACATAATTTAAACAAATCAGTTTCCTACATCACTTTCATTTTTATTTTATCGTTCCGTTTATTTTTTCAGCATTACAGTAATTGAAAAATAACTACTGGTAAAAGATGATATTAATTTAAATGCATTCATAGTGTGTTATGTCACTAATAGACTTCGGTAACACTCTTTCTTTATCCTTTTTACAAAGCATTATTTTATTGTCCTCCTAATTTCCATGATTTTACTTCCACTTAAAGTTGAGTGAGGGCTTTGCAGAATTCTATTATATTATTGTCCTGTCATTATTCTAACTCCATTACACAACAACACAAAAGCAGCATCAGCTTCCATTTGTCATCTTTCTTATTTTAAGGATTATATCAGATCTCAGACTATGTGTACGTGCCTACTAAACATAATTTGGAGTTGGGCAAAAAGTAATCACTGATTCCTTCTAAAAATGCTTCTAAAGAAAAGATTCTGTAACTGTTCTGTATGAGCTCTGGCATCTGACTTAGACCCATCCAGCCCTTTGGAAGAACCTAGATATATTTACAAAATTTAAAGATAACATTTAAAGGTACATACAGACAAACAGATTTGAACTTCTTTGTCCATACTCCAAACTGAACTGACAGAAGCCAGTCTTGGTATGGAAGCCACACAGTTGCAATCACATGGTGCTCTACAAGTGCATGCTGTGTGTCTCTATAACACAGCTGTGTTGCTTCTCTGCCCAGAGAAGCTGTCTTATGTCTGGCTACAAATGGAGCACAGAGAACCTGGAGCAAAGAGAACCCTGGGTCCACCTTTCCTACAAGACAGATCCTTCAGTAGCCAAAACATGGTTTACCACACCTGATGTGCTTTATGAATTGGATTGCTGTTGCCTTCCTAATTTCTTTTAGTGTGCCCAGCTTTGAGGATATGCAAAAGACAGCCAGGGCTGGTTTGAAATAGCCAACACTTCCACTGTCTGTTCCTTACAGCTGTCATAAAGGAAAAGAAAAATCAGGTGTTAATCTGGCAAAAGGAAGATTTAGGCTCATGCCCAACCATCTCCTGTGGGACCTTCACCAGCTCTTTTAATCTCACATGCACAGTGTTGTTGCGCTGTCAGAGCATAGAGAAATCCTGGACCAAAGGAGCATGTCAATTGGAGTGGCTGCATCGGCAAGTATTGCCAGCATGCTGCTTCCTCCAGTCATAGAAAGCAGGATGCAATAATATGTATTTCAGTCACTGTGAAGAACACAGCTTATATGTGCCAGTGTGTACTTTGGACATGC
The DNA here is from genome assembly GCF_009650955.1 of Corvus moneduloides. Taxonomy (NCBI): domain Eukaryota; kingdom Metazoa; phylum Chordata; class Aves; order Passeriformes; family Corvidae; genus Corvus; species Corvus moneduloides. The sequence goes on along the minus strand of NC_045476.1, from coordinate 27,904,205 downwards.
ATTGTTACAATAGCAGGGGTTTTACTTAACATTATTCTAATGACTTTCCTCCAAAGAGCATTTGTGGATACCGCAACTCCCTAAGTGGTAACAATGGGTAAACATCAGCTTGAGAAATGCAGGTCTATATTATTTATGAAACTGCAATTCTCCTGTAAATAACCCAGTTGTTTAAATAATATGTATCTATGTAATTGAGTCTTCTGTATACAAATAAATAAGGCTTTATTGCAATGTCAGAAGTTAACAAACCAGTCAATAAAATCAATAACTCACTTTTTCTTGCTTATATATCTAACTTTTCTCCACCTTTCCTACGTCCTCTGTTTGTTCTGGTTACATATTAACACTCTGAAGGATATATTGCTCTTGTGATACTGTTCAGTAAATAGTGATCGGAAGTCTGAAGAAACACCACCTTAGCAATTTGATACTGTTCCTATTTATTGTGTACTGTAACATATATCTCACCGGTATGAATCAGGGAGAAAGAAACTGTCTTGATCTATACATCAGAGTACTATAGATTTCTAATGTGAATGATTATATTAATGTCTAAGTAAATTATTTTAATATTGATACATTTAGCTAAAATTTCTCCAGTCCTGGATTACATTATCATATTACCATTTTCAAAACAGAACTGCCAGATTATAACATTGAGCTGCTTATGCCTGTGTGTTTAAGGTTATGTCAGCATTTTGCTTCACATTTTTCAAATATTTATAACTTGGCTGTAAAATTTGCTTTGGCCTGAAACTTGGTGAACCAGAAGTACAATTCTACAAATCTTTATTCAAGGAAGTTGTCCATTCTATTTCAGTCAGAGTCTTTCCATTAGCTGGGTTCTGCCAGATTACAAGTCAAGTTCAATGTTTATGAGTCTGTTTGTTTTATTTTCTTGATGAAAAGTGGATCAGGTCCTTTTAAAAATATTCTTTAAAGAAAAGAAAATATATGGAAGGACTGGGAAAGCTTGATTTTGTATGTGATTAGGTCCCTAACTCAAAAATCCCTTGTTTTTAGTACTTCGAAGAAGAAAAATTAACAGCAAAACTGCTGCAATGTAAAAAGTAGCCATGGGGCAAATGCATTAAATTTTGTTCCACTAATTACATTTTCTTGTGGGTTTTCATCTGGGATCTAGCACACCTTCTAAACAGTGCAAAACTGGGAGGGCTCCAAATGAGCCATTCTCATCTATCAGGAATACAAATATGCTCACAAAAGCTATCTTATTATGTATGCTCCATACAGGCTCCTTATTCAAAAATATTTTAACAGATGTCATGCTGGATAAATATAATGGCTCATCTGAGGTTTAGAAACACTTTACACACAGTAGAAACAAATTTGGGCAGCATTTTTCAAATTGAGTTAAGTCCTTAATGCACACCCACAGGCTCACTTAGACTTATAGATACAGTATCTTTTTCTTTCATTCTCCTGAGCTAGCTGAGCACATGATCTGTTATCAACAAAAATTTTCCTGGTCTGATGCTGCTCTCTTGGTTCACTGCTGAAATATATCCTAACTCTTTGTTTGGCTTCTGGATGAGATTTCTGTGAAGCACTGGATGGAAGACAAATGCAAACTCTTTCTGCATGGCTCCAGCAGCCTATAGATTACCTGCAGAGAAACACAGGAGGTGCATGTTTTACAACAGCATCCTCTGAAACCTTTCTTTTTGAAAAATGACCACAGACAGAGTTTGCCCAAAACAGCAGAGAGTAGCAACACATTCCTACTCTTTGTTAACCTACACTTGTGAGCAGTCTACTAAAATAAACATGAGCATGAAGCACTCATGACACTTCTTTATGCTCCTGGGTAAGACACCCCTGTGGATAGTAGTGTGGTACTACTCAGGTCTTAGAGAGGTTGCAAGGCTTTGCAAGGCTTCACAAGGCTTCATAAGAATTTAAATATTTTCTATTAGTTTACACAATTTTGTTTAGTATTGAAAAATCTGGCTTGGCAGCTGCACATAGTTAATACCAAGTGATATCTGTTGTGAACAGCATGAAAATTCCTTTCATGGAAGTTACTTTCTTCTCCATAAGTTTCATTTTATGTCATATAGCAACACTGAGACAAATTGTGGCAGTAAGACACAGGCTTGCTGTTTTATATTAAAGAAGGTTTCCTTAAAATATTCTGACTTTCGCGAAGTTTGGGATCTTAAGCACTGGGTGTTATATGACAGTGCATGCATCCTGACCTTTCAGAATGGCATAATGGTTGTGTTGTGTTGTGTCATATGCTGAGGCTGGAGGTTATCACAGTTGTCTGCAAGCAGGAATGCTGTGCATTCTCAGGGGAACCTGCACTGCAGCTGGGGTCTCAAAGTACAGTCCTTACCTATACTTCCATGCTGGCACAACCTAGCAGCAGTTCTGGTAGTTCAGCTGTTCTGAAATACCAGTGGGCTAATCAGGAGAGTGCTGCAGTGCTGCTCGGCAGCACACAAAGTGCCAGGCAAGGGATCAAGCAGCACAAATATCAGTTCTCCTAAGCCACGAGCAGCGACTTAGAGGAAGATGGAGAACAACATGGTGAATGTGAGTTCATCTAGCAGCATGTCTGTCAGTGCTTGCTGGTTTTAGTAGGCATTGATGTTTCTGTATCAGGCTTTCTAGGGATAGCTCCCCAAAATATTAGGCCACCATCAAGCAAGGCAGAGTCACTGATGATTTGTGTGAGCATGCTACACACTGTACCCGCAGGAGCAGGGCCCACCCTTCGGAAAGTGCAGGCATGGCAGCACTGGCTACCTACAACATTGGGCAGCATGAGTGTGCTCCTGTTCTTGAACATCAGACTGACCCACTATAGGAGACAGAACTCAGGGAGTAGGAAAAAAAAGTGGTTTAGTCACTGCAAAGAATACTGACATTTATGTCTCATATCTAGGTAAAGGGGGTGCTGTTTTAATTTTCATTCATTTCCTTTTGAAGTACAGAGTTCTAAAGGGTTGGCTTCTCTTTCCTGCTCAATTTCCCCTTTTTCTATGCTGCTTTCCTCCTCTTTGTGAGTATCCTTGGACAAAACCCCTGAAACAGTGGCTTCAAGAATATTAAAAATATATAGGTTAATTACTTATGTTTTTAAAGGCAGGGCGGCTCTTAGAAAAAAAAATCTCAAATGAGAATATAAGGCAATTTGAAACACTATTTTTTTAATGATAATTACTTTGTGTTAGGAATAAAAAAATAATTTTCATTAAAATGGGAACAGTGGAGGAAGTCAGACTAGATGGTGACAGATCCTGCTAATAACACAAGGGGTTAAAACACATCAGGGCATCCTGGAGGCTGGAGGCACCATAAAATTCACCCTCTCATGCTGGAAGAGTAAGTAGAATTTCCCTATTAGGAGCAGCTCATCTTCCAAGAGTACTTTCCTACCCTGCAAAGACAAATATTTTCACACCCAGTATCATATTCACATTCTACTCTTCTACTAGCCAATGACATAAATACTTAAATTTTTCAGAACTATAATATAATGCAATAAGATTCAGCATAATAGCATCCATCAGAAAGGACAACTTAAAAGAAAAGCATTGCATTTGCTGTATGAAACGATATATAGTGCTCATTGCTGAGGAATGGATCAATCTGGCTCCAGTGGAGCAACTGCAGTGGAGCAACTGCATAAGCATTCAAAACAACAATAACTACAAGCTCTGGTGAGGTACTTTTCTTCCCAGTGTCATCTCATTTTATTGCCTCTGAGCAAGGCTGAAAGTCATGGTGAAAAAAAATCCAGAGACAGCCATTTAAATTTTATACAATTTATGGGAATAATGCAGGTAATTAAAAATGTTGTCATTTTTAAGGAGGAGAGGAGAGGAGAGGAGAGGAGAGGAGAGGAGAGGAGAGGAGAGGAGAGGAGAGGAGAGGAGAGGAGAGGAGAGGAGAGGAGAGGAGAGGAGAGGAGAGGAGAGGAGAGGAGAGGAGAGGAGAGGAGAGGAGAGGAGAGGAGAGGAGAGGAGAGGAGAGGAGAGGAGAGGAGAGGAGAGGAGAGGAGAGGAGAGGAGAGGAGAGGAGAGGAGAGGAGAGGAGAGGAGAGGAGAGGAGAGGAGAGGAGAGGAGAGGAGAGGAGAGGAGAGGAGAGGAGAGGGCCAAAACTGAGGGTTTGTATTTGGAAGCCATATCTCACTGAATTGTTCTGCACCAAGAACCAAATAGAGTTTCCACCACATTTCTACCCCACCGTTTAACAGACGACTTGGTCTAAACAATACCTGAATTCAAACAACTCTCTGTTTCTTTAATATGCTCCAGTTTGGTGTTATTCTCAAGGGGCATAGTTGAAAGTGGAAAAATATGACAGCAGTGCCATATACCAAGACATATATCAGAGCATGCTTAATCATCTCTCGGTCCTCATGTACCAGGATTTTTGGTTTCTGAATCCCCAATCTTTTCTGGAGCAGATATGGATTCATTTATACAATCTCAGCCTAAGTATAATAACTTGTTTTTCATGGGTCCTCAAATGCACAAACTGGAGGCTAACACTCCTTTCCTACCTCCTTTAGAAAATTCACAGGTTCAGCGTCCATTCATTTTCCTGAACTCATTTGATAGATTTTACTGATGATGGAACACAAAACTGCAGGACATTACTACTGTAATGCCAATGAATATCAAGAAATTATCACTCTTTTAATAAATGACAAGAAATACTAATGATGTGGTAATAGCAGCTGACAGCACTATTAATATGAATTTTTTTCTTCTCCATTTACCTTGAGCGACAATTTCCCAGAGATAATAAAGGCCAGGAGTGAATTCACATCCCAAACTAAGTCAAACACAACCCACATTTAGGATTTTTGAAAAGGACTCATTTATGTGACAGACCTGTACAGTCTTCCTCCTTCCCATGTGCTACCACAGAGGCAAACACATGAGAACACACCAGAAGTGACAGCCATCATCTTTCCAGCTAACAAGGACTGTTTCAAACAGCCCAGCTCCACAGTCAATTTTGTATCAAACTCCTATCCTCTACAGATTAGACTAGAGCAGTGAATACTGAACAGGGGGATGCACCAAAGCAACCCTTCTGGCAAGGATTTTCCATAGTCCACACCCTCATCTGGCAGAACTGTAGCAATGCTCCCAGGTGATACTGGGAATTTTTTAGATCTCATTGTCACCATAGTAAGTACGCTTCAACAGTGCAAAGTCCCTTAGGCTCAAAAGCTTCTACAAAACTACTTTGCATGGCATTTTCCCTAAATTCATTTCTTTGGCATACCCTACCATTTATACAGACTCATAACTATTTCAGCCAATACCCCTGTGTCACCAGGCAACCATCTACTTTCACTCAAAAGTTCATCACTCTGTCAAGCTATAAGGGCCTATTTGCACAGAAGACCCAAGATTATGTGGGTCTGGGTACCTTTAGAGTCATTGGTTTGAATTATTTTCTGCCCAATAAGCCATGAATAAAAATGACAAAACCCAACATTTATTAGAACAAATATGATTAGCAAATTATGATTATAGCTGTCAGTCATTCCAGCAGCAATGATGGTGCTCAGTGAAGAGTTTCCAGTCATTTACTTACTATGGTCTAAATTCTTGGAGAACTTTGTGTAGCTGTTTCCCCTGTAAACAGTACATAATTATTACCTCACTATGTCAATATGTATTACAGAATAGGCAAACACCCCTCCAACTATTTTTTCTCTCATCAAAGTTCTCAGTAAATATTTGGGGTTGTTTTTCTTTTTTCTTTTTTAAAGGCCAAGTCCAGGGGTAGTAGATTTCTTCCCAAATTTACATCCACTTGGCCAGATTCTGCCCTCTGACATTCATGCAGTTCAGCTGAATACAGGAGAGTTCCAGGGGATCACTCAAAAACATGAATCCTATGAAGGTCTGACTGTCCTCCGGCTCTGCTGGGAGTTTATAGATCTCATCTTGACGTGCATTATATTAGGCAGGCATGCATCAACATCTTTTAGTGATCACTTTTAAGCATACACATTTCTGTTTAATTTCAGTATAACCAGTCACACTGCCAACATGTACAAGCACAGGGATTAAGCTAAACAAAACCCCTTCTGCATGCATGTTCTTGTGCTTAGACATCATGTCCTCTCCAAAGAACAGGAAGATACAATAGCATATATTTCTGCATGTGTTTCTGCATCTACTACATCATGATGTGCTGGCATCCCTTTCATTGCACCTGTGCAGTGCCTCAGATGGGGTAAGCATTAACAGCTGGATTAGGGAGAACATAAGAGAAATATTCTTATCAGCAGGATGGGCTCCCTGATCTGGGTCGCCATATGAGTTCAGAGGGCAGAGCAGGGTCAGTGTGGAGTGAGGGGAGCTTAAACGGCTCACCTTCAACTTAAACTGAAGGTGTTAATGGCTATTTCAGAAAGCATTAATCTTTGGGCATCAACTCCTGTGAACAGTTCAAACACATAAAGTGACGTACAGTTCTATTGGACCCCAAAATCCTGTAATTGGACCCAAAATTGGATCCTGACCCCAAAACTCAATCTTATGAGACTGTGCTCTGGCAGAAAGAACTGGAAAAACCTTCAAGCAGCAAACCATATTGAGGACCTTGTTTTCAAATTTTTTGGACAGGTACAATATAATACAGTTGAAACACCACTGTCCAGCACCTTTGGTTTCTCATATATTCATTCCAGAAGGTAGGACAGCTTGACAATGGAAGTGTTATACAAGAATTCCTCTTCTCAAGGAATATTGCTTGCTTCTAAATCACACAGCAAGTTGTGCAGAGGGGTTGTCTGACTTCTAACATGGAGGAGAGCGTGCCTTGCATCAACAGCAAGCAGAGCTGGTATGTCCAGGCACACAAAAACATGGATTACTCAAGCTGGCAGCATGAAACATTGAGATTGGAAACGAACCTGGCAGCAAGCCAGGAGATAAGATTCAGGGTAGCACTTTGTATACTAAACTATGTCTGAACTGATGCTCAAAATAACAGACTCCCTGCAATCCTCCCTGTCACTCTGTTGGTATGTTGCTCAACTCCATGTTGGCCAACACATTCACTATTCTCAGTGTGAATTCCCAAGGAAGTTTTCGTGGTTCTGAGTGCTTAACAATTTTTAGACTCTTCAAACTCTGCTGATTAAAAGTAAATAAATAAATAAATAAATAAAATAGGATCTAGATTATTTAACACATGCCTCTTTGGTCAGATTGCAGTTTTGATCCTGAATTAGATAGATCTACTCTGCAAAGGGAAATTGCCCTCTCTAGAGATTTGCTCCATCCTTGTGGCCAGGGATGGATATGGGCAGTGAACTTACTGTTGCATGTTGTGACACAAAGTTAACCGATTTCAATACTAAGACATTAATTGATTTCCATAGGTTTGACACAGTATGTCAACATTATGACACCTTCTAATAAAGACCAGGAGGAACATTTGAAAACAGTGCTGTTCGCCAAGGCCCCAGAAAATGCTGAACCACTCCCTTTGCCTCCCCCAAGAGGGATCCAAGTCCCACATCTGACTTAAATATTTCTTTAGACATGGTCTCATCATACTTGGAACCAAGCAAATCCCTCTTATCATAAATTTATCATGCGTTTAAAAGTGTCTTGATTTTCAGATCTGTACCAGGCACGAGCAGACAATTCAAATGAGAGAAACCACCACTGTTTACATGCAATCAACCTAACACGAAGAAGATAATGAATATAATTCCCCACCACCGTTAGCTACAGTGAGAATAACTCAACAAAGTAACTGAAGTGACCGGCATTATCAAACTGTGTACAGATCCCTTCTGCCACCCTGGTATATGTATAACAACATTCTGTGACATCCTGTTTGGAAAATTTGTCGTGATTTCTGTTGCATGCCTGAGCTGGTGGAAATTGGTACTCATGTCTTCTGAAGGCAACAATCCATGGCTGTCTTTTTTCCCCTCTGTTTTCTTCCCCAAATCTCCCTTAACTGTCTTGCTTACAGGAGGAGGCATTTATTGCTTGTGAAGTTTTCAGGGACACTTAATCTTGCAAATCTAGTCAATCACTGAAAACCCACTTCCGGAAAATAAAAAGTCATCCTCTTAGAGAGTAATAACCCAATTATAACTATGCTCAGGGAAAGAAAAGGACACAAAACCTTTTTTTTTTTTGGCTATTTTAGAACTATGGAAATTCCTCACAGATCTCTGGTGGCCCTCATATTTAGACTCATCCATTTGTCTTATTCCCAAGAGAAGCCAGGCAAAGCTTGAACAGAAAAAAGATTAAGTACATATAGCAGAACTGTTTCCTCTCTTTTCTCTTATCTTTCATATAGATGCTTTTCCCCCCTGTAATTTACATTAAAAAAGAGGGGTAAAAAGAAGGACAAAAAAGGGGTCCATAAGCATTTTGGAAGTCCAGAAGACCTGCAGTGACAGAGTAAGATACAGTTCACATCCAACTTATTTTCCAAAGACTTAGTTCTAGCAACCTGAAACAACAGAAAAGTTTCTCTCCCTGCATCTAATTGTTTAGACCAGTAAAAAGGAGAAGAAAATATGTCCCCCACCTATTTCATTGATGGAGAAACTCAGGCACAGGTAATAGATTGACTGTGATCTCGCCCAAGATTGACCTGTCCAAGATGATGGTACAAATCCAAGTGGGAATTGGAATTGGCCTTTCCTCTGGAGCTGTTTTGTGCCCAGATGTGAGCTCAAATGAAAGGAAAAATCAACCACAAAATAACAATAAATGTTTCTGGTGCCTGGAAAGGTAGAAAACCATGGAGACAAAAAGTTGCACATGAGATAAATGCAGGCATTCTTCCCAAGCACCTAAAGAATATCAAGCTGTAAAAACTCAAAACATTCCACACAGATTGATGAGAAACTGCAAACAAGATATTTTTAGGCTTTTCAAAAGAGGTGATATTAATAGTGTATCCCAAAAGGGCCAAGTGTAACCTGTAGTAAGAGACAGAAATCTTTATAAGTTTTTTGAATCCTCCCTGTGTTGCCCCTGTTCTCCCCCTCAGAAGACGTGAGATGCCTCTCCTCTTGAGCCATAGAGCATTGATTGGATTCACATTCTTTTCACTTTATCCTCTCTCTCTCATCCAGTGAAGTACATGATCAGGGGATAAGATCATTCCGTCTTCCAAGGTATTTGTTAAGGTTCTGTATTTTAATATGCATTGTTTGCAACAAAGGAATAAAGCAATGAGAGGTTATTAGAAAATTAAATGCATCTATAAATTAATTTCTGTAATTACTATTCATTAATATTTAATATAAAGGATAAATCTCCTCGATTCCCAAGGCATCCTGCATTTAATAATGTGGAAAAAACTTAGCTCCTTCCTGTTGTTGAGACTGGAGTTGTAATAACTAGTAATGTTAAATTTGGTTTTTTAGATCAATAATAAATAAATACATAAACACTTCCCTCCAGAATGCTCCTGATGTTATTCACAAAATTAAAAAAAAATAACTACAGAATGCCAAGGGACTTCATAACCATTTCATTACTACCATCCTAATTGCATGTGGTGGAACTGCATAATCAGTTTATTGAAATTGAAATCTTTGGAACTGATTCTCCCTACAGACACTAACAATAAGCATCCTGTGCAATAACACAGTACTTAATGTAATATAAACATTATATGCACCAAGCTTTAAACATCCCTTGGCTCCACCTGCTCGAATTGGACATTTTTAACACTCTTGTGTTCTGCCACTGCATTGAATCAAATATCTAATTTACAGACTGCAAAATACAATATTCCCATATTACAATAAATAAAGGTAGATACATTCAGAAAACACACACACACACACAATTGGTATAAGGATAAGCAAGACTACATTTAATAAAGTGGAAATAAAGCAGACTCTTCTAGCAATCTGAATGGATTTTCATGCACAATATAAAAGAAATTGCTTCTGCTTCCCACTGTGTCTCTGTGCCTCTGCAAATAACTAGGCTGACACCACAGCCCCAATCTAACCTACTCCTACTTTACAAGGGGACTTTATTCTTGTGAGTAGGTCCATTCATACAAACAAAAGTATTTTTCATCCAGTGCGTACCCAGATATCAGTAGGATTTCTATCTAAAAAATAGGTTCATATTTTAGTTTGTAGGATTAACATGGTAGCAATTAATGATACAACTAATAAACATTCACCTGCACATTTTCAAGTCACTACTCTGTCAACACAAAGAAATCAAAACCAAGAAAAAACTGTGTGTACCTTTATTTGCTTTCATTTTCAACAGTAAATCTAAAAAATGCTAAAGTTTTATTTTGTTTAACAATAAATTGTTAATAATAGTATTTCAAAATTTGTTGCCCTTTTAAAAAGTCAGGAAAGGTTTGGGGGGGAGAGAGGGGAAGGTGGGCAGGAGGGGAAACCCTAGTTCATGGCTGTTGAAAAGATCTTTGTTCAGGGCCTTCAAACAGCATATTTATAAAAGTCTTTACCAAACAGGAGTTCAGTATCTCAATAAAAGAGGACCTGAAATAACTTCTAATATCAAAAAAGGAACGGAGAAAGTTGTTTCTTTTTCTCTATGGTTCTATAACCATGTGCCAACAATGGCATGTCTGTGTCTTAAAATGCTGCTCTCAGCCACCGCTGACACCTTCATAAAGTTTTATAAGATACCAAAAATAAAATTTAAGATTAGGGCTATTAGATATTAGGACTATTCAGTTCTCCTGTAGCCTTCCCCTACATTCAGCACTGATCATGCATAATACTGTGGTGTCAAAACCAGTATGGGACTTCACAACCAAAGCCAGCCATCAGAAGTACCAGCTCTACTTCAGCACAGGGGTCTCCAGAGTTGAGCACAGCATCTTGCAACATTACTTTAAACTTTTTAAGAACATAAAAGCTTTGGCAAGCTGTGTAAGGCATCAAAGAGATCATCTGGAGCCATCTTCATCCTGGAACAAAGCCTCACAACAACTTGCTCCTACCAAGTGGACATCACATCATGGGCAAAGAAGGTGTCTGGTTATTATCCTAAGAACTGCAATGACAGAATAAACGGAAGATAATTTTAAACACAGGAAGCCCACTCCTACATCACTCTGTATATTCTAGTGTCAGCACAACCCACAAGATACAGCATAATTGTTTTGGGAAGAACAGGAGGAAACAGACTTGACAAGAGTGGCTGCAGAGGGCATGAGATGGAACAATGTCTTGCCCTTGGTGTGCTACTTTGATTGCTTAAGCCTCAGTCTGGCAAAGCACTTGAAACACATAAACCCCCCAATGACAGAAGAGCTTGGCATGGTGAATGGAAAGACTCACATTGGTTTGAAAGATGATTGCTGGACAAGGACCATTTGGCTCTATGTGAAGTACAGGTTCATAACAAAAAGATTTACCTGCCACCTTTAAAACATTAGCATGGTAAAAAATAATCAGAAATGGAAAGATAAGGGGAAAATGCAGTCAACTAAATTTAACTACACTTTCTCTTCAATAGGTCCATACCCAGCTAAAACATGAACAGTGGAGAAACACTGCACATTGTTGGGGTTCCTCCCCCCTTCCATGGGGTCCTGAGAGAGGGGACCCTGGGGTAGAGGCACGGGGTTTCCTTGCTCCCTGATCACATGTACCCTAATCCTGTTCCCCATTGGTTGTTTTGTGTTCCCCTGCCCAGGAAGGACCTGGCTTGTCCCGTGATTGAGAGGGTTCTTTGGCAGTCCCCCGGCCATGTGGCTGGAGAATAAAGATCTCTGAAAAACATCTATCAAGAATTGGTCCCTATTTCTTTTCCACGGGCCTCACTGTCTATATATGTTGCAGAAATCCCCACTGCAACAGCACATTTGCACCAGCTGAAAGCCCACTCAAAACAATCAGAGAAAGAAGCAAACCAAAATGGATGTGACAATCAAAATATCAGAAGAAAACAACATATTAATGCAATCTTAATGCAAAAGGAATACAATTTATTTTGTTGCTCAATACTATCTTTCTGCATATAGCAAAAACCATTGGAAGTAGGTTGGATGCTTTTTACAAGTTTTATTCAATAAATTTTTTATTATTCAATAATTTTTTAAAATAACTTAAAGTACTACATATGTGTGTATACATACATATTGAACCCCTCCTCTCCTTTTTGAGTAGAACTATCCTCAGATCACCTCACATAAATACAAGCAGGCTGATGCCTACACAAGTAGAAATACAATTTCCCTCCTTCTTCTCTTATTTTGTTAGTTTAAGTATTAGTATTATTCTTCAAAGTATTAGTTTATTCTTCAGTATCATTCAGAATGATAAAGAATTACAAAAGAAATTCCTCTGAAAGTCAGTCCCCTCCACTGTCTCATCTTTAAGAAAAATTTTGCATCTGAAATTTGCAGTAGTTATACATACCAGTAAGTAAAGGTAAGTTGAAGCACTCAAACTACATCAATAGATTGTTTTAAGTACCTATTTACGTTTTTTTGCATTCATTTTTATCAGTCACCTCAAGAACATGAAACATTTGCAGGTTCAGATTCAAGACAGATTCAAGAAATAAATTGATGATGGAGTTGCAGTTATATTACTTGAATGATTTTTTCTACCATCTGATAAATAAGGAATAGGCCTGAGTAGCAACTCTCTCTCCTTTTGTTTTGGTGTATCCATCATTTTTCCACTACATCTTTTAAAATCTAATGCTAAAATAGATCTGTATCTGGGGTGGGAAGAGAAAAGATTTTCAGAATTTCACCACAAATCAATGCGTTTTCAATATACATGTTCTGGATGGATGAGATGCAGAGAAAGAATATTTAGGATAAGGAGAATCACATCTATCACTAACACAAAGAGGTGAAATGCATGTGGGTTGATTTTGCCATTGCATGGAAAGCCTGTAAAAAAAAATGAAAGTCTTATCAATAAGCACTGCATTTCCTTTTGTCACTGAAAAATTAGCATTTAGTATTACCGCAGCTTTCAGGAGAGCATCTGCACTGTTTTTCTGCACATATGCAATACACCCTGCTAGCAAGTATGGACTCACAGAGCTTGGAGAAGGGGCCAGCAAGCAGACAGATAGCCCTGGTTTAGGGGCATGATGAATTGTGAATTCAGCTGCAGACTGAAAGTACACAAACCTGAGCCAGGAAAGGAAAGTCTTTGACCTATTTGCTATGAAACAAACAGGCAATTGGCTCCTGTTGAGAAATGCCAGCTTGTCATGGAGGCAGCCACAGAAGTAAAGTCACCCCCAAAAGAGTATCTGTTTGGCTGATGGGAGCAAATCAAATCAGAACCCAATACAAAAAGGCAAAAGAGCTTCTTCTCTTCAGCTCCTCTTTTCCCAGGAGCACAATGAGGCAGGTAGTAATTCTTTCTGACTCACCACAGATTCAGTAAATGCAACTCCCAAGGGAAGCTTGAACTAGATTGGGTTTAGAGTTTGGCAGCAGAGTTGCTAAATAGAACCAACAGCATGCTTTAAATAAAAGCAGTGGTGTGTTAAAAATCCCTGTGCAAAGCCTTTTTACCTGTCTGATTTCTTCATATTTCTTTCTCTCTCACTTCCTCCTCACCCCCAAACAAAAAAAAGTAGATTTGAAGTTAGAAGGCAAACCTGAGACTACCAGAGCTCAGGGGCTCATCAAACATGTAAGAGTTCTATGGCTACGTCTTTGGCTTGCAATAGCCTAGCTTTCTATCAAGGCTTCGTCAAGTCCCATGCTAGCACAGACCTGGGTCTTTAGTGATGGATTTGTACCTAAAAATGGTAATTAGCAGGGAAAGCAGGTTACTCATAATACTGTTAGAAGATTTTAAGTCAGAATACAAAAGCAAACAGGTCCTTCCCATTACTATCATGCTTGAACTAATTTCCAACAAGGCCAGGTAGAGAAGCTCTAACAGACATCACTAGGAACCATATCAAACCCCACATCTTATAAACTCAAAAGCATACTTTACTTGAGAAGCACTTTCTTGACGCTAATGTAGTCCAGACATGACAAGGAAAACTATAGCTTTTTAGAGCTGTAAAGCAAAGCTGGTTCATAAAAACATTTTCCTCCGGAAGGGTCTAATCTAAATTTCTTAAAGTACAGTTCACGGTATTTCCTTTGTACAGGCTCAGTTCTCCTTTCTATCCTTCTTAGTCAGCATGCCCAAATTGTCAGAGACAGTGGCAGCACTAAGGCAGGAAAGACCACTAAAACTTCTTACTATTATCTATTGTCATGATGTGCAGCTACAAGACTTGTTTTTCCTATTTACTCTCTCTCCTACAAAAAACACAAGGAAGGAGGGAGGAAACTTGGATCACGACTTGATACTTGGGAAATTCCATTTTCCTAAGAAACTGATTCCTTTTATTATTTCCACTATTGTCTTCAATAAGATGTATCACCAGAAGTCTCTCTCAGATCTCTGAGATACAGAGACACACAGCAAGCTCTGAATGAGAGGGCACATTACTTGGCAGAGAGGCAGAGGACACAAAGCTGTCTCTGTCAGGAGGAGGCAAAAGGTGTCTGGGGATGCAAGGGGAGCAACCTGCAAGCAGTGGCACCTAGGCTCGATCTGCAGAGCAGACACCACAGGCACTGTCGCCTGTGACACGCTTGCGCAGTGCCTGAAACAACACTCAGCTTTGGCCTCTAGCTGCCCCAATGGTACAACTGCTACAAAGCACAGAAATGCGACAGTCTGAAAGGGATACCCATGGACCAGAATAACAGGGACAGCAGCTTTTCTGAACATGCAAAATTTTAAAATCACTCAAATTGTCCGGTACGTACATGACACCAGATCTGTAATACAGGCAAAGTACAAAGTATTTCTCTGGTTACAGTATCAGGTAGGGAAAGCAAGAAAAAAAAGCCAGGAGTGCTTTGTCCATCTCTTGAATCAGGATTTCTTGACTACCAGTCTCTATGCTCCAATCACTAATCCCTGCATGCAATAGCTAAGGAAGCTTCATGCATGTAACACTAATCTTATCTTGATGTTAGAAGAAAAACAGATCAATACAGTACTCATAAACTGATGTATGACTAAAATATTGATGCAATATTTCTCATGTGTATCAATGCCTTGCTATTTCTATTTTGTTTGGTTTTCTATGTATGCAAAACACATGCTATATTTCTTGCTGTTGTATACTCTACTCTGCTCTTTTCATTTCTATAAGAATAAAGAAAATGAAGAAAAGGCTTCAACAACTTCCTCTCATGCATATCAGGGTTGCTTCAGCATTATAGGGTTCCATCCCACCAGATGCTGAGTTATATTGTAGTTTATGAAAATTGGGAACATTTTGGCACATCTTGGAATTAATAAAGGCCTACTAGAAACAGTGCCCAAAATTCTTTACCTTTCATTTCCACAATTTAATTTAATATTCTCAGCCTCCTTATATTTTTCCTATTTTCCAAAAATTCTGTAATTTCTGGGTATATCTCCATCCTTTTGTCCTGTATTTTTACAGCACCTAATGCCATGAAATCCTTTGAACAAAACAAGGAATTACGAAGAGGTAATACAACAGTCAACATTCCTAAATTTGACCAAAAGGAGTGGACTAGCAACATGTAATTGTTTTTCTATTAAAAAAAAAAAGTCATCCTCCTATGTTATTTAATTCCCAATACTGCACAAACTAATTAAAATTAAATTTCCAAAATTATGTATTTTTTTAAGACACCAGAATTTTGCTTATTTAATTTTCCCTACTCAGCAATAGGGACTGCTGAAAAGCCTATGTCTCAAGATGGGAATAATTTGACCTGTAGACCCAGGTAGAAAATTTCTGATTCTATGCTATTTTATTTTTATTGGAAAATGTCAAAATAGCTAAAACCAGTTAACTGAATTTCACCAAAACTCCATTTTCATAAGAGGAAGAGTACACTCAATTTATAGCAGAACATTCATTTCTAACATCAGGAATACAATTTCAGACTGCAACCAGAACTGGAGGGGGAAAGAAACGGACCAGGCTTCCTAAGAACAGACAGTGCCCCAGTGCTTTCCACACTTGATCGAGTCTGGGGGCACCAAGATCTGATTCAGGACACGAAACTGAGTCTCTCCCAAGATAACACCCCACGACACTGCACCCTTGTGTTCTCTAAGACACATGTTCCTCTACATCTTCTTTTAGTGAAATAGCTCCATTGCCTTTCCACAACTGGAAGAAAGCCAGGCACAAACATTTGGTGTTTTAGTGAAGTAGGATTCACATCTGGGTCAGCCTCAGTAGCCTTCAGCCCTTTCAGAGCCTAGTGCCAGCACATACAGACTTGATCTATGTTCCAGCATTGTGAACACAGCGTCAGTGCACAAGGCACATACTGCAGAACTCAGAAATACAGGCCCAATTTTTAGCTGCAGTGGAAAGGACCTGATTGCTTGGTCTCACGTAAGGCTAGATGTGATTCACATGTAGACAAAACAGGACCAGGATGAATCAGGATCACCCTTCCGTATTGCTTCTATTTAAAAAAAAAACACTCAAGCAATCAAAACGTAGCATTTAATTGTGAAAATTAACTGGCATTGGTTTTACTCAGAAAATGCAAGAAATTGAGAAATATGTAAGTTTTCAACACTGTTAATACTGTCAAACACCTACTTGCTAGTTCTTCAAAAACTACTGATTTTACACTATGCATAAAAAAATTGAGTAGATATATAACTATTTTAGAGAAATATTATTTTTATATAATGAAATTTCTTTCACCATCAGCTATCTAGTCCTGTGAAATGTTTATATCAAGAAAGGGATTTTTCCCACATCTTCAGCAGAAGGAAACCTAATTCTTTGTCCACTACCCCCCAAGGTCTGCGGACAGGGCAGCACAGGGTCGCTGCAGGGATAACGGATCACGTGGCCTCTAGGACTGATCCAGTGCATCATCCCTGCTCTTAAAACTGGACATAAGTGCCTTGCAGGTTCACAGTCAGGGAACACTGTATTGTGTGGGGTTCTGAACATCTTTCCAGAGGAATAGCGTACTGTGGTTACCTATTTGGAACCTGGCTAACAGTTCCTCTGTATGTTAGTAAAATTAATAATCTGATGCTGAAGGTTGCCTTTCCCTCCAAAGAGATTTCAATAAAAAGGGAAGAATAGCACTAATATTAATCACTGGGCAGACTAACTCCTGGACATACACCAAAACATCTTTATCAGGACATGAATGCTCTCTTTAATGCTGCATGTGCAGGCAGAGCTGCTGCCACTCCTATATGAAGTCATACATGTCCCATGGATAGGCCATGAAATACACAACATATAACCTGCCATTCCCCTAAGTTTGCTTTCATTGTTCTTTCCTTGGATTTATTGAAGTCATCATGATACATATTTTCTTCGCTTTTCTGACCAGCTTTCCAATGCTTATAAACACACTGTAAAATAATATGCAATCCTTCTTGGGTTTTTTAGAAAACACTGCATTACAAATAATATAGAACTACAAAATCTAGGTGGATACTTTATCCGTATGATATTGCAAGACATGACATGCATCTGTCATTCAGACCTTGCTGTGTCACATACAAATATCTCCTTAATGCATCTCACATGGATTTTTTTTTAACCTTTAATCCCCTGATTAGCTGACTGACTCAATGGGTAATTATTTGATTCTAGTCTCTCTGCTCCAGACACATGTTCTCTTTTATCATTCTGCAAAAACATGAAGCTTCTATCAAAAGTTAAATTAGTTCAGGATATAGAAATTAGTATCTTGATTTAATGGTCGGCTTAAAGTGAAAGCCTTTCACCACACTCTTATTTAAAAAATTACAGAATGTAATTCTAAAAGGGAAAGTCTTGGCTTCCCAAAGCAGCACATTTAGAAAGTCTCCACTGAAAACTCTTCAATGTCATTATAATTTTGTGTAGTGAAAAGCTATTTTAAGTGGCTTTCTTATTTTTTCCAGAAGATTTTATGGATCCCTCTAAGCCTTGTTCAGTTCAGGTTGATCCAAATACACCTGACAAAAAAACAACTGCAGCAAAACAAATGCTGAGTAGCCACCAGTTCTGATTCTGCAGGTACATTTGCATGTACTCTCTTTTATCCTGGAACTGATACAGTGGATGGAGGCATTGCACAGTGGTAAGGAGGCACCAGGCCCAACTAGGGATTGTTCACACCTTATGTGATGCAAGTGCCAGGAAAACCTCACTTCCCTGCCACTGTGTCCCTGCACTTCCATGAACCAGGGCAGGTGAGTTCTCCTCCCATCAGTGAAATTACTCACATCAGTAAGGTTATGGACACACAGAAATATTTATCAAACCAAGAAGTTATGGTATTCACTGAACAAACACTGTGGCACATGGATAATTAAAAATCCACCAGTCCAATTGGCCCATCTATATTTTACTATGTCAATATATTTAAAGACCCACTGGACAAAGAACAATATGAGTGAGACATACAGCTGACACAATTAAGCACAAAATTTCTAAACTAGTCCTGGCAGATCATCATATCTTTATCTTATACAGTCTGTCATGCGAAGTTCCTCAGACTTTCACTTGAAGGATTAAGACTTTTCCCTGAGACATGTCAGGCTAGGCTCCCATGAATTCCAATTGCATGCTGGGGTCTGCATGGGACTTCTCTTAATTTATTATGAAACTGGCTTCACAGGTTTTTGATAACTTATTACAGGTATCTGAACCCCACTTAAGGAGCTGTCCTTTAACAGCCAATTGTCTAAGTTAAGGGAAAAAAATTCAATCGTAGGTTGCATAAGTAAGCTGTAATAAGAACTGAACACTTCATGGACACAAAGAGATAAAGACAGCACAGAAACCTCACTCAGCTGGCTGCACTGTTTAAAATGTCTCCAGTGACCACAAAACATCACTGCAAGTCTATTGAGGATATTTAGTTTTGATGCTCTGTTAGAGTGTTAAACAGTAATGAAAGCGATGAACTAATCTTAATGTGAAGGTCACATGTAGTTATTTAACTAGCTCCTCATTTAAAATTAAGTACCATGTTATAGTGAATAGGAACACATTCAGGGTATAGTTTGCCATTGTTTCTGTGTCCTATGAAGCCTAAAAAAAGGTTAATTGACACAAATATTGAGCATCTGTTAGAGAGAATTTCTATTTGCTGATGATTAAAAATTTCAAAGTGAAGCATAGCAAATACAGACTTGCAGTTCTAAGGACTAGATTTGGGGATTTCAACAAAAATCTCTGGTCCATTGGAATTTAGAAGATAAAAGGTAACTGAAGTCCTTAAACTTTATCTTCTAAACACAAAGGACTGTCAAGTAAGCATTAAGAGCTTCATATTTTTTTATCCACTTTATTTGCAATGAATGATGAAATAACATAATAATTTCTGAGTTTTCTCTAATAAGGCAGTATGAAAATTATACTGAGATAAATACATGTAAGTCTACTCAGCTTAAATAGTTCTAAATTTCTTTTGGTTAAAAATCACATTAGAGGTAAGGCTTCTTACAGAAAAAAAAATCAACTCTATGTCTGATAAAAATACCTCAAATTCCCTACTTCAAGTAAATGCAGTCTTGTTGCAGTGGGGATACTGCAACATGCATATATCAAACCAGGAGTCCCGTGGAAAGGAAATATATATGGACAGACAGATTCTTGATGGTTTCAGAGATGTTTATTTCTCCAGCCGCATGGCCGGGGCTCTGCTGAGGAACTGTTCCAGTCACGGGACCAAGGGTCCTTCTGCCCGCGCAGGGAACACAAACCAACCAATGGGAACGAGGCTGAGCAGGGGCAGGGAAACCCCGTGTCTGTGCCCTCAGGGCCCCTCTCCCAGGGCTACATGGCAGGGGAGGGACCCCAACACAGTCTCTCTAAAATTGCACGCACTATTCAGATGTGGATCCAGTCTGAAATGACAGAAATTCAATTCACATAATTTTTTCTTGTTTCAACAGATTTTGAAGGTCCTATAAGCATCCAAACCAACCATGCACAATTGCTGAAGAACTTTCATAAAAGTTATTCAAACCACTGCCTAGAAAGACAAGAGGAAGAAAGCCTTTGTGTGTGCACTCTCTTTCTGTTGCCATCATACGGCAGTATGATGTTTGACATTGACACACTCTTTACATCCTTCATCAGGGCATTTCATGAAACTATCACCAAGCTGTAGGTCTTTTAGATCACTTTAAGCAAAAGGAAGGGGTGAGAGAGAAGGATGAAGACAGTATTTGTATGAAGGAAGGCCACATCACATTGCTGCCTGCTTGGTAGTGTGATCTTTCCTGATAGAGTTCAAAGATCTAGCCAGAGCTATTTCTTTCAAGATACAGGAGCTGTGTCCTATTCTTTTCCCAAGACGTACAGGTTACCCCTTCTGTAGTGCAATTATGTCTCTCTCCTGACATCCCATCTATCAGTAAGGTTCTTTAACCCCTGGAATGAGCTTTTAGTGTTCACACTGAGACTTCAAATGTATGAGTCTAACAGGAATGGTCATGATGGGCAATTAGCTTCCGACTTCAGTATAGGGTAATATTTTCTAAGCATTTTGCATTTCCAGTTCAGATTATATACTATTGATGCACTAGTACTTCATGATTATGATGTGCAGAAGGTCAGTTAGCACCACCACCACCGTGTTCCATAGACCTTCAGACTGCGAGAATGCAAATCCTGTGCACAGGTATCTTTGCTCCTTTTCTGCTGGCGGAATGTCTTTCTGCTAATAATCTTGGAAAAATAATATTCCACTCAGAAGAAACCCGTCTGCTTCTGTAATGCTGCGAGAAGTGCAAGTAAGCAGCCTAAGTCTTTTCTGACTCTCTCCCTACTGTGACTATGTTACTGTGTACATTTAAGTTTTTTCTCCCTCCCTCCCTCCCTCCCTCACTACATCTTTGCAAGGCTTGTGAATTAAAGGAAGGAGCCGTGGAGGTGTGATAACCTGCCTCAGAGTCCCTAGGCTGCATACAGCACAGCAAATCTTGCCATCACAGCTGCCACAGGCAACAACAATCCACCAGCAATATCTGCACCGAGCTTGGTTGGAAAGCTTTTATTATACAATTGTAACATCAGGAAAAAAGTGAACAAAAGCCCCACGAACACAGCTACTCCTTTCTCTCCCCCAGAATCAAGATGTGAGGCAGCCGTTTGCTGCTGGTCACCCTGGGGTGCTTGGGCTGTCCAGGAAAGCTGCACGCCATGACAGCATATGCAGGAGCACAGCCTGCCAACACCATTGCTGGCGATGCATGGACTCAGCAGCCAGCAGATAAACAAAGAAGCAATACCCACTATCAAAGTGTCAAGTATCTATAACCTCTAGCACAGCGCAAAGATTACAGCAAACAAAATAGGTGTCTAAGAGGCAAGGAGCTGTAGGAGAGGAGGAGAGAAGTGATTGTGAGAGTGGAACAGGTAAGAATGCCTATCCTGACACGGCGAATAGTGCAGAAATGCAGGGCCGACATGTTGTGACTAGGAGTTACCATTAAGACATGCTTTTTACAAACCCAGGCTCCTTCCTCTCAAGGTACTTTAGAAAACATTATCAGGTTCGCAATCAGCCTAAAAGCAAAGCGTGACTGTAGGTCAGATCGGAGAAGTCAGGAGCATTGTAAGAACATGTTTCCCCTGCAAATACTCTGGAGCAATTTGCTCAGATCTTTCAGGTGCTCATTAGAAATTTGTTTCCAGCGTGTATGGCAATTATTCCACCTAGCTGAAGATTACATAATGCAAAATCTTTTGGTTTCTGACACACCAAGAAAAGGCCAACAGCTGAACTACAGATGCAAAGCTTGAGCTCAATAAAACTTATTCCTGAAATGCAGACTATTTTCAAGTGATATTAGCAAAGAACCTCTTAATTGCTGTCTTTATTGGTATTTTTACCCTCTGAACCACTACCTGAATATAGGCTATATGCTCCACAATCCAGATATGTTGTGCACCAGAAGAGATGGCCCTAATTCTGCTTTCCAGATACATACCCTGTTTTAAAAGCAGTAATGTTCTGTATTCCACCATTTGTGTCTGCCTGCTGGCAACACTGCCTGTAGCTGATCCCGATGACCATGTCCCTGACCTGCGGAAGCTTCTCAGTTCTTGGAGTAACTTTTGTAAACATTCCCCTTTGTATGGATTGGGAAAAGATCAGTAGTCTGATCCAAGAGAGAATTTGCACGGTGGGTGGGGCTGTGTGTGTGTCAATGTGTCAGGTTTCCGACAAGGAAGAGGTTAAAGTTCTGCAAGTGTTTTCTAGAGTGAGGAGTATTGTGAGCAAAAAAAAAAAAACGTTAGAAGCAGATGGAGCGAAAAAATTTCCCAACCTTTGCTATGTAAACACACTCGAAAGGCTTCAGGCGACTTTTACCCTGGACGCTGTTTTTGTCAGATCAATGACAAGTCACGTTAACAGCGGTGTTTAATTCTATCAATATGTGACCAATTGTGTTAGATTGTTTGGGCATTGATTTCACTTAGTGCTACAGTTGAGCTCTGAAAGGAACTGCTTTCCCCTGCATTACCACACACGGTGACAAATGCCCAGCGCTGACTTTCAGTATGGCATGCACAGAAGCTCTGACCACTTAAATGCTGGGGGAATACAGCAGGATAGTCATATAAGTGTTATTCTTTATTTATTTTCCAAATTGCCAGGCCATGCCATGCAATTCTATTTAGGTTTGAAAGAGGTTGTTTACAGAAACAGCTGAGTAGACAATAAGACAGATGACAATTTGTCCACATGAAAATGATAAGGCAGACCTGGAAAGCGTCACAGTCAAAGAAAACAAAACTGAAAAGACTAATTCCTTTCATATTTACTGTGACTGGGCCACACCCTGAAATGCCTACCTCAGTTTCTAGAAACATTTGGTAAGGCAAATGCACACCGGGCATGAGAGTTTTGAACAGCAATGATCTAACAACAGTGGTCTTCAGTGTATCATGTTTGCAATGAAAACCCTCTGCACCAAATTTCTAGTAGGGATTTATACAGCATTCATATATCTGCCACAAGAGATCCAGCGGTCAGACTGTGGTTTAAAGAAGAAATTCAGGATTGGCTATCCTTTATCCTGATAGTGAATGTTATTTACAAAATACTTATTAAACTAAGTTTATTTTCAAAAAATAATAAAATCACTAAAAATCATAAAACCCTCATATTTTAAAGTGTTATTGTTCCTCTTGAAATTCTCTGAAACTACAGAGATTTCAAATGACCCAGAAATCCTTAGGTTCTCACTAGCAATAGGGTAAACCACTATATATAAGGTAAGACAATTCTTAAGTTATTTTGATAAACCCCTATTATTTAAAACAAATTACATAACAGAGAAATAATATTCCACATGATTAAGGTTTCTGCTTCTTAAAGAAATATTGCTCCTTACAAGAAAAAATGATGTTGTGTTTAGGTACCCAGCTTACAATTTCATGGCAGCCTACCCAAACCTGCTCCCATGATCAGCACACTTGCAAGAGTGAGCTGTGTAAGAGAAAGCCTTGCTCTTCATAGGAACATAGTGACAATGCTTAATTTTAAATAATCCCATCTGCATCTCTCTCCTGAGTCATCTTAGTGATTAACAAAACTGCTTTGAACTCTTAAACCCTAATACCTATGTTTTTACTTAACTATTTTTATTTTTTCATGTAAAAAAAAAAAATGGCTTTTGTAACTTCCACATTCCCATTCACCATCTTCAGAAGTATTCCTGGTACACAGGTGATGGGACATGCTGAGGCTCCATGAGGAGCTCACAGGGCTTTGCACAGGGATTTCAGCCAGGCAGGGGGCCGGGCTGGGGGCTGCTCTGTAACTCCACTGCTAATGGTGTCTCAATGGTATTCTGCTTAGGCAATGCTGGCAAGTGTGTGATATACAAATCCATTAATCGTTCTCTTGATTTACAGCTTTGCATGTGCATGGCACATCTTAGGGCTGCCACCAAGACTGTCAAAACAGATGTTCCCAAAGACCAAGAGGTAGGCTGGAAGTCTTGGGGAGATAACAAATCACAGAGTTTATATGAAAATACTAAGTGATCAATTCTTTTATTTTTTTCACAAAATTTAGTCACTGTTTTCTGTCATGTCTCCCCAGAAATATAAACATACTGTAATATTCCTTATGAATTTTTTTCTGAATCTAAGTAATGTTGCTACATAGCAAAAAAAAAAAAAAAAAAAGAAAGCAAACCCCAGTTAAGATCTGCAATAATGTTACTCTCATTTAACTCTAAGTAGTGTCAAAACTATGCTACAGAACATTTATATGGCATTTACTGGCCACCTTGAGGAAGAAATATTTGCCTGGGTAACAGTAACTGTGCCAGAAAAATCAACACAACAGAACTTCATTGGTTCTCTGGGATTTTTTTACTTTTTAGAAGTGCAGAACAAACCAAAAATATTTTTTAAAATCACCTATTATTTGCTGCAATCCTGCTCCATATAAGATTATGCCAAACACACTAAAAATGGAAGCTGAAGAAAGAGTAGATTTATAAATCACAGAATTCACTTATCTTAGAAATCCAGGATCAATCCTAAAGAAAAGGCATGCATTTAAAACACAGCTGCCTTAATTGAAAAAAAAATACAGATACATAGGATTCCAAAAGGACTCTGCTCTCTCACTGACCTGCATGCTATTGTTAAAGGCAGGGGAAACAGCTCTCCAACCTTACCCTTCAATGAGTTGGCAGGGAAATTTTTCATTGATTTCAACCCTGTTTAACAAGTTTCTGATCTAACAGTGTCTTTTTCTAAATCTAAAAGGGAGGAAAAGTGCACTTATTCACATCCATTGCACCACTGCCATGAGAGTTTAGTTTGAGTGTTTCCCATCTTCTCTCCTCCTGATCTGCACTGTGTTTAAGGAGGCTGGAGGACAGTGCCTACTGTCCACTCTTAATTAAGATGGTCAAGAGGTGTGTGCATATTAAAATAGCACAGTCAGTGGGCTGTTTTGAGCAGCTTCCTAAAGCCTTTAGCCCTTGTGCACCTTTACAGCATTCAACTTATCAATTTACTTGCAAATGGCTCCCTGAAGTATTAACCCGGGTTAATTATTCGTCAAATATGATTATGCAGTGGTAATGTAAAAAATCGGAAATGCAGGATGGAATTTTTCACTCCAGCGGTTTGGCAATTGTGGCAGCTGGTGGAGAAGCTGGAGTAATTACCAGCCCATTCCAGCTGGTGGATCAGCACTCTGGTTCAGGGCGGGTGGGGGAAGAAAAAAGCAATAAAGAACCAGAGGAGCAGGAATATGAGCCATGCCAGTCGACGTGGGGAAAATTTCACAGCTGCTGGTGGTGATAAATGAGAGACTGTGGCCCTACTTCTAATCAATACATGTAAATGCTACTCATTACAGCTTTTATACACACTTCTCAATTAGCCTTTCCTCCCACTGGTAACAAGGAATGTCATGCTTTCTGGACTGTGAAAGTGGTTCAGCAGTAAGTTCACCTGCATCGGTGAGACGCAGGAACAAGGCTCGCAGCTCAGCCTGGCAGCAGGTGGTAGCAGTGGAAGTCTAAATTCCTCCTGTAATGTGAATTAAATGAAATCCCAAGTGTTGTCATTGAATTAAATGGGTTTTTTAAATATCATTTCCTCTTTCTTGCAGCTAGAACAACCTGTTCCCAGACACACTCACTCCTTTGCCTACACCCAAGTCCTTCAAATGTGGGGTGGGGGGACACCAGCTGAGATAAAGATTTAGACTTGTAAAACCAACAGAGTTCACTCTCTGAAAAACAAAAAAATAAATGGAGCTCAAACCTGCACCCTAATAAAGAAACTATCCTTTTATTCAGAGTCGAAATCTTTTCTGTTTCATTTCCTCTTTGTCAAAAAGGTTTTTTACCCCAGTTCCCCTGTGCTATTTGTAAAAGGAAAACAAGTGGGATGACCCCATGCAGCAACACCTCCTTTCTTTGCAGGATTAAAAATTGTCACCACACACTATTTTCTGGAAGTTCAGCCCAACAGAAGTACATTCACTCCACAGGCTCACCACAGCCATCCTCCTGCAGTTCCTGGTGCCAAGCTAAATAACTCCCCAAAGCTCACCTTGTATCTGTATTGGTTGTCTCTTGACACAGGCCAGCAAGGAACTCAGCTCTAAATGGAAATACACGACTATGTCCCATCCCAGGATACACCTTTCATCACAAGTCTCACACTTTTTGAGGACTCACAAAGTCTGCTTCTTTATTAATCCTAGCAGTTATAGCCCCAATAACAAAATAGGAACCAACATGTCTGATAATTTTTTGCAAGGTCCTCTGTTTAGTGTTTAGTGACCACATGTAGCCTTGACAGTCACTTTGCTTGACTGAGACTTTAGGTATTTAATGCTTTTCTAAAGGTCTTGTTGTGGGAGTCAAGTGAATACAGATTGGGTTTCTCTCTTCCCCATCCTTCATCCACACCAAAAAAAAAATCTCATCTTTTCATGGTTTTCAAGAATAGAAACATGAATACAAGGACCATGAAGCCTCAAAACCCAAGAAGCAGGAAAATACCATTTAAAAAAATCAAAACCCTATGATTTTTATATTCATGATTTTGGGATCTGATGTTCCCAAAGTGATTCAGCTGTAAACATCCTGCTCATGAGAACCAATAAAGTTATTTCTGAATATTTTTTTAAGGGTACACAGCTACTATGTATTTCTGAAAACGTGGCCACACATTTTCTAGCTCAACTTAAGGAGCAAAATACCCCAATTTCACCATCTAAGGCCTGATTCATCTATCATCATCAACTGGATTCTTCATGCACATCTAAGAGCAGCATCTGACCCTGCAATTTAACTCACACATATAACCTTTCCACTTGAAAAACTGCCATTGCACTTTGGGGAACCATGTGCAAAAAAGGCCATAGGACAGGATTTTTGGTAGGTCCTTAGTAGTCACTTAATTTTTCCACCTTACAGAGAATTCAGAGGTAAAAATAAAATTTTCTAAGCATCATGAAATAATATTAATCCATAATTTTAATTAATTTTGAGACATCTGATTTGTAGATTTTTTCTGAGGGTCACAGACAGCATAACATGATATTTAGAGCTTAAGTACTCAGGCTGCCTATGCATTCAATCAGAGATGCTG
Source organism: Corvus moneduloides (assembly GCF_009650955.1). Classification (NCBI taxonomy): domain Eukaryota; kingdom Metazoa; phylum Chordata; class Aves; order Passeriformes; family Corvidae; genus Corvus; species Corvus moneduloides. Next base: position 27,877,067 of record NC_045476.1, on the reverse strand, counting down.
AGTGCTTTCTTGCCTTACCCTTGAGCACAACGTACTGTATAAACACCATGCAGCTGTGTAAAACTGAGTTTTTCCAACCAAACAGTGGTAAATTATGATTAGAGGTATATCACCAAGTACAGTGCTGGTGTGCTTCTCCTGCTACTAGAGATGTTCCTGATTGAAGCAACATGTGATGGGTGGGGAATATATGTGATACCAACTGCATTTTAAAATGCATACAAATGCACTCTGCATGCATATGTAATTCTAACTTCTTTAATCATAACTGGACTTAAACCGGCTTATTTAAATTTAGTTTTAAATTTTTCTCCTTTGCTGATGGGTGAATATGACCAAATAACTCTGAATAACCCCCACCCAAAGGGTTAATTTGGCCCTCTGCACTAGTTCAGCTACAGAAACTTTTCAAAGCTGTGCTAGAAGTGGGACATGCACAATCCCACACTCAGGCAAGCCCTTAGGCAACTTGCTATTAGGAGGCAGCAGCTCCCTGGCAAGAGGTCAGTGACTGCAATAAGGACACGTTCTCAAAGCAGGGAGTCCCGATAAGCCATTGGTGTCAAGTTGTTAGCTAGAGAAGATGCTGGCTGCTCTGGAGCTCTGTAAAATAGCTGCCTCAGCTAATGCTGAGCCGTTCTCCTACTCCACCCATTGCTGTTTTCAGAGAGATCATTATGTTTAGTGTGACATTTTTACAAGGTGAAAACACTAATTCTTTGCGACAAGGCTTAATCCAAGTCTATGTACTCACACTAGCAGCTTGCTCCCTTTAGAAACACATACTTTTACTAAGATACAGACTTTCAAAGTTGTTTGGGTTAACGAGGATACACCATATCTTCTGTCCATTGAATGCATCAATAGTTGCTTACTCTTATCCCATCTTAACACAGCATATTTCTGATACACACACATTTAATGAAATTATATATACATCTGATGCAAAATTATTTTTAAAACACACTGTTACTGATACTCTGGTTTATATATAGTCAATTATCTTTTCCCCATGTGGTCATATTTATAATTATATATACTCTTATCTGTTTCCCTAAGCATAATATCATGGACCTATATCCACTCTTGTTTTAAAAACAAAGCTTGCATTATTTATTAAATGTATATACGTGTACTCTTTTTACATGTTGACATGTTTCATAATGAGAGAAAAATGAGTGAGGAACAAGAGGTGTCAAAGGAGCACTGCAAATAGAAACAACAAGGTGTTTTGCACAATGTTTTACATGTTTCCAAATACAGTTTTCTTCTAAAATACATTGTTATACTGACAATATATTGGCTCTTTTTACTGAACACTAAACCATATCTTTGCTATGTGAATTGGAGAACCTTCACACACTTCAATACTTCCTCAGTGATCCTGTTCTGTACTGCCCTAAACCCACAAGATTCTGGGTTTGTCTCTCTGCCTGCTACAAGTCCTGAAGGATATTAGAGAGCTTCACTACTTCTTGTCACTACAAGTCACCCAGCTCTATACTGCTACGCTGTCAGTGACATTGTTTCAACTCATCTACTTTGCAGGCCCAGGATTTGCACTCATCTCAACTTCCACATTAAAAAGAGGAAAAAAAGAATTGAAAATTTCATCAAAATAGAAGCTTGCATCTTAAAATAATTGTGTCACATCCTACACCTTTTCATTAACTCATGCACTTAGACTGCAAGCTCTAAACATAAATGTATCACAGTTTTTCTCATTATGTTACCCATATCTGGTGCTATTTCCTTCATGCACTAATAAAAACTTCCCATGGCAATTGCACTCCAATCAGTCTCACAAACAGTCAGAAGCGAAACTAGGGAAATGACAACTAAATGACAACTACTTGCAACTTGGCTGTCTTTACTGAGAAAGGCACACTTAACACTCCATCTCTGAGGTTTTGCATCTTTCATAATCAGGACGTTATACTGAAGGGTGACCTGTTTTCCATTGGACCTTCCAAACTTTTCATTCTGCCTTCAGCAAATACCCACAGAATATTTTATACTCTCAGTTCCAAGGAAGCTTTTTCTTTATAACTACTGAAGGTGTTGAATAGTTTCAGCTTCACTGAGCTGAAGAAGGGTGGATAAAAACCACCCTTACAAAATTACTCAGAGATGGCCTCTGAGTCCACTGTAACGGTATACTTTTGTTAGTCTTTGAACCTACCCTGATATGCTCAGATCCAAGATGGAAGATATGGAAGAGATGGAAGCACCACAGATATGTTCCCACAAACTCATCACAACACAGACATCAATATTTCTTCTAATTTGGGACACCCTTCCAGGAAATTCTATGTATTCTCTAGAAGAGTGATCTAGTAATTCTAACATAGTTATTAGAATAGAATAACTATGTTAGAATTACTAGATCACTCTTGGACAGTTCTAGTTTTTGCCCCTCTCAAAGGTTGAGTGATGAGAAACACCAGTACACTCTGAACCTATTCTGCTGTTCTCCTACTCAACACAAATGATCCATCTGGAAATGGAAAATCCAAGCTTTTCTTTCTTTTTCAGTGGATTTTTTTTCTAATAAAAAATTATTTTTAAAAAATGAAATAAAATTAAAAAGTTGTTTTCAGGACTGCTAACACCTGCTGAAAAATAATACTCCAGTACAAATTGAAGCAAGACTTTTCCACTGATTTTGAAGATACCACAGCTGGCTACAATTTAGTAGTGGCTTACAAAAAGTACACATACACGAACCCAACCTAACACAACTAAGTATTCTAGTTTCTTGCCTATGCTTGACAAGACTTAACTATTCTGTTGTTCCACATGCCTTGAAGAACTCGAGAACTTTCCCTTAATTTTCCAATTTTCTGCTCATCCCCTGTTAGCAATCCTGGTATTTCCTAATTTCCTGGGAAAATTCCCTTGTTATGTGCTCCCTGCTCTTGAATAATTATTGCTGGGCTTTCACCAAACAAATAAATCCTTGAGTTTTCCTCAAGTTATTCTAAGTATGGACATGAATGGTTTCTGCCCCAAGGTAAATTTAAGATATACTGTCTGTTTTCCCCAGGTATCTAAGACACTGCATTTATTATGCCTGCAACTATTTTATTTTAGAACTTCTCCAAGAGGCTGATTCTAGCTTGCATGAACACAGATCACCGGCAATAGAGCAGACATGAAGACACAGTGCATGCTGGCTTTTGCACAAGCTGTTAATGAGCTGTACCAAAATGGTAGCTGTCACTTGGCATTGGATCAGGGCAATCTGTACAATGTAAGGAATTAAAAAGCTCCCAGGTGGCAATGGATCTGTTTCAGTCATTAGCTACTAAGGAGTGACAGAGACCATTCAGAGGACCAGCCCCCTGTGAGGTTCTTTGCTCCTCGGGGGATTTCGTCTGCTAATGCTGTTTTATGCCCCACTTCTTTGTGATGCAGGAGTGAGCACAAATGAATTACTATTTAATTTATTTATTTTAGGTGCAGCTAACATTGCAGGGGAAACAAAAAAACATCTAGGGGAGGAAAGCCCCATGAAACATGGAGGCATTAATCTAACAATCAAGATGGCCACACAAGCCAATTTGGTGGAGGCCTATAGAGTACCTATGTAGAATGTGTGTGCAGTAGATACATTATAATACAATGAATACCAAATACGTATTTCCCAGTCCTTTACTATTTTCCTTTGAAGTAGATCCACTGAGACTGAATTAGAAAAGCAAAACCTCCATTAAGTTCTTATTTCAGTATAAGACATAGAAGAGAAGTATCTATCCAGCTATCTATCTATATTTTAACAGAGTCTGAGAATATTTGCTTCAATCTCTGTGTTTCAAAAGAGAACGAATCAGGCAGAAGGACAGAAGGTTACAGATTAGTCCTGGTCATTGCTCAAAGAGTGTGGGTTATAAATAATAAAGGAGAAAAGGGTGAAGGACACTAAAATATAACTTGAGACCCACAATGGAATAATCAAAGCAATGAATCTAATTTCAGCTTAAAAATACCAAGGAACTTTGGATTGAATGTCTCTGCACTGCTTTCTTCTGAAATACAGGAACTGATACACTAACACACATTTTTAACCAGTTCCATCAGGAGAACAAACTAAAATTTCTTGCTTTTTAATGCACCATAGATGATGGGTATATTTGTGCACATGCATCTGTATGTATGTATACATGTACGCATATATACTTACAGTCTACATACTTTCTTTGAAAGTTCCATGCTAAGCAGAAAAACAGTAAATTGTGTTTGCTATCTAATGTAATACAGATCAGTCAGCCTATACATACCTGGTTTGTGTGTATGTATGTATCTATGCATATATTACATATACATACATTACAAATGTGTATATATGCAAATATATGTGTATAGCTATAAATATTACATATACACACATCTACACATAACATGCACAAATTGTTGTCATTGCTAGAGAACTGGTTGTAAAAGTGCAAAAGGTGGAGCTAATCCCGCACACATGCCTCATGACAGTGGCAGATCCTGACATACTTGCAAGATGAGGCATATTAGGTGAAATGCTGCAAGGTGCTGAGGGGCAAATATCTTCATACACAACCTTTTCCCTGGTGGTGAGAGGGCTCTGCACTGCTAAAGAAAGCAGACACCTTCTGGCAGGATCACCTTTGGAAGAGTCTTTTCCAAGACTGGTTTTTATCCAGATAACTCAATGTAAAAATGAGGCAAGGAAGAACGTGGATTAATCAGTAAAACACCTTTAAAATTATGAAAAGGCCTGAAAGCTGATTTTCTCCAGCCTCTTACTTCAGATGCTTCTAGGCCTGTCCCCTGTATGTGTCTCAGTAATGGGAAATCCCACTATTCCATCAGGAGGCAGGATCAGGCCATCTGTTTGTATCCAACGTATAGGCTTTCCTAAAGACAACCACTGACTACAGGAGATGAAATGATGAAATTTACAGACAACCCTGGGCTAAGGTGATTCTCCTTCTTCATATGGTCTCCTGAAAACATGTTTAGTGTCTCATGTGCTCAAGCAAAGTGAAGAGCCACAATCTGACTCAGATCACTAGGTCAAAAGAAAAACTGAGATTGTAGTCAAGCATATGGAAATAAGGACTTACTAATATTTGTTTGTCTAGATCTTAGGGGTGCCATCCCATAACTTGAAGTGATCAAAGCTGGGATTTTAATGTCCTAACACAAAAAAAAACCAACTAAAACAGACTAAGGTAATGGAGGTGAAATCACACAGCACAGCTATGGCTCCCAAAGAGACTGCAGTGAGACTGGGACTTCTTACACATGCAAGGTCAAGTGAGAAGGCAGCAGGGATCCTCTGCACATCCAGTCACTACCACATGGGTAAGATACATTTTCCTAGTGGATTTTGAAATTATTTATTCCCCAGAGTAGATTCTGAACTGAAGAAAGTAATTTTTCTTCAGTGGGTGGCCTGGGAGCTGGAAGGGGCAGAGATTAGAGCTATGTAGGCATTGCTAAGCTATTCCAATAGCACTGATGGCTTCGGGAGCAAGAGAAGGTGAGTGCATCCAGAAGTTTCCCATTTTTGTTTCCCTCTCTTCACAGAGTGGTTGCTGGGGCCAGCTGCACAGACCCTGCCTTCTCTTGCCACTGCCTATCCCTTCTTGTCCTCGGGATGGTGTGGCTCTGGCAGAGAAACACAGCTGAGGCCAGTGGGAGAGGAGCAGAGTGGTCAAAAGTGTAGAGAACCAGCCCCAGTGGAGCAGAGTGGTCAACAGCAATGGCGCCAATGCGGAAAGCAGCCATGGTGAACAAAGTGGCAGCATGGCACAACACTGACAATCCAGCTTTTGGGAGTTTGTCCATCATTTTTTTCCATTGTCTCAGGCTTAGGGACAGGGAGAGCACTGCAGGGGAGCGCCTGCCATCTTGTCTTTGTCCCGGTGGCCACAGAGAACTAAGTTGAGATGGTGAAACACATTTCTGTGTGGAAAGCACCTTCTCTTTTTATATACTCTTGTTATTAATATTGCTGCTGTTACTGTGCATTTCTTTTCCTGTTGCTTTTGGCTTTCAGTAACTTGTTATCTCAACCCATATCCCTCTCCAAACTTGCTCTTTAGACAGAGCACTTCTTTGCAAAGTCTAGATCCAGAATCACGGATGAGCAGTGGCAATTGTCCCTGTTCAATTTCTGGTACACCTGAGACTAGTCTCACGAGCAGGTACAAGCTGGACTCCTCCAGTAACTTAGCTGCCAGCGATTAACAAGGCTGAGTGTGAAAAAGGTGATTTCTTAAAAATGAAAGAAGAGCCAAATTTGGAGGCTGTGAGAAAACATCACCCTGCCAAATTTTGTTCCAGTATATGCGAGACAAAGCATAAATAAACTAACAATAAGCAATAAGTATTTTCCTACTGTTAGTTCAGGAAATGGTTGAGTCATCACTGTTTCAGGCAAAACTTACCCTCAGAAATCATATAACACAAAAAAATTTTAGTCTGAAGTTTAAAAAGACTGGAGCTTAATAAAATCATACATGTCTGCAAACACACTGGAAAATATGAGGCAAACCTAGGTATATGAGTTTCTTCCACTTCTTATGACATAAAAAAATGTTTCAGGACGTCTCTTAGGTAAATTTTCTGTTCAGATTAAACACAAGGGTATCTCTACACCCATTACTTTAACAAGAAGAATTTTGTACCCATGCTGCAAATTCTAATTGCATGCCATGGTAGTTAATGAGAGGCTAATTTCATACATGCACCCACACTCACAATTCAAAACAAAGTCTGAAAGAGAAAATTGTCAGATTTTTGTCTTTGACAAATGTGAAATTGTACAAATGTCAGTACATGTAACTGTAAATAAAATAGAGAAGAAAAAAGCTGAAAATAAAGGTCAGTGAAAGCTGAAAGTCTCCCTCCTAGACATAATACGGTATATAAAGTTATTACCAGGCCTTCCAGGCCTTGCGTAACTTTGCCGCCTTCTACATCTCATCTCTAGTTGCTCATGACCTCTGCTTTGCCAGTTCAACTTACCTTTCGACTATCTAAGATGTTTATATAACCCCCATTACTATGGTACTGGAAAAAAATCTCGCAATCTTTTAATGTTTTTATCACTGTGAGACAGGGCCAAGCTATTATCCCTACTTTATACAGAGGGACCTGGGTGAAGCAAGTAAGGCACATTTTTTAGGTGCTTAGAGTCTAGCATTAAGTACAGGTGCTTGGAGAAAAACTCTCAGGAGAAAGTCCATATAAACACATCAACCTGCCTTAGTTTATATTCCTCCTCTTTTATTTGATTCTCCTGAGCTATTTTGAGAGTCTCTTGTTCTATAGCCATTTTCAAAAGTGACTGCCATAAACAGTGCCTATAAGAGTGGAAATGAAGGGAAGATAATCTTCAAAATTCCATGGACCAGATTTTTAAAGGTGTTTAAATACCTGGCTCTCACACTTGAATAACCTGGACCTAATGCTCTCCAAAAAAACCCACCTGAGATCTTGCCGTGCCCAAAAGGGCAGTGTTCTAATACCTGTAAAATTTGGGCTATACCCAGTGGTGTCACAAGAAGTATGAAAAGTGAGAAGCAGCTGCAATTTGAACCATCCATCTTGAATCCTTCAGAAAAACCTTCTTTGAGGCACCATCTTTTTCTCTGTTATCTGACACAAATTAATTCTCTTCACCAAAGCAACTCCCAAAATCTGGGAGCTCACACATTCATTCCTCTTCCAAAACCACTCTTTATACTAATTTCTGGTTAGCTGACTGCTGCTGTCTCTGGAACTTTACTTTGCATTCAAGTGAAATAATAATTTTTCCCATATTAAAAATTAAAGGATTTATGCTAATTACTAGCTTATACCTTGTCTTTATAAATAACTTGCTGTTTTACCTTAGATAATATGGCTTCCTCCCTAGCTGAGCCTGCTTGGTCCAAGTTCTGAAACAGGAGTCTCAACTCTGTTGTATTCCCAAGGAAGTGCCAAAAATACCCCAAAAATACGCTTGCTGGTTTCTCTTGTAATTTCAGTATCATCATCAAGATTCAAAGATTATCTCAAAGTGAGCCAATTCCACATCCTGTAGTTGAGGCTGTGCAGATTCACAGACCTTAGGTAGATGTCAGTGCATTGCGGTATTCTCTGTTTAGATTAAAGGTTTGCTTTATGTCTAGGAGAGGCTAAGGTCTTTCACTTTTTAATACTTTATAGAAGCTCAGACCTGTTATTCACTGAGAAAAACACTAATAGGAGGCCAAACACTCCTAACGACACAGCAGTTTTAGTAGTAAGTATTAAAAGTCAAGGAAAAAACCCTAAGCCCTTCCTCAGTGCTTACCCCAGTATTTTCAAATGCAAAAGCACAGAATTTTACATGTAGATTTTTCCATTGGTTTCTTAACATAGGGAAGAAAGAATGCTTTTCTTTCTAATGACAGAGCAAGGAAATGTGATAAGCAAAGCTGCCCTCATATTTACACTGTCAACTAAAATCCCATTCCACTTTTAACTAAACATGATGTTTTTCAGTCCCTGTGCTGAGCTGCTTTCTAAAATTGTGAACTACTGACCACAGTGAGTGTTGTAGATGTAAATCGGGCAAGAAAAGTGTGCAACCTACATGAAAATGTACAACAATTGTACTTCATGGTGAAAAATTCAATGTCTGTAAAACATGACTGACATTGAAAATAAGAAACACTAAATTACGATCTCACTTTATGCTTGCATGGCTTGCAAATTTTAAGGTAAAACATTCTGCATACAATTAATGAATTAATGAAACTGAGATTAAATGAGGAGGCAGCAATATAAGGATATAAAAAGGTTGCTTTTAAGATACTCCTAGGACACTGTCTCAAAACAATAATCAAAGCGCCTTCTGGTTAGCCTGTTAAGGATATCTAGTTCCCCAAAAAGGATTTAAATAAAATATTGCCATTAATCTGTTCTGTCTGAAAGTCCACATCATCCCCAACATATGGGGATGCTATGTCTGAAATATGACTGATTAGGAAATGGAGCCTGCTGCTTGGTTTCTTTTTATAAAAAAGAAGCATGAAATACTAATACAGTATATTGTGTGTACAAAGGCTTTATTAGAATAATCTCTCCCTAAAGATACTTTAAGACTAACCCATCCACTGACCCATGAAGGGTAAATGCTAAATTCTTACAGTCAAATATATTCATTGTAACTCTTAGAAAAAGATGGATGAGCTGTGACTCCTCTTTAAATTACTGTGAGATGGATAAGTACTTATTATCAACTGGAAGGTGATCACCATCACTAGAAGCATAAACCTCCTAGCTGTTAAAGATGACTGAATTCTGACAAAGGTGGTTTGTTTACATAGCCATAAAGCTGCTATAGTATTTCCACTCCCTGTCTCCCTGTACATTTTTTAACGCTGCTGCTCATAAGAAGGTAAATTTCAGATGCTGCAAAGGCAACTGGAAAGTAGACTTTTATTAAGCAATCTCATTTTTTAAGAAGGCAGCATAATCTAATAACTAATTTACAAACCCCTAATCTTAAATCAGAAAAGAATTTATTAAAGCAGCAACTGTGCACACTTTGCAGCATGAGGCTTTTTGAAGACCCACTGAAGGCTAAACAATTACTTTCCTTAAGCTCAGCCAGTGACAGTTCTGTAGCACATGGTATCAGGACTTGGGCTAAATACCTGTAAGTATCACAGAAGAAGACCAGTGAGAATTTTGATCTCGGGATACAGCCCAGGGACTTGAACTCCACAAACTGAGAGTCCTCACAACACTTGGAGCTTCAGTTGAACCTGAAGGAGCTCAGAGACTAATCCTTAGTGCATTTTAACTTTGCCATAGGGTATTTTATCAGGGTATAGGGTACAGAACCCACCAGGACAGAGGAAACCACAGGATCCAGTTCTCCTGCATTCATGCTCGGTGGGAAGCTGTGAGCCAAAAGCTACTATCTCTCAGAAGCACAGGATCCATTACATGTTAGCCTCTGGCTCCATCTGGCAGCTGAGGTCTACAAAAAGGTCAGACGCTGACACTGAATTTGGCTGGAACCAAGAACCACGTATCAGCATCGTCTACCCTACCTGAAAAAAATAAAAATACATCACCTTTCTCCCACCACCACTGCCTCATAAGAAGCTCAGAATAGTGCAGAATAGTGCAGAATAGAGTTAGTTGACGAATATTTACCAAGCTTGTGGGTTGCAGCTCATGAGATGTACTGCTCTGGCCCAACACTGCATGGAGGACTATTGCAACCACCCAAATAGCAAAAGAAAGCTCAAAAAGGGGGTATCTCCAGCAAGAACAAACATCCCAAGAAATGACCACAAGATAGGACTATGGGGCAGTCCTTCTCATCCCGACTTGGATATTGACTCAGTCATAAGATGCCTGCACACCAACACATGCAGTATGGGGAAAACCCAGGAGGAACTACAAGTCTGTGTGCACTCACAGGGCTTTGATCTCACTGCACTTAGAGACATGGTAGGATAGCTCGCATGACTGGCATCATAGAATTATAGACTATCCTGAGTTGGAAGGAACCCACAATGATCATCGCAGTCATGACTGGGTGTGGCTGTTGACGGCTACAGGCTGTTCAGAAGAGAGAGGGGAGAAAGGAGAGGTGGAGGTGTCCACCACAAGAGGTAGATTGAGTGTGAAGAGCCGTCTTTGAAGAACAGCCACAAGCAGGTTGAAAGCCTGTGGGTAAGAATCAGAAATAGAGGAAACAAAGGGAACCTTGCGGTTGGTGTCTACAACAGCCCATCTGATCAAGGTGATCCTATTGATGGAGTCTTCTTTCTCCATCTACAGGAGGCATCATACTTGCAGGCTCTTGCCCTTCTGGAGGACTTCAACCATCCTGACATCTGCTGGAAAAGTAGCATGGCAAGCTGTAGGCAATCCAGCAAACTCCTAGAATGCATGAAGGATAATTTCTTGACCCAGATAATAGAAAGCCGTACAAGAGATGTGTTACTGGATCTGCTGGTCACCAACACAAGTGAGTTTATTGGGGATGTCAAAATTTGAAGAAGCCTGGGCTGCAATGATCATGCACTGGTAGAGTTCACAGTCCTGAGGAATATGGGTCAGGTAAGGAGTAAAATTAGGCTCCTGAACTTTAGGAAAGCAGAATTCCAGCCTTCCAGAGAGATAGTGGGATCCCATGGGAGACTGCCCTCAGGGACAAGGGAGTGGAACAGAGCTGGCAGATCTTTACGGAAGCCTCCCATAGAATGCAAGAGCTAGCAATCCCCAGGAGCAAGAAGTCAGGCAAAGAAGGCAAGAGACCAAGAGACTGCTGGTCAAATTAAAGGGAAAGAAGCAAATGCATGGACAGTTGAGGCTAGGACAGGTGACTCAGAGAGAGTATAGAGACAAAGCATGGTTGTGTAGTGACGGGAGGAGAAAGGCAAAGGTGAAGATGGAACTGAACCTAGCAAGAGATGCAAAGAATAACAGGAAGGGCTTCTGTTAACCAGAAAAGGAAGGTCAAAGAGGGTGTACACCCTCCGATAAACAGTGATGGAAAACTGGTAACAAAGGATGAGGAGAAAGTTGAGGTACTCAACAATTTTTTTTGCCTCACTCTCGAGAGGATGGAGAGCAGGATAGAGACTGGGAGAGCAAGGCTCCTCTTACTGTAAGAGAAGATCAGGTTCATGACCATGTGAGGAACCTGAATGAACATAAGTCTATGGGACCCCATGAGATGCATCCCAGAGTCCTAAGGGAATTGGCTGATGTAGTTGCCAAGTGACTCTCCATGATATTTGAAGAGTCATGGTAGTCAAATGAAGTCTCAGGTGACTGAAAAAGTGGAAACATTGTACCCATCTTTAAAACAGGTAGAAAGGAGGACCCTGGGAATTACTGAACTGTCAATCTCACCTCAGTGCCTGGGAAGGTCATGGAAGAGATCCTCCTAGAAGCCATGCTATGGCACATGGAGGACTGGCCATGGGATTTGGGACAGCTAGGACAGCTTTACCAAGGGCAAGTCCTGCCTGTCCAACCTAGTGACTTTCTATGATGGAGTGACTGCATCAGTGGACAAGGGAAGGGCTACAGATATCATTATCCGGACTTGTGTAAAGCCTCTGACACTGTCACATCCTTCTCTCTAAATTGGAGAGAAAGGTGGTTTGATGAATGGACTATTATATGAATAAGAAATTGTTTGGATGATCACATCCAGAGCGTAGTGGTCAATGGCTCAGAGTCCCAATGGACATCAGTGACAAGTGGTGTCCATCAGGGGTCTGTATTGGGACCAATGTTATTTGATATCTTCATTAATGACACAGACAAAGGGATTGAGTGCACCCTCAGCAATTTGCCAATGACACCAAGATGAGTGGTGCAGTTGCCACACCTGAAGGATGGAATGCCATCCAGAGGGACCTGGGCAAGCTCAGGTGGGCCCATGGGAATCTTATAAAGTTTAACAAGACCAAGTGCAAGGTGCTGCACCTGGGTTGGGGCAAACCCTGGTATCAAGACAGGCTGAGGGATTAACAGATTGAGAGCAGCCTTGCTGAGAAGGACTTGGAGATGCTGGTGGATGAGAGGCTGAACATGACCCAGCAATGTGCACTCACAGCCTAGAGAGCCAACCATAAAAACAGCATCGTCAGCAGGTCAAGGCAAGTGGTTCTTCCCCTCTGCTCCCCTCTGGTGAGACCCCACCTGGAGTGCTGCATCCAACTCTGAGGTCTGTAGCACAAAAAGGACATCAACCTGTTGGAACAAGTCCAGAGGAGGCCAGCAAGTTTATCAGAGGGTTGGAACACCTCTCCTACGGGGAAAGGCTGACAGAATTGAGATTGTTCTGAATTGGAGAAGAGGAGGCTTCTGGATGATGTAAATACTACCTTCCAGTACCTGAAGGGAATCTACAAGAAAGATGGATGTTGCATTCCACTATGGGAAATTGTGAGGAGTTCTTTTAAAACAGATGGTCTAGGACGAAATTAAGTCACACGAGACAATATTGTATCTGAGAACCATTTATTAGTTAAAAAAAAGAGAGTTGCCCTGCTAAAGAGGACTAGAAAAGACAGAAAAGGAGGACGGAAAATGAAGAAAGAATGGGGGGAGAGAGAGAGAAGAGAGACAGAGAGAAAAAGTGGGCATTACCACCAGAAGGTCAGGGAGTGCCATCAACATCCACGTGGCAGGGGGTGTGTGCACACTGCCTGTGGGGGAGCCTGCACAGCTCTCAGAGACATACGGCTCGATAAGAACAGCTCCCATGGTGATGGGCAGCTGGACAGGAGCTGAGTGAGTGGGTGCTCAGGCAGGAGGTCCAGAACTCTGGAGAGGGTCGTGGTGGGTATCGTGGCAGTGGGCTGGATCGGCAAAGCAAGGTCAGAGGCAGGCAGGAATGCAGGGACAAAGCAGGCAGGGCGTCAGAAACACAGGGAGGCAGGACAGGTGGCGGCTGTGACAGCAGGGCAGGACACAGGCTACACATGAGGCTTGGAGGTCAACTGGTGTCTTGCCAAGCACCCAGCAAGAGGGAGGGCGAGTACATGAGGGAGAGCAAGGGCCAACGAGAGTAAGAGAGCGAAAAGGCAGGCTGGAGCCAGGGCAAAGAGGACAAAATAAAGGCTAGAGAGAGGGCAAAAACCAAGAAGACCAAAAGACCAGACCCCAAAAAACAAGGCCAAAAGCCCTGCTGGCTAGAGCCAAACCAAAAATACAAAACCCAAAAGCCCCTGACTCAGAAAGCCCCAAGAGCTTGTGATGCAGTTACTTTTATACCCCCTGGCTCCTCCCAAAGTCTGCCTGCTGACAGGAGACCATTGGCGCAATCCAACATTCCATAGCAGTCCATTGGTGGAGATGTTTTGCCATCTGATTGGAGAACCTCTCTGGAGGGTACAGTGTCTTTGATGGTCTCCTGCTGACTGCCTGTCCCATGTGAGGTGTGAAATGGTTGCCAGGCAAAGTCACCCCAGAGACAAGGCTTTCACCCATCTTCTCCTAGTTGCCTCCTGCAAGTTGCACATATGCAACTCCTCCCCCACAACCAGTATTGAGACTGAAATCAAAATTAGATTGGCTCCTCACAATGCAGAAGGGCTTTTTACAAGAGCACGTAGTGACAGGACAGTGGGAATGGATTTAAAACAGAAGAAAGTAGGTTTGTATTAGCTATTAGGAAAAAAACTCTTTCAATGAGGGTAGTGAGGCACTGGAACAGGTTGCTCAGAGCAGCTGTGGATGCTGCATCACATGAGGTGTTCAAGGCCAGGCTGGATGAAGCTCTGAGAAACCTGGTCTCGTGGAAGGTGTCCCTGCCCTTGGCAGGGGGGTTTGTATTGGGTTGACCCTGAGTTGATGGACAGTCTTTGAGACCAATGACGCTTCTCACAATTTACATATTTAAACTGCACGGAAAGGCGGGACTTCCCTTTTTTTTGTCGGAGCTCGCCTGCTGGAAGGTGGGGGGGCTCTGAGCCTCCAGGCCCCGCCGGGCCAGGCCGGGGCCACTGCGCCTTCCCCCCTTTCCCAACGCTGTGGCACGGACCCTGGGTCACTGCAGGGGGACTGTCCCAGAGCCGCAGGCAGCTAAAACCAGCCATGGACTGCTCACAGCTAAACCCATCCAGCGCGGCTTCTGGGGACAGGCGGGTCCCTCTCCTCTCCATGCGGAGCCGGCGGAGTCAACGGGAGCCGGCAGAGCCTCCTGTCTGCAGCCAGCACACTTCGTGCTGAACTGAAGAAGACACCATGCAGCCAGCAGCACAGAGGGAGCGAGGCTTTCTCCACCGTAGAGCCTGAACAAGAACACTCTTCAACATGGCGGCTTCAGAGTCAGAGAGAAAGAGAAGTGAGTCACGTGAGACGAAGCTGAGCATGGCGACGGGAGAAAAGAGGGCGGTGCCGTGATTCTCGCACGTAGCTTAAAAAACCTCCTTGCATGCCGTGGTAAGAAACTGTAATACCACAAACTGTTTGTCTCTTTAATCCATTTGAAGAACATGGGGGGATGGAGAATCCTCGTGTGGCCTGTGAAGATTGTGAAGAGTGCCTATGCCAGGCTATACAGAAGTAGTAAGAGGCTGTTAGAGACTTGTGGCAAAGAAAAGCCTTTGTGTGCAGGCCAAAATAACTTATCCTTGAAAAGATTAATAATCCCATGTGATGGCCCATGTTTTGCAGTGTGAAGGAACTGTGAGATTTTTCATGGGAGAGATGTTCTACACACAGCAGATTGTTTGTTTCCGGGGGGGGTCTGCTGTTAGTAGCAGTTTGGGAACCACGTGCAACTGAAGGAAAACCCTTTTTTCCTTAAGCATAAGAGAGAGACTTTTCAAGAACTGGAACACTGACTAACATCCCATGTTCTGTTATCCCTTGTGTGAGCTGGGTAAAAGGAGAGAAGCGCTGGAAAGGGGGGGGGGGGGGACTTGCTTTAATTTTTTTTTGTTATTTTCTCTTTACTTTTAATTCTATTAGTAATAAAACTCTTCCATTGTACTGCAACTGTTTAAGGTTTGTGCCTGCTTTGCTTTTCTCCTAATTCTTATCTCACAGAAGGAAAATAAGTAAGTAATGAATATTTTGAACCAAAACCACTACATTTAATTGGTGTTTCTGCCTGGTTTCGAACTCAACCCACTACAGGGTTGAAACTAGATGATTTTTAAGGTCTCTTCCAACACAAACTATTCTATAATTCTATGAAGTCCACCTTCCAGCCCTGCACAGGACAGCCCCAAGAACCCAAGAAAACATGGTACCTATTTTCAATAAAAGGTATGGAAATCTATTCTTCTTTAAATTTCAAAAGCAAGGACCTAGGGAAGATGTGATTACTCAGTCCAAGTATAATTTTTTTCCCTGATAGTTGGGGATGATAATGAAACAAAAACAGATGAGTACAAACTGGACATGAATGTTTCTAGCTGATAATTAGAAGGGTTCCTAACTACCACAGTACAAGGTTTGGAATGAGGTTTCCAGGTGAGGATTAGCAGGTAAACCAATATGTATATACATATGTGACAGCACAAAAGTAAAAAAAATCATTTTGCCTCAAGATGAGATAGTCCTGAAGGGCTACTACATAGTGTAGGAAAGACAGACCAGGAAAGTGCAGTGGTAGAGTTGCTCTCTATGTGAGGCAACCCTTGGAATGTATCAGGCTCTTGGGGTGGAGGACAAGTAAATCAAGAGCTTATGGATTAGGATAAACAGCAGACTAGTAAGGGTGACGACGTGGGTGCTTGCTACAGGTAGCCTGAGCAGGAGGAGAAAGTGTATGATGCCTACTGGCAGCTTGAAGCAGTCTCAAAGTCACAGGCATTGGTTCCTATGGGGGCCTTTAACTACCCTGACATCTGCTGGAGAAACAACACAGTGACGTACAAACAGCCCAGAAGGTTCCTGGAAAGCACTGATGACAATTTCTGGACGCAGGTAGTGAGAACCCCAGAAGGAATGATGTGCTGTCTGACCTCATACTAACAAACAGGGAAGGCCTTGCTGGAGATGTGAAGGTTGGGAGCAGCCTTGGCTCTAGTGACCATGAGACTGTGGAGCTCAGCATCAAGGAAGGAGGCAAGGAGGAAGCAGGGCAGCAAATAAGATTGTAACCACAGATGTTAGGAGAGCTAATTTTAGACTCTTTAGGGATTTTCTTGGAAGAATCCAATTGGAACTGGTCCTGAGGGAAGAGAAATCCAAGAGCTGGTTGATATTCAAGGATCACATCCTCCAGGCTCAAGAACAATGCATCCCAATGAGCAAGAAATTGGGCAAAGTTGACAAAGAGATCTTCATGTATGAATAAGGAACTCCTGTCAATACTCAAGCAGAAGCAGAAAATACACAGGAGATGGAAACAGGGTCAGGTCACTTGGGATGAATATAGAGAGGTTGTCAGTGTAAGTAGAAATGAGATAAGGAAGGTCAAAGCCCATCTGGAATTAAACCTGGCCAAGAATGTCAAGGACAAAAAGAAAGGTTTCTTCAAATGCATCAATAACAAACAGAAAACAAAGGAAAATGTGGGCACGTTACTAAATGGAGGGTGGACCCTGTCAAAAAAAGGATGCAGAGAAGGCAGAGTAACTGGATGCCTTCATTGCATGTCTTCACTGACATGGCCAACCCTCGGGAATCTTTGACCCAGGGGACAAGGGTAAAGGAACATTGGAAAGAAGACCTTCCCTTGCTCAAGAATTGCTTTAGAGAACACATAGGCAGCTTTGATGTGTGCAGGTCCATGGGTCCTGATGGGATGCACCCATGAGTGCTGAGAGAGCTGATGGACACCACAGCAGGGCCATTAATGGTCATCTTTGAAATGTTGCAGAGATCAGGAGAGGTGCCTGAGCACTGGAGGAGAGTAAATGTCACCTCAGTCTTCAAAAGGGGCAAAGAGGACCCAGGGAAATACCAGCCAGTCAGCCTAACTCAATCCCTGGAAAGGTGATGGAGTGCCTCATTCTGGAGGCCATCTCTATCCACATGGATGACAAGAAGGGGATCAGGAGTAGTCAGTATGGATTCACAAATCGCAAATCATGCTTGACCAACCTGATGGCCTTCCACGATGAGACAATTACCTGGATGGATGAGGGGAGAGCAGTGTGTTTTGCCTACCTCAACTTCAACAAGGCTTTTGACACTGCCTCTCACAATAGCCTCATAGGCAACGTCAGGAAGCATGGACTGGATAAGTGGACAGCAAGGTGGACTGAGACCTGGCTGAATGGCACATCCCAGAGGGATCATCCAGTAGATCAGGGTCTAGCTGGAGGCCTGTCACTAGTGGTGCCTGCCAAGGGTCAATATTGGATCCAGTATTGTTTAACTCGTTCACCAGTGACTTGTGGGGAGGGGCAGATGCCTCCTCAGCAAGTTCACTGACAGCACAAAGCTGGGAGGAGTGGCTGATACCACAGAGGGCTGTGCAGCCCTTCAGAAGGACCTCAGCAGGTTGGAGAGACGGGCAGAAAGAACTGTCTGAAGTCCAACAACAGCAATTGAAGAGTCCTGTGTCTGGGGAAGAATAATTCCCTGCACCAGTACAGGCTGGGGGCCAAACTGCTGGAAAGCAGCTCTGCAGGGAAGGACCTATGGGATCCTGGTGGACAACAAGCTGTCCATGAGCCAGCAGTGAGCCCTTGTGGACAAGAAGGCCAATGGTATCCTCAGGTGCTTTAGGAAGAGCATTGCCAGCACATGGAGAGAGGTGATCCTGCCCCTCTACTCAGCCCTGGTGAGGCCACATCTGGAGTGCTGTGTCCAGTTCTGGGCTTTTCAGTACAAGAGCGACATGGAGCTCCTGGAGGGGGTTCAGCAAAGGGCAACAAAGATGATCAGGGGACTGGAGCATCTCTTACAAGGAAAGGCTGAGAGAGCTGGGCCTGTTCAGCCTTGAGAAGACACAACTGAGAGGGGACTTCATTAATGTGTATAAATATCTAAAGGGGGGGTGCCAAGAGGATGGAGCCAGGCTCTTCTCAGTGGTGCCAAGCAATAGGACAAGAGGCAACAGGCAGAGACTGATGCACTGGAAGTTCCACCTGAATATAAGAAAGAACTTCACTGTGAGGGTGACTGAGCACTGGAGAAGTTGTGGAGTCTCCCTCACTGGAGATAATCAAGAACAATCTGAACACAATCCTGGATCATGTGCTCTAGGATGACTCTGCACAGGGAGGTTGGACCAGACAGCCCTCTGTGATAACCTCAGCTAGTAAGTTTACAGCTGCACTTTAAACCACAAGTCTGTTTTCTCTGTTATTCTCTTCGGAGTACTACCTGGATCTGACCTCCAAGCTGTGTGACACTTTTGGTTTTTCTTTTTTTAAATGTAAAAAAATCTAGAGTGCTTTACCCTTACCATCTCATTTTGTTCTCTCTTCCATTGGTCATCCCTTGAGTGCATATATTATAATAACTCTGTTTCAATTCCTATTACACTTAGTGCAGCTGTGGGAATCTAGCAGTCAACACCTATGATATCAATACCTACTGCATTCTTAATCAGAAGGAAGAAGCCCAAGGAGATAAGTACATGAGGAGACTAGAATATTTTACTATCTCCATCTTAATAAATAAAGGGCAACTTTTCTCTCTCATCACAAAGTGAGAGGAGCCATGTAAAGACGTGCAAGGAGAAAACAGTGCACTCTTCTTTAAAACTTAAGCATTTGAGTCAGAAGCTGTCTTTCAGGCATGTCCTCAGAGATCAAGTTTAACTTCACCCTTGGAAAATGTAATTATTTCCCTTATTCTTCTGTAAATATTGTATGATAGTTACAGTTTAATAAATTTCATTCATCAGTTTATGCCACAGATCTTGTTCATTCACAATTGATTAAAATAGGTGTTTCACAAGTAGCAAAATAGATGCAGCTCCTAAAGATATATCACTGCTTTAGTTTACATTTCCCACAGCACGGCTCACTAGGTCTATAATGTATTTTTCACTCTCTGGTGTTTGCTCAAAGACTCTCAAACACAATATAAATTCCTCTGTTAAACCACACAATTATTTTTACTAATCCATTGAGAATGGCAAAGCTGAAGTGTTTGAACTGAGGCAGCCTGGTACAATAATCTAACAGTTCATTCAAGCAGGTGCAGCAAGTATTATGCAAATTTCAACTAACTTCTTTTTTTATGCATGAGCACTTCACATTAATATTCCTCAGGCATAAAATTCATTCCTTTGACAGTCACCACTAACTTGCTATAGTCAGTTATCACCAGGGTGGTATCAACCTGTACATGCTACAAATGGAACATGTTTTCCTAACTACCTTAGTTTAAAGGACAGTAGCTGTACAAGACAACCCAGGTTTAATGCACAGAAGTAATCAAAAGTAGCAGTGTGGTGTCCCACAGCCACCACCAGCAGAGATTCTTGGAGAGTTGGACCTGCATTTGAAAGATGTGTATTGAAAATTTTCTTCTGAGATAAGCTCAAATGGCCTTCCAAAAAAACTCCAAGGAGAACTCATAGAGTATGAAGATCATAATTAAATTTTGTGAGGGAAAGTGTGCTTCCTGTTTGCAGTTCATTCTTATTTCATTGAAAATAAACATTAGAAAGTTTTGCCAGAGTAAAACCCTGCTAATTACAGAAGCTAGGAAGCCTTCATTTACATCTATAAGACCTATTTTTTATAAAAGGTCCCAGCACATACAATGCAATCAGTCTTCACAGGCTCATAAAGCTGAGGAAGGAGGATCTGAGAAGATGGCTTTCCCCACTGCTTAAGGTTGTGGGGAGAAAAAAACCTCCCACTCATCAAACTTCATAGAATCAACCACTATGGAGAAGTTCACAGAGCATCTTCCCTTAAACCTTGGTCACACAAATTGTGAAAATAGCATCATCCCTCGCTAGAATATACTTCATATATACCTAGCTACTGAGCATCACTGGTCTGAGTAGACCAATAAAACCTGCCACATTTGTGTTTTATCTACCTACCACATACACTTCATAACAAGGCTCCTGTTAAGTTGCTTTTTGCTGAGTTACAAATACACTTCAGAATTCAGCTCTAGCTGCCAAGGAGAATACAGTGCTGTATAGAGGCATGAGTGCACCAGCAGGTCTTAACATCCTGAATCTGATGATTTGGGGCCTTCTCCTACATGCCCTGCCCAAGGGACAGGGAGTCCTTAGCATTCAACCCTTACTGAAGCTACATTTCAGTCACACCAGCCTCCATCCCTTGTCTCTTGCCCTGCCTCCTGGATGAGCCTTGGATTTACACTGCAGGTAGCTTGTCTCCTGAGCCAAACTCTTGCACATATGTTGTAGGCTTGTCTCTAGTCCTGTCTTTGACACCATTTCCAGATATTCCCATCTGAGATCCCTGGGTAGGCCTTGGATCTGTTTCAGACCCCTCTGTACCCTGTTCCCATCACTGGAGGTCATCTTCCACTTCTGGCTCACCTCCTCTTAGGAAACAGCAAGCCTCACTGCTCCCTGACAGGAAGACAGACACTGAATAGTCCTGAGACAGATCTCTTGTCCTCACAAATTGTTCTTTCTAGCCTGTCTGAAGTAGAAGACTCCAGCAGGAAGCCTAAAACTCAATACTGAACTAACATCTCTACCCCACTGTTGTACTATAACCAACCTTCCCACCATCATAGACATCACATACCATTACTCCAAACATGAGACCATTCATCCACAGTAGAGGCTTTTCTCATCCAACAGATACCCAACAAAGTGGTGGACAGAACCTTTTACTGATCTGCACTGGACTGAACATCACCAGTAGAGTCATGCCACTGTCTGGGTTAGCAAAAAGCCTTATAATGCTCACCAAGTCCAACAATTCTAAATTGCCAACTTACACTCCAGAGACAACAAACAAGTAGGACAACAGCATCTGCTGCACTCAGTACTTCCTGAAGCAGCCCCCATTGCCCTAGACTCCAATACAGCTCCTACAGACCGGGCTACTGTCACAACATATGCTTTTTAATTCTCTAGTTATGCATTTGACACTTTTTGAAGCATATAAATTAAATCCAAACTCAGAAATATGTTCTTTAAAAGGTGACTTGGAAGAAGAATCAGAGAAAATTTTCTGTGCTGAGTAGCATGTAATATGAAAGTATATTTGCAAACAAATATCAAAGTGTTTATTGTTAAGACATTTTGAACAATTTTTAATTTACTAAACTGTAGTTTTTATTTCAGCAGTGAATGTAATGAACTGTATTAAACTCAACAGTAGCAAGAGCAAAGGTTTATTAGCTAGTTTACAAAATCTCACAAAACAGGTCAATAGAGAGTAAAGATTGTCAGCTGAAACTGTGACTTACAGCAGTACATCACTATAAAAAATAAATGGTTTCATATTTCTGTGCTGCATTTGAGATAAAAATATAATCCAAAAGTAGAAAATTCTTTCCTGCCTTGCACCATGGGTAGATCTGTGTTAAATAGGCATAACACATTCCCATTCTGCCGAGATAGCATTTTACGTGTACTGAGTTTGGGTGTAAATGACCTTAAAGGTTAGGCAGAAATCAGGTCTTGTGTCATAGGAATACAGGCCATATATATATGGTCTTTATTAAATTAATAAAATAAATATTCCTTCTGGCAGTAGGAACTAGTTCTATCCTATATGGGTAAATGAGTGAACAGCAGAGAAGAATCACCCCCCAGGTTTTCATTGAAATCTTCTCCATCCCAGTCTTCCCCAAGGAGAGAAGGATCACACTCCAATCCAAAGAACAGAATGTCTTTGAAAGTTGTAAATACTTCTTCAGCTGTACAGTCACTGTGCTTTATTAGACACACAGTCTCCAGATATGCAAATCCTTGTGCGGGTTTAATTCAGCTCTGTCATCCCAGCATATCTGAAGGGGCTGCTTGGTGCCCAGATCAGGGCCTGAAAGGATTATCACAACACTTCTCCTGGAGTCATTATATATTGCCACAGTCCTAGGCAAGCCTCCCTTAATATCCCTTGACAGTTCATCATATTCTGACAGCAAAACTCCTCTCTATCAACTTGCAGGCATTTTGTCCCCATCATACAGCCCAGACTAGAAGTTTCCATGATTGAAATACAAGTGTTTTAGCATTCATGTTACTTAGGTTTGATTTTATTGCTTAAGATTCTATTTTTAAATTTTTTGTAATGCAGCATGGCATTGGTATGACGATTAAGTTGAGATATTTTGATGGTGCTTTTTGCTCTTTGCTTTGTCTAAAATGAATGAACATTATTTCAATTAAAATTACATTATAGAAAAATAAAGCAGAGTAAACAAGCATGGTTCATGCAAACCACCATGCTTCTTGTGGTCAAAATATGCAACATTGGCAGCAGCTAAGGTGCATCTCAGAAATCTCCTCTTTGGACAGTAGCATTCCAGGAAAAAATGGATTGGTTTAGAGTACTACATTTATAAGTTATATATGTTCTATCAGAATCCACTGTCATTTTTCACATCTCATTAAACAAGCAGATTTGGCTCTTGTCTGAACTTACATGACAATTGCCTCTAAGAATAGGCAAGTTTGGGAAAGTTATTAGAGAACCAACATCACACAGCATGTGAATAAGAAAGACTACTGAACATGCTTCCAGTGTTGCAACAGATTTCCCCATATATTCTGTGTATTTTATGACATACCAAGTAGTTCAACCAATTTGTCTTTCTGGACAACTGACAAATATCCAGCCTTTGCTGGTTTTGCCTTTATACATAATTTATTTTGCAATTAAAGGAATGAAACAGACAGTACTAAAACCTCCTCCTCCCTACATCTGACTTGAGAAATACCTACATTCAAAAAGCCCCAAATTCCATTATCCCATTATTTTATACCAGCACCTGAGCTTCATTGCAGGTGAGAGACAGCCAGTCTCTAGTCTATCACATCTCCCATTAATTCATGTTGGAACCAAAAAGACCATTCAAAAACAATTGGAGAAACAGCTGTAACCATGTTAAAGAAGTTTGTTTTGTCTGACCAATTCCAGCTACCTCATAAGCCTTTGCTTCCTATACCTGGTGTCACTTGTTTTTATTGAATTTTAACCAACTTTATTTTAACATATTCTTAAACATTTAAGGAGATAGGATGCTCTCTGTAGTCACTTCTGTATTGGATTACACACTTCAGATCCATAGGCTCTATCACACTGAATATTCACATATTCAAACATCACATATTCAAAATGGACTGGCCACCACCAAAAAAGCACCTTTCCCATCTTCTAGAAATTGTGATATGACTTCCTGCACACAAGAGTGTAGCAGAAATGCAATATTGTTAAGTAATTCCAGCATTCACTGAAATAACTCACAATTTGCATTTTTCCTGACTAATATCAGCACTTTTTCCTACATTCAGAGCTGTTAAGCTTCCTCAGGGAAACTGAACAGTTCAGTGCCTGTGTTTTTCAGGATTTTATAGCTTAAATTCTTCTGTCAGAGCCTGGCTTTTAGCAAGCAAAGGATGCAATGGCAGAAGGATTTGCAAAAATAACTCCTGTTTCTTTTTTTAGCTTAATGCTGTGTGTACTGCCTCTGAGACAAGAGCTGGTGAAAATCTTTTTGGGGGAGAGAGTGAGATACACTTAAGAAATATGGTAATGATTTTTAAAAATGCAAAAGTTTTATTTCATAGCTACGGGTTTTCAGTATTTATTTAGTAGCTCATCCAATAATTCTAGCCCTGAACAACAGCTCCACTCAGAAGAAAACCCACAAAAGCATTCAGAAAACCAGTAAGTGCAATGTTTTGTGCATGTGCTTGTCAAGGACTGATATCCTGTGTTATCCAGTGTTTGTTTAACAGAATCTTAACACTGATTTAATGAGCTGTTTGTTGGGCAGGAATTTTCTAAGAGGAAATACCACAATCAAAGACAGAGTTTGAAAAGAAAAACTGTTGAATGGTAACACAAAAAGATTCAATTGTATCTTCAGAAACACATTTACACATGCTTGTTCACTTCCACTTACCCATGAAACAATGCACAGCCAACTCATGTAAGCACTGAGTAATTCTGTAAGCATACAGAATTACTCAGTGACATTGTGCAAGAGCCTAAATAGACACTTGATTTACCTAAGTGCATGCTCCTCCCAGCCTCTCTGCATATTAGCGCAAGCTTTGGGGAAGAGCTTTCATGTACACTGAAAATGTACAGCTGATGTCAAATTTGCCACTCCAGCTTTTTCAGTTTGTCTTTGAAATTAACAAAACTTCTGCTTGTACTACTTGTGCTTTAGAAACAGTATACTCATGCACAGCAACTGCAGTCCTGCTTTTCACATCTTTACATGAGAATTTTTTATCACAATGACTCTTTCTCTAAAGCACCAGGCAGGTTTTTTCAGAACAGCTTAGACAGTGGTACAGAAAGCAACCAGGTGCACAGCACAGAGCAAATCATATATTAACTTCAGCAGAAGCTACTACCTATCCCCGTTACTTACAGGAGGATAGGTAGAAAGATAAAACACATCCATAATGCCTTAAATATAGTGGCTCCTCTATCTTCATTTATGGGAATTTATTTTCATTTCCTGGATCCTACTGTGAATGCTTCACTGCACAACAGCTACAGTTTAAGTATTTCTTAAACACAGTTTTTGCTCAATGTGGGGACACTTGGTTTATTCCCTGGCACTGAGCACCTGCATTAGTTTCCCTGCATGTATCCCTACATCCACAGTTTGGGATCTAAGAGCAATTGGAAAACAATTTACAGACCTTTAACAGCACTTGTTGTTAGTGTCTCTTTTCGGCACATTCATATTTGAGAAGTGGACTGCCAGGAGAGCATACCCAGGCAGAGGGAAGAAAGCCTCCTAGAGCACCTAGGAAGGCACTGAGCAAGCTAGGATAGATTCAAGCATAGCTGAATTTCTACTTGCAGTCACTCTTTTCTCCCCTCCCCATGTACTACAGCATTTCAGGATCTGACCTTCAATGAACAGAAATACTGGGGAACAACTTCACTAAGACAGTGATACACACATAGCAACCACAGTTGATATAAGCCTATATGCTTCTATTGAAAGAAGATGATAATGAAACAGGCCTGAGCTTGTCCATAGACATGGTAAACACTTACCAAATACATCCTGTCCTATTAGAAACCAAATTCTGTTCAGAATACAAGCCCTTGAGAGTGACCACTTGCTCTCTCTGGTGGTACTATGGATCTTGCACAACTACATTCATGCTGCCCTTTGGTCATATTTGCCCTTCAATCTTAGTCACTCCTTAGTTTTGAGAATGAATCTACTTGTCTCCCTGCATAGTCTCAGAGGATGCTGGTTTTCCACTGGACAGTGTGGGGCAGACCAAAACTGGATGCACAGAGAATCATATTGATGTGGAAACAGACATAAGTTCTCCTCCAAAATAATTCAGCAGAAAGAATAGAAATTTCTGAATATATTGGCCTTATGAATAAAGCAGGAAAGCATTTTCAATTAGAAAAAAAAAATGCTTTTTATTCTGGGCATAACAGTCAGTTTAAACATTCACAGCTGTTTAAATGCACCTAATAATTTCCCTAGAAATACTGCACACTACATTGATATATACATGAAGGCATTTACATGTGTAGAAAAGCAAATTCCTTTGAGAAGTCACTCTCCATTGCAGCATAAATACTGTACCACTGAGGTGGAAGTTGTTAGGGTTTCTTACCAGTAGGTCAGTCAGCAATTCCATCCGTCTTTTTGACAATTTGTTCACAGCTTCCCAATTCCCTTGCGGTTTCTTGTCCAGTGAAACCCCTTGGAATGCACCGTGATTGCAGGTTACCTTTTTTTTCTGTATTGTGCAAAGGCAAGCCACAGAGCAGAGGGTTTTTTTCCACAAGGCCAAATGCACATTCCTTCACAGTTTCTTCCTATAACAGCTGATAAATTCCTGATTCAAGATTCAGAGCAGCTACAGCCAAGTCCCTTAGCTGTGACTCCCTTTTAAGAGGGGTTAAACTGCCTCACATCCCATTGGTTTCAATGGGAGATGGAGAGGCCTGGCTCCTTCATGTTACATGGTCCATGTATGGTTTGTATACTGGAGGCAGTTTCATGTACAAGGTACACTGACAGCACTATCCAGTCTTTTTATTTTTAGTGCTTAAATCAAAGAATTCAGAAATGAGGAAAACAGTTTTACTCCATCATCCCTTTCTGTACCCTGTCAGATCCTCCCATTCCTTGTTAGCAAAAAGAGGTGTGTAATGCCAAGGCAAGAGGTGGAGAGATCCAGGTGTTAAAATTATTCTCTTTACATTGATATGCTGAATTCATAATCCTAAATCTTTATCCAAATAAAACTTCCAAAAATGAAATGACCAGTAAGTGAAATCCTAATGAGTATGAGTGGGCCAAGGTTTCACCCCTGGAGCTCTTGAATATTCCACTCTCAAAGAGGAAAGGAGGTGAATGCATTTTAAGGTTATTTTAAAATAATGCCACTCAGAATAGATCACTGTTCAAAATGTTTGCTAAATAATAGCGTGTATTGCTTTAAGCAAACCTCCTTTTTTGCTTTAAAAAATATTTTTAATGCTTCAACAGTGTATTACTAAATAAACTGACAAAACATCTCAGAACTAACATAAACGTGCAATTTTAATGCCTTCTAATCACACAAATCAGCACAAGATTTTTGTACTTGTACATGACCTTCTTCAAATTATCCCTCCATTTTGGCTGAATGAGAATGAGCATGGGCTATTTCATAAAAAACACTAAGTGTGTGAAATGAGGGGCCCTCATCGTTTCTGCCAGACTCCTCTTGACAGAATGATGATAGAAGCATCACATCCCTGGGAGAGTAAATGCAAACTGACAGGAGATGAGCCTTTAGATGTTGAATATAATCTTGAATTGTGCTTGAAGTGTCTTATTATCTTGTCTTTTGATGTCTGAAGGGGTGGCTCATTGTTAGAAAAAGGAAAGCCCTTGCACATCTTTGCCATCTTTAAAAATTGTTTGGCCTTTAACAACTGCTTTTCCAACTAATGTCCATTTCTCCTGACAATAAATATGGCAGGTCGTCAGCAAGTGACAAACAATTTACTTTACATGCCAAGCTTTTATGTCTTTTGAGAGCTCATGTGGAAGCATATTTTAAAAAGCCAGGAAATTAGCACCATTACAAATGTTAAAATGGCTGCATGTGTGTAGCTTGCTGCGTGGTTATTCATTACTGCTACGTTTCTGTTTTAAAGTCCTGTCTTTTCTGTAATCAGAGTGCTGTTAAAGTTCTTTATTTATCATTGACTAAAAATAGTCAATGAAAAATAAAGAGCAAGAGGCAATTTTCTTCTGCGCTAAAAAAAAACCTATCATAGAGAAAGTACAGAGGTAATGCATAAAATCATATTTATTAATCATAACAAATCAATATTAGTAGCTGTATGGCACAGTTTACCTGTATTGCAGACCCTCACAATCACATCACTGTTTTTCCACCTTCAAGCAGCTTGACTTTTTTCTTTCTTTTTTTTTTCCAACTTAAAAGTTTAATGACGAATCAGATCAATATGATTCCTTAGCAACTAAATCACAGGCACACTAGTTTTTCCTGTCACAGCACCAGTTTTGCGAAAGCAGTCAAGTTCTTTTTTCAGGCCTCCGTCACTCTGAGAATCCATAAGAATTCTCAAATGGATCATAAACTGTTACAGGATTCAGGTTATTGTATCATTATAAAAACGTATTGATATAGTAGAGATGACAAGACATGCAGCTCTTGTGCTAGTCTATTACAACCATCTGAATACCATAAGAAATATCAGATATAAACAAAATAAAACAGTCAGCAGTATTCTGTCTTTTAGGGAACCCTTTTTTTTTTTTTTTTTTTTAACTGTTTTAAGCTGGTTTGAAATACAGCAGTTACACGAACCCACAGAAAAGAAAACACAAAATCAGAATGTTTTATTAAAAATAAATGACCAAAAACCTGACCAGAGCCTAGAGATTTTTTTTTTTTCTTTTTGCAGGAAAGGGCCTGATTTTGCCTCTTATGATGAATGTTTCACGCCTGAGTTTTCAGACAGAGTATAAAGCAAAACTCTCCTTCATCTCCCTTCCAATAGAGCCCCAGACAGGCCCACTGCCACTCCTGGGAGAATGCCCCTGTATTCTAGCACACCAGCCTTTATACCAGTCAGGATCTGCTGACACATGGAAGCCTGAAATTTGTGAAAGTCAAAATACACCAGCATCATTTTACACAAATGAGACAATGGCAATGTGAGAAAAGCGTAACCCCCAAACTCAATCCCTTTGAGGTCCATGGTCACAAGCCTGAGTCCCACAAATCCAAAGTTGCTCACTGACTAGCACATCTCATCTGAGTAAACCTTTGCATCATCTGGTCCCTCTTTTATTCATTGCTTCATAAAAGCAAAGAGGTGTGGGGGCTGGGGAGAGCAGGAGCAAGCTGGACCAGCTGATTGAAAGATTTTTTTTTCTTGTCAGCAACTGTTATGAGAAGGTTCACTGTGCTATATCCACACAGTTAAAATGAGAAGACTCTGAAAACAATGCATCAAATCCCAGCAACAGAGCCACAGAAGAATTTCCCCTCACACTCTTCCTCTTTTCAGGAAGAAAAAACCACATCAACTCAAACAACTTATGCAGATGCTTTTCTTTCTGGATATAATCACTAAGTTTACTGCACTTATATAAAGTATATAAGTATATAAAGTAAAGTATATTCAATTAGTAGCAAAAATATTTTTTAAGTATTTTCATTTCCTGTTTTCTTTCAGCTGTAAATTCCAATTTTTCTTCATAAAGATCTGTGACTTGCAGTCCAAATATTTATGACTGCAGGCAAGGAGGTATAAGAAAGGAGGAGAAATATAAAGCCTTTACCTTTACAATCACAGTTGAACTCATATATATCTACCTAATTTCCTTCCCCTCCCTTTAATCTCTGCTGATTTCTCTGGTTGGTTTTGTTTTAGTAATAATTACCATTTATGTTCCTTATTATTTTTTAAATTACGATAATCCACTCTACTTAAAAACTTTTCCACCTTAATGGAAGCTTTACTTACATTCCAAAACTGACCTCCCCGTGGCAGCAGAGGTGAAGTCACAGAACCTTAGCAATACTCATGGAATATACCTGCACAGCAAAGCAGAAACCTAAAGTAACCCCAGGACTGGTTCCATAATTCATCATTTGTTAAATATGAATGCAGCATAATTATAGTGGTTGCTCCTTCCTGTCAGTATGTTTCCTTGGCTAATTTTAGCTCCACAACATAAGAAACCACTGTAGAGTAGTGACTAAGACAAGTGGAGGCCCCAAACTGGCTTGCAAGTACTGGTAGGGTGAATATCCTCTTGAAATCGATGGTCTTCTTGTGTATGTAATGGACAGTCACCTGAGACCAGCCAGAATCTGGCCTCATGCTTATTCAAATCACTGAGGAAACACAACATCTCTACACCACGTGAAAAAATCCTAAATGTATGCAAAAGAAAATACAAAAACTACCCCATATAGTATTTGCTCAAGAGATTAGACTGAATTCAAATTATTTTTCTTCCTCTCCAGTTAATACTGTGCTATCTCAAGAAATAATTACACATACTTAATAGTACAATATATTAAAGTATGCCTTAAGGTATATTAACGGAAAAGCAATTCTGGCTTCTTGATTAAACACAGGTTTTTGATCATCGTCTTCAAGGAGCAAACTCCCCCAAACATTACGCTTCAAACAAATCACAGAAGCCTGAATACCTTGACAGACGGAAGCAAAATCATGAGCCCATGACACAGCTGTATGTGTTTCCAGCTGTGTGCACACACCAAGGAGCAGAAGAAATGGGAACAGCTCCAAGCCTGGCTGTAAGGAAGGAGAAGGGAAGACAGGAAAGATGGCACTTTTGTTTTTACTGATATTCTACTTTACAAACTTTGGTGTTTGTGGTGAGAGTAACAGGCTAGGCTGTGTGTCCAGTGTGCTCTGGGAGAGGACTTCCTCTATAGTCTTCTGGAAGGCAACTGACTGCTAGTAATTCTTTATTCAACAACTTAAAACCAAGATTTTAAAGTGTGGGACTTTGTCAGATAGGAGACTGAGCTAGAAAATGAAAATGGTTTAATAGAATCTTTAATGGCCACCAAACCATATGACCGCCATCTGAACTGAAAATCACAAAGATGTTCCTAAAAGCCAGTATTATAAAAGTTAGTGTCACTGGCGTTCTGTAAAGTCCATGCTAGTTTTGAAAGAAGGAATCTAATGATAGACTGCTGTAGAAAATGCTGTTCTTAATGCAAAAAAGTCTTTATTACTTACTTGTGTAACATTCAAATCTTCAGTGTAACACGAAATTGGTTTAGGACTCTTGAGTTTTTTATTGTTTTAAAATAATGGATGTCATATTTCAGTCACACTGGCTGTTAATTTATATATATTACAAATATATGTATGTATTTAACTTTTGTAATCACTTTCAAGTAGTGTGATTACTCTGTTTTGTGAAACACAGCATTTCTTTAAGATGACTTCGAGCTGTTCAGAAATTAAAATGATGGTTTACCTTTCTGAAAAAAAAAAAAAAAGGCCATCTGAGAAGAAAAACAAAACTCCCACTTTCCCAACAACCCTTCTTGTGTATTCTAAAATAAAAATAGAAATCTAAATTTCTTCTAGGCATAGACAAGCAGTAGTTTAGTGTTAAAAAACATGCTTTAGAGTGCAGGGGTGTGCATTGTCCATTGATTTGGTAGATATAGATATACCTGAAATCTAGAGAACAAACCCAGTTTTAGTCTCTCTGAAAATGGCAGATTCTACTTAGCCGAACAAAATGAGGTACTATTCTTCTCTAGATGACCTCTGCTTTCAAAGTAAAAGGGCTTCTGAGAGCATCAAAGCAGTATCACAACATAAAACAGGACATGTCACAATACAAATCTTCCTTTATTTCATACTGATATTGACTTTGATTTTTAGATGGTGGAAAAAGAGAAAAGTAAGACTTCATGTTAAAAATCATCAAGCCATTTACATGAAAAAATAATATTCCTGTTGAAACCTACAAATTACGACACAATTAATTTTATTCTGATTTTGTCCCTGTTTAGCATTGATTTTCTCATTTCATCATTTGAATGTAGCTGCTACCTCTGACTTTGTACAAAATTATTTTGTAACTCGTAAAACAATGTTATTTTGTTAGTACTAATGGTAGTACTAGTGGTAGTCATGTAAAAAGTCAGAAAATAAACCATTAGTGGAAGAAACCTTAATATATTGAATATACAATTAAATCAAAGTATAAAAAGCTGATGTTCCCACCCTTTGACCATCTCTCCCTTTAAAGAGGGACCACAAATGATGGATCCAACAGAAGAAACCGTTTCACAAGGAAAAAGAATTAAAACAAAGAATAACCTACAAATGACAGAAGGAACAAAACCCAGAAAGACAACACAAGGAAAACCAAGTGCTACACAGGATATTAAAGAGAAAAATGATCCGCAGGAGAATGGAAACTGTTACTATGAGCTTCCTACAGCTACCTCTGCCTTTGGATATTTTTAAAAAATTTATTAATCTGACAGCAGGAAACTTTATACAGATTGCCCCCTGACAGGGTGCCAGTTTGGTGTAAGCACTTGCTGCCTCTTTGTTTAGCATAAGGAAATCAAGAGAGGTGTTAAGTGGTGCCATGTGTACATTTGGACAAATCTAACTTTGTCTCCATCTGCCTCACCTGCACATTCCCACGAAGAACTTGATTAATCACGTGAAGTCCAATAGAAAAGAAGAGAAATAGAAATTCTCCTTCCATTTTACATTTGCTTCCTTTTCAAATGTGCAAGTGTCTGATCTATTATTAATCTACTGGCAAGGATCTCAATCAAAGAATCTAACAGTTCTTTCACAAATTACCTGTTTACTCTGTAGTAGCCAGCAAGTCCCCTTTGAAACAGCCAGCCATTTATGTTGCTTTTAAACAAGTTTGTTGCTATTTTTATAACTTTTAAGACAGAGAGAAGAAAGATTAATTAAAAATGAACCATTTGTCGTTCAGTCATACCAATTACATACTAGGATTTAATTTTTTTTTTCCTTCCCTCTCTAATGTTAGTTGTTCTGTGTATAAATACAGAAAGTCAGACTTCAAGCCACATTTAAGAAATACATAGCATACACTTAAAAAAACCCCAACACTATTAACTTAGACTCAAGCCACCTTTTGCTTTTTCTTTGCTTTTTTTTTAAATAGGCTGTCACAATTCAGAGACAGCTACAAGAGTCCTTTTTATTTCCATACAAGCAGGAGCATTTATTAGTGGGGCTGCAACACCTGTCCTTCATCAGCCCAATATTGCTTTCATCAAAGGTTAAGGGACTAAAACTCTGGTCTCCTCAGAGTTGGAATATATGTGCTAGCACCAATACCACCACTGCCTGAGCTACCTGAAGTACCTTCAGGTATGGATCTTCCATATTACCATTGCATCGTGCTTTGTGTTTAGTCATAACATCTGTTTAGGTTTTAATGGACATTTAGTCCCCATTCACAAGTGCAAGCCCCACTGACAGAGTAAGAACTCTGCCAAGAAATCAGACAACGGCATTACTCAGAGTAATTCAAGTCCCTAACTGTTTGCAAATGCCTATTTAAAAATGCTCGTGTCAAATATATCCTTCAGAAGTAACAATCAATCACATAGCCAGATCTCTGGGTTCTTTAAGAGCTTACTCATTATTTAAGCAAGACATCACTATATTTTAGAAAATGGATTTACAAGCCTGTATGATGACTCAGTCCTGTAAACATGCCACCCATTAATATTTCTCATACAGTCTTTGCAATTAAATAGGGTTCCTAATCCACAGATTATTTGCTTTAAGGAAAGTATCACACATTCAAGCACTAGCAGGATCAGTCCTATGCCATGGATAACTGATAGCATCTAAGAACAAAGCATTCACAACCTGGAAATTACTGAATAAAATTATGTGAAGAGACAAGAATCTTTATAAGCAGGTCAAACATATTTCAAATGTTATGTCTGCACCATCTAAAAGAAGGCTCTGATTTTAATACAGAGACCATTTGGGCCATGAACCTCCCCATCAGAATAGAAATATTCACTAGAGCTTCAAAATGCATCAAGAGCAACAAATACACATTGCTTTCTTCCATTGAAATTACCAAACCTTAGCAAAGTGTTCCTGACGGGCAGAGATCTTATAGGCCTTTAAAATTTGAGGATATAACCAAACCACTGAGAATCATCCTTAAATACACTGATGAAAGGAAAGCTCATAGTCTGAAGGCCCCCACAGGCTAGATATACTGTTAAGGATGATAATGTGAGCTTCCTCACAGCAACCTGGCAATGACCTCTGCTCTGACCTGCAGAGACCACTGTCTCAAGAGGTAAAAGACAATTTAGTCCTTTATCCTTTGTAACTGAAATTATTCCAGGGCCATAAATTCTAATCAAGGCAACTCCAATTAAAAAAAAAAAATAATATATATATATATATAACATATGTTTCTTTAAAGAGTAATACAAGGGATCTACAAGCAAAACATAATCAACTAGAAACAACTTCTACCTTACTTCTCTGCAGCATTTATATGTATGGTTATATATAAGTATGCACACAGTTCTGAAACACAGGTAACAACATGGGAAAGGAAAATAAAATTCCAAAGCCAATGCAGAGGTTTGAAAATAAAATCTTGTTTATTTAAATGTGTGCAGATTCATTTAACTCCTGTATCCCCACTCCATGTTTCAAGCATACACAGCATTATGAAAAGATCAAAAGCCCACTAATGAACCAAAGAAAATCACAGTCATCAGATCCAGCACAAGAAACTTAAGATTTAATTTCACTGGAACAAAACCTTGCCAGCAAAAAAAAAAAAAAAGGTTAGTAATCAATTTTTTTTCTGTCCTGCAATAATTAAATAGGAAACACTTGTGCTCCACAATTATAGGCTTGGTAT
Source organism: Corvus moneduloides (assembly GCF_009650955.1). NCBI lineage: Eukaryota > Metazoa > Chordata > Aves > Passeriformes > Corvidae > Corvus > Corvus moneduloides. The sequence continues at coordinate 27,842,567 of NC_045476.1, read as the reverse complement.
TGCCCTCACTATGTACTTACAGCTTTATTTATTTTTTGGTTTGCAGAACTAAAGACTGAATCTCAAATAATAACTTTTTATTATACAGTAAAATTACCTTAATATGCAAGTGCATGCACTCCCAGCTTTTTTTTACCATCATCTAATTATGTCACAAATTGCCTTCAATTAAGCATTAATTAAGGACTGGATCTAACTCCAGGAAAACCAGCCTAAGTCCACAGGGGGTTTTGATGCTTGGATCAGTCACTTCGTTCTTGGGATTTTTACTGTACTGAGAATTTTATATATGAAATACCCCTGGTGTCTATACCAACTTTTGAATCTCACCAGTTTATTACACAGCTAAACATCAAGGGTTCTTCTTTTCTTCTAAGATTTTTTTCAGAGCAACACTTCATAACTTATACTAGAATTGTTTGAAAATATAATAAAAAATGACAGCTAGGATTAGTTAAGTTAGGATCAAATCCCAATGTGTTTATTCAAGTGAAACTGCTACTTAACATTAACAAAAGCCTTCTCTAGTAAGAGTGGTGGCATTTAGCCTGAGCTACTATTTTGAAGCATATTGCAGAGTAAGACAAGTTGATCTGAAAATGACACTGCCAGAAAAGTCAAGAGCTATACTCAGTTTCTATGTTACTTAATTACATTCTGTGGTTAAAGCAGGAGATATTACTTCACAAATATTTTTAAAAGTAAATAACTCACCACAAGATCTCTTACAAAGCAACTTCACCTCGTACTGTACAGCAAAACTGAGATTTCTGCATCCAAAACACTGCAGCTGTGCCAGCCCACATTTCAAAACTGTATTTTTGAGGTAATGAGTTTCAGGGTCATTAGTAACAGAGTCCTTTACCAACATTTTGCACCTAATTCTTGACCACTTTTTCTACTCTTTTCTGGTTCCATATGACTTCAGTATCAAAAGTCTTTTGCATGCAGGTATGCAAATTCAAAAAAGTCCACTGGTATAAAAGCACAAGTAGAGGATTACAGACTCCTGGACTATGGGACAGCATTTTCTATCAAAAATAAACAAATTTTAAAAATTAAAAAAAAACAAACCAAAATCACCACCACCAGGAGAAAACAAGCCAGCAAACAACAAGGCACAACCCCTCTAATCACAGCTGCTCCTGTCATTACTCACAGGGAACAGCTGCACCACAGTGACAAAGTGCATCTTCCCAGACACCTGTACACCAGTTTCAGATGGAAGCTATTTCAGATTGTCAGGAACTTATCCCTACTTAATGCTGGTATTTCTGAGACTCAAAATGCTGCAGCATTCATCTGTTTTGTCACCGATAGCAAAGCACCCATACAAGAAACAAAAGTTTAGTGCATCTCTTAAAAAATAAGCACCATTAATTGTGCTCCTGCCCTTTCCTCACTGGCAGCAGGGACTGTTACTGAAGAGGTACCATTTTGACAGGTAACAAAAAACAAATACCCACTGTTTCTATGGCATGCAGTGAAATACCAAAACAAGGAAATTTGAGAATAAGGAGGTGGATTTTAGGAAAAGGTACAGGTGAGCAAGGCAGGCCTTTGCAGAAATAAACTCATCCATCAAAAGAAGCTAAGCAGAAAGTGTCCGGTAAAAGAAAAGAAGCTCTTCGCATCTCATCAGTCAACTCTATTCATCTATATGAAAATAAGACTCATGAATTATTGCTAACAACAAGACACACAAATGCTGGTCATTCATTCCACCTAAATCAGTACATGATTTTCACAAATCCTTAAAAAAATGAAAAGCAGCAGTGTAGAAAAACTTTGTTCTCTAGGGATCCGTCTCCTCTCGACTTTCTAAAATGCTCCTCCCTCACCTGCTTAACAGATTTGGGAAAATTTTCACACAGCATGTATTAAATGTATATTTTAAAAAGATATTTATTATCACTGATTACATGAAAGAAGGTTGAAGGAGAAAGTTGTCATTCTCTACGCCAACACCTGTCAATAAGTTCACAACAATTTAACTTCAGACACTGCAAAGAAAAGTACAAAGTATGCATTCCTAACATGCTATTCATAACATTAAACAAAGAGAAAAAACTATAGGGTGGTGATGTTCCATATTTATGTATCAGAGCTTTAAACACAACTACACTTAATAATTTTTAGTGTTTACTGAAAATCTATCTTAAGGGATGCATCTGTGACATAACATCTAATCATCTTTATTTTACATTTGGTCAGTTTGATCCTCAAACGTATCAAAATTGCCCCATTATAATTTACTTTTTTATTATCAAAGTTACTAAAATTAGTTGACAAGAGCTGTTGCTAATAGATCTGTAGCATGTGTCATAATTGTAACAAAACCTCAATAAATGGTACATAAGTTCATACTGAGGCAGTTGGACTATTTCACCTACTTTTGTTTACTTGGGAACATCTTTTCAGCAGTGTAAGGATCAGGCTAGCAAACATCTTATGCTGACCAATAGAAAAAGCACAGTATATGAATTTTTAGCTTTTTCACTAGTGCTTTTAGTGAGATAAATTATATTTTCAGCTCAGAAGGAGACAAGATATGGTTACACGTCATTTCTATATCACATACGACAACTCTAATGAAAGTGTCTGTGTATTTCACTACCACTGTAGAACATCCAAATGACAACGGCTCAAAAAATATCCTGCCTTTTATTAGAAGACTTGCCTGATCTAAAAACAAACAGACAGACATTTCACTATCCTCAAATAAAAGTTCATTTTTTGCTTTGTATATGCCTTGCTCTATTTAATAGATACACCCTAAACATTTGAGCAAATAAAACATATAAACACAGCAGAAGATATTTATCTTACGCTAGATAACTAATAGCCCTTTGAATTTTACACATTATAATTCTTTCCTGGATGAAATGGGCTAAAATAATTATTATATGCTTTTTGAACATTCAAACTGCTAATGGAAATTATGCTTTCCATGGAAACAAAGATTACTAAAAGGGTGCTTAAAAATGGATATGATATTCAGTAACGGACATTACTGCAATACAGAAATTAAATTTTGGGGGGGTTTCATTATTATTTTTTCTGTATCTGTAGTGAAGTTATTTAGTAAAACATTCTGTGCTGTATCTTTCAGTAATGTGTAAGGAATATTATAATATAAAATTGCATGTGTTCTTTTGTTTTTAAAAAATCTTGCAGCTCTTATTGTAGGTGGAATACTGAAATCTGACCACTGCTACAGATTTCCTTAGAGATTATAAAATCAAAAAGTTGAATCTTGGAAAATGGGCTCTCACCCTCTCTCCCTTAAAGCTGCATTCCCTTTGAACAAGACCTTTTTCCCTTTGACTTCTACCTACAGAATAATGAAAAATAGGTAAATGGTCCATTTTTATTAAGGTTTGTCTCAGGTCACAAATAGAAATAATTAAAAGGGACTTCTTCAGGAGTGCAGTCCCTCTAAACCCAAAATGTCACAATGTACCATACAGTGCTGCTACAGCTCAGACACCTATCAACATCTATCACTCAAGCACGCGCCTCAACAGCTCTGCTCCCTTTTCTGATTAGAGATCAGAGTTGCTTGAGTTGGCTTACAGGGTGTCATCCATTTGAATGACAGATGTCTGTGTTGGAGTGCCACTCTCACTGCTTTTGTTTTGATTGTGAAATGTTACACATATCTGGCCCAATTTAGACTATTCCAAAATGAATAAAAATCCAAAAGGTAATTTCTCTTTCCACAGGCTTGACGAGAAATATTTCATTTCTAATTTAAATTCCAAAAACATTAGCTCCACGTGCAATACCCTTGCTAGGCTTTGTTTACTCAGTATGAAGCATTTTCTGTAAGAATCTTTCAGTTCTCTTCAGCCAGATTTATTTTTACCATTAAAAAAATTATAACTTTTCAGATTAATCAAGCCTCAAAAAAACCTGGTAGCATGTGCGACACACCAGCACCTACCACAATAATTGTTAAAGTACTCCAAGAAAATTATAAACACACAGACACACACATTATTTTATGTTAGAGTCCATGGTTCTGAAAAAACTATTACACATTTGCAACTTGCAGTAAATACGTTCTTTGTTAACAAAAGTTTTCAGCACTGATCCTGTCATTCTGGTAACCAGTTGCAATGAGAGCAGAGGACTGTGTGCCTGCATGCTCCAAGCTACTCTTCCCTACTTAAAATAAAATTGAGCTAAAATAAAAAAAAAAAAAAAACAAAGAAAAAGAAAAAAAAAAGGAAAAAAAAAAAAGAAAAAAGAACAGGGGGAGATTGCTCTTCCGGACAACATGGTAGCAGTGAAATGAAATACCTAGACAGACTTACCGAAGAGCTTGCTGGGAGTGTCCTCGCTGTCATTTGATTCCACAGGCGCAAGCAAGGGCTCATTCAGCTCGTTGTCTGAAGTAGCTGCCTTGTCCTCACCTCTCAACTCTGCATTCATTTCACTCCGCAGTGACAGCAAGGGCTTACTGACTTGTCCAGCTATCATTGGATCCTAGGATGGGGGGAAAAAAAGAGTGAGGGGGAAAAAAAGTGGCAGCTTTGGTGTGCGTATACTCTCTCTTCCACTCCCTCTCTCTCACACACACACATACATACACACACACACTCTCTCTCTCTCTCTTATCTCTGGCTGCTCCTGCTGTTATTGCTGGCTGCAGTCAAGTGAAGAGCTATTACAGATCCAATGAGTTTTCCATTACTCCCCACCCTATTAAAGCTCAACTAGCATGTGGAGAGATTCAGGATGCTTTGGAGAAAAACTTCTATGAAAGCAACATAACCAACACAGCTTTAATTGTGGGATGTGCTTTTTTTGTGTGTATGTTTTTACACCTCACCCTGTCCTTAGCATAGTAAGAAAAGAAATTCCTATATGCTCTGATACCCCAGAAGAGGACCCCCCTGTGAGTGCTCCATAGTGATTTAAAGAGGCATCCTCAGCTGTACAACATTAACAAAATCAAATACACAGTTTCTAGCATTACAGCATTTCTATGAAAATACACAGCATCAAATAGCCATTTCATTACATACTTTTAACAGAAATACTGTTTTCTTCTAATTGCTCCTGCCGTTGGGATACTATGCTCCAAAAGTCCATAAAGACACAAGCACACATTTTTCTTTCGAAAATAAAAAACACAGAAACCATTTTCTAAAAGATAAAATTAGGGAAGATACTTACACATACAGTTTGCAATTATTCTTGTGTTTGCAACATTATATCCCCCACAAAAGATTACACATATATATACACATCTAAATTTTTTCTTGATTATTAGAATCTGTTTTATCTTCTGCTCATTGAGGACGTTTGGGTGGCAGGCATTATTTCCAAGCACACTGGTTACTCCGTTTGCAAACTAATAAGCATAATATCATGACAGCACAGAAAGCAGAATTAAAAAAAAAAAACAAAAAAAAGAAAAAGTGACCTTGTTGCTCTCTCTAGCAGCTATTTATTGCAAAGTTCATGCCTAAATGGCTCTTATGCAGAGAACAGGTGACCAGCGAGCAAGTAGGTTGGCTAGCATGTTCCCTCTGTCCCGTCCTCACATTGGTCGATGTTTGCCTATGGGTTTTTTAATGTATTCATGTCTGAAAAGTGAATTTGATATGACACATGATAATCTATGAAAATGTTAATCAATACAAATAGTTTAAGCTGTCATCAAATGCACTTCTTTAGTCAATACTCATAGTGCCGAAAACAATGTCACTGTCACCAGGGCTTAATTTGCACAGCACTTAAATATTGGACTCTATGCATCAATGCACTCCTCTTCAAATACTGTAGGTAAACACATTTTCTCCCTATTTAAGGCTGAAGCACTCAGCACGCATTTAGTTGAGCCGAATCCTCCCTTTTGAATACCTTGATAGGTCCACTGGAGGGCAAAATTAATACTTAATTGAATCTCACAGTCATCAAAATAATCAATACTTTTTTATTATTTATTCTTTACAGTCTGTTGACTGTTTCAAACCTCTGAGGGAATGGTGGAAAGGATTCATGGCTTTGAAACACTGTCATTTAACAAGGTAATTTTCAGTGGGGCATTAGGGGTTGTGAAACATATAATAAAACAAAAATGGTGGCTTATAATAGGAAGAAAGAAAAGAATTATATTTCTGCCATCTAACAAAACAGGATAAATAAAAAAAGCAAGTGCAAGCAGGAGCGGGAGAAAGGAGGGGGAGAGGGAAAGAAAGACTGGCTTTTGAAGGGTTTTATCATATCAAGAGCAGAGCTGAGCTTTCATAACGCTGACATTTCTCATTCTGACAATCCTAAACAAGTGGAAAGGATGAGATCGCAGATATCATCTTTCATCACATTCCCCAGCTTAAGAACCAACATGACAGCTTCTCTCCCCTTTACACTGTTAATTACTAAATAAAATACTGCTCTCTGTCAGCATTAGATTATTGCAGATAGCAACCACAAACATTACTCCATTGTTTTGTTTTGCCTTTTTTTAAACTGGTGATATCTACCTTGAACTCTTCAGAAAATAAATTAGGCTTGTGTCTACATATTGTAAATATATGAAACATAATCAATTTAATCAATGTGGTCAATCCATGTTATTGTCAGGCTAAATTGTTGGCAATTTATTAACATTTCATTTACTGTATTTATTAGGCAGCAACAATCTGAACATTTCTTAGAGGTTTCTGGAGAGGAAACAGAAACCAACAGATTTCTTTTGCAGACACTGTGAAAAAACTCTGGCTTGTTTTGCCTCATACTCATATTGCTCTATGGACAGTCATTTACTGAGGCAAAAAATTTGTTTGCTTTCATATACTAAATAATGTATTTTAGCGGATTTTGCAGCTAAAGGTCATTGTGAACACCAACAGCATTGTTTCAGTCTGTGCTGCTTCTCTTAGTTTCAGCTATTCAAAACTAACCTCAAGATTTGTTACTAACATCCATAACAAATGTGAATGAGGACAAAATTTGACCCTTTTCATCAAAGTAGTTTGGGGAGGGAAGTAATCATGTCCACAGAGAAAAACTCCTGATCTGAGGACTAACAGCAATTTAATGGATTAAAGGAATCTGTAGGATTCTAGATTAAGTCTAAGTTGCCACATTCTGAAGTTGAATATATGAAAAGTGGTAGGAAGAATAATGTGGGAAATGTGACAGCACTGGGAAAAATGTCAGCCCTTCGATGACAGTGAATTCACAGCAACTTCAACAGAGCCAGGATTTTATTTGTTATGTATATCAATAATTCGGCCTCATCTGGAGTACTTTGTTCATTTCTGGTGAGCCCATCTAAAAAAGATACATCAGAAAAAGGTACAGTAAGAATGATGAACTGATCGAAAGGACTGAGTGCTTATGGAAGAGTGTGACTAGGAATAAGCATGATCAAAGGATACAAGATAATAAACAGCAGAGAGAAAATGTAGATCAGAAACTATTCACCCTAACTCATCTGAGGAGAAAAGGTGTCTCCACTGAAATGGGAAAAAGTCATAAATCTAATAATAATAAATTATACTTTTCCAAACAGTAGGTGGTGGAAAACCTGTGGAACTCATTGCTGCAAGGTATCACTGAGACCTGAACCGCAGTAAACATCAACACAGTCACTCGCATGGCTGGGCATACTCTTAGCAGTGAATTTAAAACAGCTTTGCAAACACACAGGCAGGACTATAAAAAGTGAAATAACACAAATTGCTGCCCCCTCCCTCAGACAGCATAAGAACCTGTAGTTAACCCCCAGGGTAGCTCTCTCTGTCAGGGGGTAAATGAACGACAACTTTCTCTGTAAGCAAACAGATTAGATATTGTCCAAATTTCTAGTCTACATGAAGACTAAATAAATCACTTAAACGATGGGTTAAGGAAAGGTTTGTTTCCTTGAAAAACATATAAAAAATTGGACATTTTTAAACTTCAGGTTATCTCCACGCCTTCAATTGCTTTCTGTGCTTAAAAACGTGTCTGTTCTGCAGTGAATTATGCATGATTAAAAACTACTGGTTTTGCAAAACACATAATAAATTGTAATTCCAGTGCACAGCAAGTGGCCTAGTCTACAAAATCCCTTGGTGATCAAAGGGGTGCTCCTATATTTCCTAATGGCCTCCCTAAAAAAAATTCAGGAGTAGTTGCTATGACAGCAGGCCCAGCAGCCTTCTCTTCTTCTGCCCACCTACAAGTCCATCCCAGAAAGGACCCATGGCATTGGAGAGGATGCACTGAGGCAAAGAATTACATATGCATCTTTAGTAGGTAATACGGTCAGGATCTGTTCTTCTGCACTGGATGTCTGTGGGCTTGACACTCAGCATTTGCTTTCTGGAAGGTGCTATAGGTCAGATTACACTTTGCGCTGTAACACAGGCTCTCCTGTTCACTGACAACCACACAAAAGTTTCAGCTTTTCATATGCAAAATTGAAAAGTCTAAGAATGCATAAAACCAGCAAGATGAACTTTGTCAAAAGGGTTTAAATGCTTTAAGTAAGAGGCAAGGGCATATAATGCTTCAGAATTTCAGACTTCTAGTTATGAGAGAACTAAGGAATCACAATCCCCTTATTCAAAATATAACGGTATATACCACACATGTAGTGACAAATTATACACACATCTCTTGCAGACACTCACATAACTTGTCATCTATTTCTTGTCCAACTAGCAGTAGTACTTCCAGACTTGCCTGTTTCCTATGAGATTTCCCTGACAGCTTTGTGCTGCAAGTGGTCCTCCCTGCTGTGTGTCTCCCTTAAGGGGTGGGTTATACCTCCTGTAATTCACTTACAGTATCTGCTACACCAGTCTTCAGCTCTACGACTCCCTGATGGCTTGAACTGGCTGTTGGGCTTAATTCAATAGTAAAAGTCCTGTGGATTTGCAAATGCAAATTACAGTTGTGGTAACACACCCTCTTCTAAAAGCTAAAACCTTTACCTTTTTCTTAACTCTACGAAGTACAGGAGAACATTCATCAACGTGTTAAAAGCTTTGCCTTTGCACTTTAAGAGTAAAGGTGCAGTTTCTAAGCAAAACTATTTAGTAATCAAAGACAGCTTTTAAAAGAAACTGTGTAGGGTTTGTCTCAAACATGCCCTAGGCAGAAGTCTAAAAATGAATTACTTTCTTCTTTAATGTAGGACTTGGGTGATAATAGAGCTTTATAAAGGCTTCATGTACTGATTTAGCCACTGGTCTAAATTTTGTACTTACTGCACCATAAACATTGTTGCTCTGAATGTAATTACTTTCTAAATTCTAGTTCAAAGTAAGATTTTTTATTTTGCCCTTAGTTTGAAGTTAATTTGCACAGACTTTTTTTCCCCCTAACTTAGAAGTACTAGAAAACAATTTTCTGCTTTTCTTCAAAATATGAAATAAATCTTGCCCAAACCCCCACCCCCCCAATCATGATATTACACAGACTTCTGTTTGGGACATATACAATGAATTTGTTTGAGAGCAAACACAACAATTCTACTAGTAAACATAAAATATACACTTCATAATGACTTCTTATTCCCATGACTGCACTAAAAATTTATTTGAATTGTATCTTTTTGAATTTTTTAATCAAGATAGAGCATGATCACAAATTTGGATAAAGCTATTCTAAGATGTACCTTAGCTTAGTTTTTGTGTGAGGAATACATTAAAAAGACTCTACTGGAAAAGGATTGGATTTAATTTTTTGGTTAAATACTGGTGGAATTTAGGCTTACCTTCTCCCTTGGTCTTCTTCTTATGAAAAAGTTTTCTTCCTTCATCTTGCTGCTTCTAGAGGTATTCATTTTTTTCCCATAAATAAAGATCTCTTACTGACAACCTTCTTTGATTCTTTCTTCTTTTAACATTGTTTTATCTGCTGTCACTAATGTGCTGGTATTTCCATCCCAATCTATCCATAGACTGGTTTATGCAAACTACTTTGAATCAACCTTTTGTCCCCTGCTAGCCTCTGACCATTTCTACCTGCTGGCTGTTATTTCCCTGGAAAAGTTACAGAGAAAAATCTCATTTTCTTCACAGCCGCTTCTGCCACCACCTTTGGATGGATGTTTATATGCAAAACAAACAAGACTGCTGATACATGGTCATTGATCTCTCATCACTACTCTGACCTTGAACATCTATTTACGTATTTATGTCTCTTACCTATATTACTCATATTCAACTTACTAAAATCTTCTGTATTACCTCTCCCTTACAGCAAAAAGCTGCTATATCAACAGCTCATCTCACTCAATATGAATATTATCACCCAAAACAGTGTCTGCTTTTCTCCAGCTAGAATTGTATTTATTCTCCTCATTATATTCTCTGTAGCAGAAAAACAAAGTTCTTCTTTTCTCCCTTTTCTCAATACTAGTGTGGCTTTGAACATTTTATTTTTCCAGTGATACTTATTTTCACATGGAGTGTCCAGCATGCAGTTTAAAAAGAGTTTTGTCATTTAAAATAATGTAGCTAATTAAGAAATCAGTGCTTAGTTATACTCATTTTATTAATAGTACTGAACTATAACAATTTAATTTCGAAAGTCAGAAAAACTATCACTGCCCATGGTGATTCCTTTCACAGAAATATTCTTCTCAAGTTAAGCAGTAATGATAGGATTGTCTTCTTCATTTATTTACTCAATTTTAAGTTCTGAGGAAATTGAAATGGTTACTGCTTATTAGAATAATGTAGATCTGACCGAAAAAATAAAGTTTACAGAAATTACAGAGCTTTTAATTGTTGCTTTAGGAATCTTAAAATAGAATTAATTTTATTTCTTCTTAAACTATATTTTAAGTGACAATGTCCCTTGAATTGCTGTGCCTTGAGATTGAGGTACTACAATATGTTTTCAAGTCATACCAAAAAATCCCTCACTAAATTTATTCACTATTTTCCCTAATGATATCGTTGCACATATTTCTTACACCTATTAAGAGCAAGCTGAAAGGTTCACAAGAGAAGTTCAATTTGCTAATCAGGCTAGCTAGAGGCTGCAGGGAATAGGCACACAGAAGCTGCACAGTAGTAAATAGCTAGGTCACCATTTATTTTATAATCAGTTTGGGTTTATTGCTCTAAATGTACCCTGGCAGTCATGCTGCAATCTTCAAAAAAGAAAGAAAGGCAAAGAATGCTGGTTTCACCATAGAAAAAGTAAGGAAAAATAATTCATTGTAGGAGACTTCTGCACCTCTAGTCCAGAAAAGCCATTTCTTAATCCTGCTGGCAAAGAAATATGTGCACTAATGAATCCATACTTTGTGTTTTTTCTGACACACATGACACTTAGGGATCACTAATGCCAGAGTACACACAGCACAGAAGCTTTACTCTAAATGTTGCTTTCAAGTCTTAGAGTTGACCTTAATGCTTCTGATACAATTATTAGTCTGATTTAAAGATCATATTGCTCTTCTTGTTCCAAGAACCCTTGTTTAGAGTTTTGTACCAGATCCAGGGTGAAGCTATTCAAAACTTTCCTTTATTAATTAGGTAACAAGAGCTTTAATTTTGGCCATGGTCTGATTATAATGATTCCCCATTTAAATGACATACTGCCTTACTGGAAAGGAGCTTGTCTCTCTGTGGACATGTAGCAAAAGTTTGTATGCATACACAGGTCAAGAGACACGAGAAGCTACTATTCTGAGAAGCTACCATGCTCCTCAAAACACGATAGACAATAGCACACAGCCATTAGTAGAAATAACAAGTCCTGAGAGTGGTGAGAGAAATCAGCCTTCTTCTAGTTAAAGATTCTGGGAGTCACACAAAACTTGACCCATTTTTGTGAAAGCAGACAGTCAGGCCCTAGAGACCAGGACAGGGAAAAGGCAAAACAGGCATTTTTGACTGGGACCAACATGGTGGGTAAGCCTTCAACAGACTTTCCCACACATTTCATAGAATCAGTTAGATTGGAAAAAGACCTTTAAGATCACCAAACCAAGACATTTCCTACTCTTTTTCATCTGGTTTCTTGAAAAAAGGAGATGCTTTAAGAAAGCAATTAAATCTGAAATTAGAAGATGGTCCTACCAAGAGTAAGACTTTGACACATTTTTTTCATAGGAGTAATGGATGATTCCCAATGCTCTGTCAGTTCTATTCTGAAGGAGTCATGTCAAACATAAGAAAACATCCAGAAAATTTCAAGCCTGAAAGAATAACTAAAATTTTAAGACTGTGGGGCCAGCTTACTGGAAGGCTTGGAAAAAAATCCAGTATGAAGAGGAAAGCACTGTCTTCCATTAAAAAAAAAAAAAAAGAAAAAAAAAAAGAAAAAAGAAAAAAGAAAAAAAAAAAGCAGCATTTCTATATATGTATTTATTACCTTTATGGGAAAAATACCATTCTACCCTAATGTAATACATTAGCTGTCTAACAGATCCCTGCTTTAAAAAAAAACCAGCCTTCTTGTTCACCCTGAAAATTATTTCATGTGTTTTAGTCTCCACAATGACCACCTGAGAGACATGATCCTGTTTACCAAATCACAAGTGCTTTTTCACAAGCCTGCCAGCTTCATAACTTGCCTTTTTTCTTGTTTAATATTTGCTCAATTCTTATTTTGAATAGCCCTTAAACACAACGCCTCTCTTTCCAGATGATCATGCTACATGTGTTAAAAGATCCTTCTAGAACCTACAGTATGCTCTTATCAGCATAATCCTTCTGCTCTCCATGACAAGAAGAGGCCATAAACAACCTCTTTGGAATTAAGAAACACTATAAAATACTCCATACTTGAGTTAGTCTTTCCTAGGTGTAAGATTTCTTACTAGGTTTTCCACCACAAAGCAGTCAGATGAGAATAATTTGGCCTAACCAGAAATTTAAATATGGTATTATATGCCGTTTCTCTGTATTTGCATTTGTCAGGCTTTGTCAACCATGCAGACACTATAAATTACTTTGGGTGAAAAAATATCAAACCCAGAATTCAGCTAAAATTCCTTTCTTTTAGAAATCAGCACGTCTAGAATCACACCAAAACCAAACTTACAATGGCTTTTGAATGTTGATCGGGTATGAGATACAAACTTGACCAGGCTGCATAGAAAGGACTCAGAGCAATTGAAAGAAGCTCTCCTTTTAGTTAAACAAAAACTTAATTTTACATAACACGTCAGGATTTTCATGATGCAAAACAAAGAAACCATTAACTTGAATTTTTGATGATCAGAGCATGGGTTAAATACTAAGCCAGCTCAGAGGTTAATTCAATTACTTGCATTTGGTCTAGGAAAACACAAATCAAGATCCATATGTAGTCAGCCATGGACTCAGCCATATCAGGAAAGTCACTTCCTATTTCAGGATGGATCTCTTCCCTAGCTCTCACCAGAAAGCCTCTCCTGATCTGAGGCTCACAGAAAATAAAATGTTATTTTCTTTTTCCAGATACTAGAAGATGCACTGCAGCTTCCAGTTTAAGAGGAAGAATCTCAAATCATTTTCCTATCCTTCTCCTATGCTGAGATCATCTGACAGCAAAATCTGCTGCTACAACTGCTAAACATAGTTAATAATGCCATAAATACTGCAGATCAATAATGCAAGGCTTTTTATATTTCCCAAGCCTTTCTCATTGATGAATGAGTGCAATTGTTTTTTTAATCATTACACAGAAGATCTTCAGGGTTACTTTTCTTCATACCAGGTCTTCATCAACACCTGGGTACCACATCTTTCTTTTCATGTTGTAGATCACAACATATTAATTTCTAATTAAATGTATTCCAAAATCAACATGCCTTCAACTATCACACAACTTTACATTTCTAATGCAATTTACATGAGGGTTTAAGAACTTGAAGCCCAAACGGTGCTTGGCCTTTTCATCAATGGCCTTAATCTGCTGGAAGTTGCAGGTATACTTACAAACTCCCAGTGTTTTGCTCTTTATGCTAGGGTAAGATGTGTCACACACCACACACAGCAACAGTATTATGTGTTGGACATACAGAAGGATCTCTTCAATACAAAGCAGTTTTTCTGTTTAATGCTTTACAACAGGAAAACAGCAGAACATTTACCAATCATTTTAGCAGCAATTACAGTAACTGGATTATCAATAAACAATGACTGAAGCATTTCTCAAATATGCTGATATTTTCCTACATGAACAGTTCTGTTCTTTATTAGATACTGTTTGGCTGAGGGATTTTTGGAGGGTTTGTTGTTTCTTATAATAAAAGAAGTTTGCCGTACAATGATTTGCAATTGGCTCCCTATTGTTTCTCGAGGAAACTCCTTTAAGACAAACAATATTTTAAGGAAGGAAAAATCAGATCAGAGAGTAAACCAAAACATGCAACTGTACCAACACATTCCTGTGAGCACCTGGTTTTTGTAAACTGGCTGACATCACTGGGTTGCTCAGTTACACCCTAGAAGAGTAACTACCACTGCTCTGCTCAGAGAGCAGTCACAAGTGCTGTTGATTTCCTTATGTTTCAACGGAAGAAAAATATTTCCAAAGATCCTATTATTTCTTATGACATGTATATCTAATGTACGCACATGTACATATGCAAATATTACATATATAAAAAAGGTTTTAGCAAGCCTGATGCGTTCTAAATGAAGCCTTTTGGACTGCTGCCATCTGCTTCAACAGGGAAAAACACATACTCAGTTCTCCTCGTGAAAAATCACTGAGATCTATGTAAGGGCACTGTTCTTCTTGTCATTGAAATCGATAACAAGATATCAATAGGTATCCCTAAATGTAGTTTAGTTGTTTCAAAAAAACACAGGTCAACATAATCTCATAATACTATTTGTCTCAAATTACTTTTAACCTACTTTTTTACCTATTACAAGCTTCATGTTATTTTTTTAAAAACAACTAATAAATATAGGTGTTAAAAATAAAAGTTTCCTTCAAATTATTAATATTACTTAAGGACATAGCATAATTTGCACTTTTTTTTTCTTTTTCTTTTTTTTGCATGCACAACCCATGCACAAATATGCAGATCATTACAATAACTGCTTTGGTAACATTAGCATCCCAAAAATGAATATTAAAAAGCTATTAATAACTTCAGAGTGATTAAAAATACAAAAATAGAGCAATAAAATGCAGAATACGAGTTTTAATCACAATCTCAAATTTGTTCATTATAAGTTATTTTCATGTGTCAGTACAAATGGAAATTGTTACTGTCTGTTTGGCATATATATTTGAAGAAAGCATCATTGCTTTTTACTTTAAGGAAAAGTTCATTCCTATGTCCATATTTATGATTAGTTTTCTCAACCTAGAGACTACATGTATTTACAGTTTGCATATGCAAAGCCAAAGAGCCACTTGGGTTTCCTGCAGCAAGCCTGAGTATACGAGCACAGCTGTGAGATCATACAGTGTTCAAACCATCTTTGACCTTTCTCTTAGTCCTCTTTTAACAAAAAATAGTCTTTCCTTTGTGGGAGAGGAAGTTTGCCACTAAACGCTTATAATAGGAAGGCTGGCACCTTGGAGGCTCAGTTTTGCCACTGAAGCTGTTTGCATTGCCAGGCAAGTCACCTAATCCCTATACATTTTTTAACCAATTTGCGAAGGAGAGAGCTGGGCAAGGGTGTCTATTGCAACTTTTAAGCCTTCCTGTGAAAATTTGCATAAGTAATCTATCCCCACAGAGTCTTTACTGAACTCTTTCTTGGTCTATGCTTTTCTAAGGTTTAATAATATCTAACTTAGAGTTTCATAAAAACTAACTTTCCTCAAACCACACTCACAAAATTTTGATTGTATTTACTGCTAGGACAATTTTCACTATATTTAAGTGGACCATTAATAATTTTATCCATTTATTCCTTTTGTTAACCTAGTCCTTTAATGATTTACCTGCTTTCAATATCCACAGATACCCATTTTCTCATGTGTTGAGCAAATAGTCTAGCTAATGCATACTTAACCAATTTATTCCTTACATCAAGAAAAATCCATCTCTCATTTCTTAACCTGGTGGCACTTCTGATACATTTCACAGAGCTGCTGCAGGTCTTGATTGTACCTGTCAAACTCAACCCTGGGACAACTTCAAAGGGTCTTATAGGAGCAAAAGATGCTTTCTCCTTGCCCTCTGTACTCAGACTGTTACAATGCGTGCCCTCCATTCTCCCAGCCTAAAGAGCTCAAGAAGAATTAGGAAAGCAGATCTTAATTGCAGAGAACAGCAGAAAAATAAAACGCTGTAAAACAGGAGCTCATGTCTGCTGTTATCAGACCTATCCTGTTATGTTACTTTTTCTTTTCTTCCTACCACTGTACTTTCCTCAGGAATATTCCCTTTCCAAGCAGTTATCAATATGACTACCCTTAAAGTCCCAGTAGGTGGTTCTTATTTTTTAAACCTACTGAAATTTTCCTCCAAGACATTTATTCCTGCTTGTGGCTACAGCAGTTGCTCCCTCTTGAAGATCTGCACTGTTTTAGTGAGCTATTATGTCTAGCAGACAAGCACCCACACAACTACTCACTCACTCCCCTCTCCCACAGGCTGAGGAGGAAACAAACAGAGGAAGACATGGCTTATGGATCAATAGAAAGACAGTTTGATAAGGGAATCATAAGATACATACGCAAGCAAACCAAAATAAGGAATTTTTAGCATTACTTCTCATTGACAAGCCAATTCCAGGGCAGTGAACCCTCACTGTGCGTAACAGTTACATGAGAAGATGAACATCATAGACACAAATAATCCCAATTCCTCCTTCTTTCCCCCTATTTTAATGCTCAACGCTACATCATATGTATGGAATAACCTTTTGGTCAGTTGGGGTCAGACATCCCAACACTATCATAGAATTGAACAATTTGGGTTTCAAGGGATGCTAATATCATCTAGACCAGGTTGCTCAGAGCTCCAGATAACCTGGCCTTAAACATGTCCAGAGATGGGGTATCCGCAACCTCTCTGTGCAACCTGTTCTGATGCCTCACCACTCCCACAGAAAAGAATTTTTTCCTACTATCTAATCTAAGCCTATCCTCTTTCAGTTTGAAGTCATTCCCCCTTGTCCTATCACTACATGCTCTTGTAAATAGTCTTTCTCCAGGGAAGCTTTATGGAGAGACTGTCCTTTCCCAGCTTCTTACCTGTCTCTAACGCAGACACTGTGCAAGCACTGTTTTGAGATAGCCAAAACACTGGGGTGTCATCCATATTGTTTTAGTCACAAATCCAAAACACAGCATCAGATGTGCTGCTATAAAGCAATTTGCCTCCAGCCAGCCAGCCCCAGTACAATGATTCAGATCTACAGCTTAGGAAAATGAGCGGAGCACCCATACATCTGTGGCCTTCCTTGAGCTCCCTCTTCACACAGACAGATAGCTCTGCTCAACTCACAGGCCTGACAGTCCCAGCTCATGTGCTTCTTCTGCATTCAAACACAGGATCCTTTTTATCATTTGATTCCAACCTAAAACATTATTCTGAAGATTGCTGAAGAGAAATCTTGGCAAAATAAAAGCATAAGCAAAGAGACTTAGGCAAGCACCTGTCATGGACCATGCGGCTTGTCAGTGCTGGTGCGCGAGGTGCGGCGACCTTCCTAAAGGCGTCTCCTTAGTGAAGCCGCTCGGCAGGACCACCACACACTCACACACGCGTACGCACGCATGCACGGACAGCTCCAGTAAATGGGTCGACAGCAAAGAGCCAGAAAAGATCTTCATATGGGGTTCCACAGGAGGAGGTTTATTGCAGCCACACTCGTGAACGGTTCCAGGGACGAAGAAAAAGAACAACGGAGGGTCCAGGTTGAAGTACAGGAGCGGATTGAGCATCAGGGACCAACGATCTGAGGGCACGGGGGCGGTACAAAGGTGGGACTATGGAATGGGAGCCAATGGGAAAACTCTGGGGGAGTGGTGAGGGGCAAGGGCCAATGGGGGAACCTGAAGTGGAGAACCTTCTAGGGCAGGGACATATAAGGTAACAAGGGGGCAGGGAGGCCAACGGCCAACCAGGGAAGCAGAACTAGGGTACAGTGGCATAACAGGGCAAAGCATGCTAGGGGAAGCTTTTTTTGTTCACCCTAATCTGGGGAGGAATCTTTGGTACTAGGGACTATCTCACCAGTGGACTTTCTTTGTCCCTTGTACCACAGGCTCACTGGCCACCACAAGCACCAAATAAATACAGGTGGCCACATGTGGGGTAAGTAAAATTAAACCATCCCCTCTTTTTGCCCTTTTATTTTTGTTTTACACCAAACTCTTATTCATAGATTAAAATCAACTTTCATATTTGCTTTTACCCACATTTACTTCATCCATTTATTTGTTGGGTTATTTAAGTGTTTCTCAGCACTACGGTATCTGAATGCTTAATCACATACTTTGACCTCTGTGTTTTCATGCAAGCTGGAGTGTCCTCAGAATTCATGTGTATATTAAAATGTTCTCTTTTGCCATAAAATCAAGTTGGTGGGTGATTACTTCAATGTGACACCTTATATAAGCTTACCATCATGCCTTCACTTTAAACATTGTAAGTTGTAGGTACAAAAATGCTGTTAGTGAGGATCTTCTTGTTATTTTTCTAAGTCCGTGAGAGACTTTTCTCTCTCACAGAAGAGGTAGCAGGGAATGTAAACAACCAAGCCACCTGCAACCTTGAAAAGTCTTGTTTATGGTATAGTAGAAAATATTTTGATAATGGATGTTTTAGGATTTTGGCCAATCACCCCCAAGGGGTGGCTGGTCCTTGAAAAAAGTCTATAAAAGAGTTTGTAAAATAATTAAATAAATCAATCTTGCTGCACAATTCCTGCCTGCTGGATCTTCTCCTCCTCCTCCTCCCTATGGCTGCGGGACACGGTGATATACCGTAGGAACCAGGCCTGCGGTAATAGTAAGTCAATGAAATTATATTGCAGACATTGACAACACATACAATTTTGCCTGTTTGATATCCCATTACTGCAATAGCAGCAGCAATGGTTTTGGAAAAAGCTTTTTTTCCCCAATAAGCATATGCTACCAATTTTGCACTCACAAGTAGGGCATCTTCGTAGGGAGCACAATAAGGCCACTTAAGTGACTATCACAAAGTATTTGCTTGTTTCCAAGAGAATGTGAAGTAGTACACCCACAGGCCTACATAGAGAATTACTAGTAAAAGATAACCAGCAACTCCTACATGGAATCAAAACACTTCTACAAAAAATTGATTCACTTGTGCAGTCAAAACAGCAAAACCATTAAATGTTCTCAGACTTGATACTTAGCTAGGATATGAGATCAGTTTTGTAGCACCAAGATATGTGCACAGATATTCCCTATTGCCAAAGTCCAGCAGAAAAGAGAAACTAGTCTCCACATAAGTAACACTACTTGTACAATTCTACCACAAGTTTTCAAACTTGCCTCTGCTCATCTTTCAGCTTCAAATCCTAACACACACAACATAATTTCTGTTGGGCTCAAAAGTACCTCTTCATGTGGGAAGACAAGAAATTCATAAGCTTTGAACTCCAAAGGGAATACTTTGGGAGGCAAGGGGAAGGGGGATGGGGGGAGAGAGAGGAAAGGGACGGGGAAATAATTCCAGTTTTAGAGGACTGTGAGTATTAAGCATTGAATATCAATCTCATCATATTTCAAGGCCAAATGTTGTATGGAACAGAAGTTAATAAAGGAAGGAAAAATCTACAGCCACAATAATCAGAAAAAAAAAAAAAAGCTGGACTCCTTTTCAGTTTTCTAAGGTCATACATTCAGTGTGAAGAAACATTGAATTCTGTTCCATGTATCAGTTAAAGGAAAGCTACTGAGAGGCTATGCTATAACCCATCAGATTAATCAGCAACTCACCAGGGATCGGGGTGCATTAACATGAATTGCATGCTTAAGCAGCAATTCCCTGGACTTTATCACATCAAAATCAGCCTTATCTAGTAGTTTAAAGCATTTATAATTTTAGAAGTCTCACATGGCCACATGCACAAAGCTTCACTCAGAGAAGTGTTCCCAACTCTACATAATTTCCCAACCTGTCTGATTCCAGCAGAGCAATTGAGTTGGAGGAGGACAGACAATCTAACCACTCAAACAGTTGAACAAATTGTTCAACTGGGCTTGTTTTCTGAAGAAGAGTTCTAGCTGCAGACTTCCACTACTTTTTATTTTGTTTTTACAAACATCAGAAAAGAAGGAAAAGTGAATGAATGTGCACTTATTGTTATAAACGGAGCCTGGACTTTTTGGGTGAGATAGAAGTCTGCTCGTTTATTTAAAAAGAAAAACCAGGAGCGGAGAGTCGAGATAAGCCCGAGTCACACTCGGCAACCCAGAAAAAAACAACTGTGCAACGCACAGGGTGTTCCTCCAGACTCTGCTTCCTCAGGAAGACCCCGCCCCCACTGTGGCTGAGCCCCCTGGGCCCTTTTATAGTCTCTCTGATGTTATGATTGGTGGAGCCCCGATCCTCCCTCTGGTGGCTCGTTGCTAGGGTCCTCATTGGTGTTCAGCTCCATCAGTCTCTGGGGTGTCGAGTGATTGGTTTGCCCTCTAACCAATAATTCCTCAAGATGTTTACATCATAAACCATTAAGTCATCTTAAGAACATTCCAGAACGTTCTCCCCTTTTCTATAGACCCACCACTCTTCCCCCATTGGTGCCACCATCTAGCGATCACATAGCAGCATTACACCCGTACAGTCACAATAATAATCAACTTATTAACTGTGTATAACAAGTAACTATTAACTTCCTTTTAACCAAAAAAAAAAAACCTTTTAACCATTTATTACACTTATGAAGAGAAATGGTTAAATGAAAAGGCATTAGTATCCACCTCTCACACAACTACTATCACGAGTAAGGTAAAGCTTTTGAAAGACACACATATCCTTTGATATCAAAGTGATCTGGAAGACCACAAAAAAAGAAGAGGTATCACATGGGGAAGTGACAACACAGGTGAACACTTATGCTGGGCTTCAAACCCCAATGTTTAGAGGTCACCCCATGTGACTCATGTCACTCCATCTATACAGTTTTTTCTCCCAACAGAACCAGTATTTGTACGTGTCCCTAGGGGTCTTTAAAGAAAAGATGACAATATACTGAAAAGCACTAAGAGAAGCCCAACCAGATATGTTAAATGTGTTATGACAGAGTAACTGAACTGCTGTGATGAAAACAAAGCCGTATTTATACTGTGGTTAAATTGTGGCTTTAAGATATTGTGGTCATTTATTTATATCTGAAGGGTATAAACTGGTTCTTCAAGCATGTAACCTTGGACTAATTATACATACTGAAATCAATGGGATTTTGTGAGATCAGGTTTTGTGAGACTGGAATGCAGCAGTGTGGGCAAATTGCTCAAAGTTAGCCGCAAAGTTATGTAGGAAGAAAAAGATGAAAATTACATTGAAATGCATATGATGGGCATTGGGGGGAGGGGGGAACCCCAGAAACACAAGTGCTTACATTACAATCTTCTGAAAAGATAAGAAGAAAAAGCATTTCTGTTTCTGACATTCGAAGATCTACAAGAGAGAAAAATATGTAACACAGGAATACACAGCTGTGCACAGTTGTGGTGTCTTCTAGTCTATATCGCCAAAAGTCTTTCACCTCAAATTTGCTCTGAGCCTGATAAATACTTCTTGCACTATAATTCAGTGAAAAAATTTAAAACACTGCACTGACAATGAATATAAAAGTTAAAGAACATATGGGTTTGTGTTTATTTTCCTCTCCAAAAGTATTTCAAAAATTTCCTGGTTTTCCCTCTAAATGTCTATACAGACTCAAACCTAGGATCTCACTATCAAAGGGGGTTCTCTCCTGCCTTGTATATGACATTAACATCATTAATAAGTTATGACCTCAGTAACACCTATTCTAATCCTTCTGCCTTCACTAGGGTTCTTCAAGTGTAATTCAGCACTTCATTTATGGCAATGAGATTGAAAAAGCAGACTAGAAAGTGGAACACAGTTTATAACATTGATGACAATGCACAGCTGAGTCCTTTTTAGTATCCCAGTTGCTGTCATAGATACAATAGTAAAATCTGACTTTGCTTAGTATGCATGCTCTGCACAGGTTTACACCAATATGATACTTTTAGCAAAGAACTATAATGTGCATAGATCTTACCTAGAAAACAATTTCAACAATCATATAATTTCACAACAAAGTCACATTTTTATCTCCCTGTACTGCTTCAAATCCCATTGCTTTAGCTTGCACAATTTATTTGCAAGAAAAAAAATTAACAAACCAGATACATTCTAAATACCAAAGAGAAAAACTTAAACTAAACTTGGGGAAAATTTGTCAGGCAATTCCTGTTTGCAACTCACAATGGCACGGGTAAAAAGAATGTACTCTGAGTTTTTTCACTTATGACTAATATGCCTCCAGTTTCCTTGTAGCTCAAGAAAACTTACTACCAACACTGAATATCCTTACATAATGTGAAAATATTTAACATGCTAGAGCTTAAGTCTACCAAAAGAAATAAACTGTGAGTAAATAACATTATAGCTGGGTATAGCTAGTCTGAGAGGAGTTCCTACTTTACATTCTCAACAACTTTTGGAGAGCATTCAGATCAGGTACTGTAATAAAACCCAATTAGAAAGAAGCTTCTCAAAATGCTGAACAACTGTAACTGATGACTCACTTGGAGGAAAGGACAGAAAACCTTGAAAACAATAGACTCCAGCCTAGAGACTTCACTTCTTGTGTCAAATTGTGAAAGCGTGAGGTAAAGGCAAACCACACCAATGGAGTGAGTGAAGACAACAAATTTGCCAGATTTGTACTGCCTAAGAGAAAACTGGAGGAGCTCTGACTTCTTCACAGTGACCGTACTGCCATCCAGAGGTAGACTGCAGCTCAAAACTAAGTGAAGTTGTCTTGAATTGGCAGGAAGCAAAGACCTCCCCTTAGTCAACATTGCAGACTCCAGTTCTCAGGGAGTCATACAAGTGATGTGGCAGTTGAATTCTGCAAGGGCCTGAGGTTTATCCACTGTTCCAAGCATGCATTTGTGGTAGAATAACCTCCAAGCATGTTTTTCTAGTATAGATTGTCAGAAAAGGGAATTAACTCTGTACCAGCAGTCTCATTCTTCAGGATGGTTAAAGGCATGCACACAAAGCTTTGTTGGGGAGAATTATTGTTGGTCTGAAAAAAACCCCAAACCAACTAATAGCATGGAAATAAGCAGGGAGATGGCTTTTATTAAAGTGTTCAAGACAGTCTGAGATTTTTTTGGACAGTGACCTGAGAGATGTGGGCATCTCACTGAGGCTAACCAAGAGATCTAGTTAATGGAGAATGCCAAGAAATAAGATTGGCATTCATACCTTTCCTTTTCAGGTTTCTGTGGTGAACATTTCAGTTTATAAAGGGAAGACAAAAGATGGAGGACTGCATCCCTTTCCTTTTATCTTATTCAGCAAGTAGAAGGAACTTACAGATGAAATGTGAGCGACCATTTAGACCACAGGAGGAGGTAGAAATTAGACAGCATAAGGAAAGTGAACTGATGCTTGGTTCTTGACTGTGGTCCAAAAACCTGACCTGTACAATATATTCTGTGTTTGCATCTGGCACCAGTAAGTGAGGGGTGGATATATAGCTTATTTATCCAGATGAATGCAAGTGCATTTTTACCTCTTGATCTAAACTGAGACTAGAGAGCTATTGCAATGAACATCTGGTGTTGAGATATGAAGTAAGGTATCTTACAGTTTTATATTAAAAATCAAAAAATGCGAAGTATTTAATAATTTTCCTACTTTCTTAATAGAGATTTGCATGCACAGAATTCTTAGAACTAAAACATTTAATTTAAAAGGTTATAGGGGATGAATATTTATCTGATGAAACAACACAAGTCACAGAGGACATTCCTACTTTATGCAGTGCATTAGTTGCAATCATCTCATTCTGTAGAATGGAAGATTGACATGAGATATCTGTACTACTACCAATAGTTTATAGACTCTTAGCATAAGTGGTGTATCAAGTTGCTCAGATGGAAAAAGCAAAGGGCACTGAATAATTATTTGGAATTCAAACATGATAACATATACCTATACATATACGATACATACATACAATTACATCCTTTCCTCAAAAAGAAATCTTTTGTCTGCTTGCTATCCACAGCCAATGCCACAGAAGACTCTAGAGAGATGGAGAAAGAATTCACTCTGGATGAGGACAATCAATCAAAATCTTCTCTGGAACTAGATCTGCCTTTAGAACAGATCAATAAATGCTACATGTTGATCTACAACAGTAGAATCATGAAGACAGCATCAAAATGATACATATACACATATTAACTACTGCATGTGTATTTATTTAAATAGTAATTCTAAATAAAACTTTGAGTTTTGTTTTTATTGATGTATGCCCATACGTAAGCTGACATCAACCAAGACCCTCTTACTGCTCTATCAACCTGAAATTCTGCAAAAGAAAGAAACAGAGAAGTGAAATATTAATGGAAAGTGGGATTTTCCTCACAATAGCCTCAATAAATATGTCGGTCAGGAGAAAAAATAGGTCAAAAATAGAAAGCTTATATCTCCAATATCAAAGAAAAGAATGCTTGTGTCAAATCTATTGGAAAAATCGCCATGAATGGTTCATCTGTGTGAAAATATGATCCTTGTAATGCTGCTAAGATCAGCGAGACCTAGGATGAAATGTTGAATAAGCAGGTTGCAGAAGTTAAAAATGTCCATGGGAAGCTTTAATTTACATGTCTGTTTTCCAGTATTTTAAAATGGGTAGGAGAGGAAATTGTAAAAAATTGCTTTTAAGGATGGTTCATTAGTTAGTGTAAAAAGGAAAGTATATTAAATATGAATATTAAGGTGAAGTCCTTATAAACAACATTAAATATTTTCCGAGTGTGCAAAATTTTTCATTTGAATTCATCTGTTTCCTCAGTTTTGGATCATTTGTATTTCTTTTCCTTGTGGTCCATATGCTCTTGCTGTTATATGTGCAGTTCATCTTCCAACCTTTTCTAAAACACTCAGAAAGATAAAGTAAAATGAAATATACAGTACATTTAAACCAGAGAATCGGACAACCATCTTTTTGTTAGCTTCATATGTAAGGTCGTATCAGGGAAGCATGCCCTAATCACTACCTAATTCTGCAAAAATCTTTCCATAGAAACCCAGTTGCCTCTGCTCCTTATTCTGCAAGCAGGAATTTCACTATAAACTTCAAAAACATTTTGATGAGTGAATGCTTGAGAACTTAACCCTGTTGGGGGTGACTGTAAAAATCAGCTGATGTCTCTGAGGAGGTCAAAAGAGGCTGCATACACTTAACTCAAAGAAAGTACCCTAAAGGGCAGCAGTCGTGTCTACTGCAAAACACATAATTTAACTCTCAGTGACTCGTCAGTGAGAATCATGCCAGACCTGTTGTCCAAAAAAGGCACACACCTCAGTATTTGTTAAATAAAAGCAGTTGTTCTACAAATTAACAATTGAATTTGTATGTGCCATGGTTTATCACCTTCCTATATTTGCAGCTAAAGCAAAGAGAGAAATACTGGACTCAGGTGTGCCCAGAGAAAAATATTACAGATGTTGTGATAATTTCTTTCCACCCTGCAACCCTTTTCCATATGACCTTCCAATTTATCATAGGTTGGCTAATTGTGCTATTGTTTGAGTTTTATATAAGCCACCTGCAATTGCTTACTCTTTCCATTAACTGGCACAGCCCTGTTTTCCAGTGGAATGTGCTTACTGCAATGGGCTTTTATTGTCAATATTTTAATTTTTAAAAATTCAGCTAATTCATTAACTTCTATGTTTTATCAAAAATACTTAACTAGAAAATGTTTAACACATCCTAGAATGCAACACTAAGGACCATTAAAAGAGGAAGCTGAGGTGGAGGATGTTTTGCTTTTAATTTTAATGAGAATAATATAAACTGAAATGTTCTTACTCGAGGCATACATGAAAATACAAAAATATCATTTCAGATGAACATAAGTTCTGCTTGAGTTGTAAATGACCCTTCTAGCAGAAATTAGATTAAGGCAGAAGCTTAGGTTCTCTTCTGTACACCTACTCTTCTTTGGAGCATTTTTCAGAATCTAGCAAACAAATTTAGACCTGAACTGTAGACAATCTATGATTTCCAATGATCTTCTCATAAAACTGCAATTACTCTGTATTTAAGATATTTAAATGAAAAAGTCTGTCAAGGCCTTGGTTTGTTTCTTTGGTTTGGGATTGTCTGGGGATTGTGTTGATGGAATAAATTCGATGTATTAACTGTCATCAAAAGGAAATTTTTAATAATAGATTGAAAAATGCAGTGGTTTGGGTTTGCTGCTTCCCCCTTTCCTCCCTCATAGACACTGGTGGACATTTACTTATGCAGTGATGTGGGATAAACAGTCTTCAATATCTGAACACTTTGTGAAATGGAAGCTCAGAAAATATAGGATACTTTATTTCTCTGAAATCTACTGAAAGAGAACAGCTGAGGGAGTGGGGGAGAAGAGTATTTAGCTATTTTAGCTTTTAAAACCATACAATCAGATCCTTTAAATCCCAGATTCAAGTGGCTTCCTCATTTACAAAGTGCAGTCCAATAGCTGACTTGCTTTGAAATTGAAAACAGTGTCAGGACCTGCATCTGTTAGGGCAGTGTAAATTTGGAACAACTCCATTAACTGCAAAGTAGTTAAAATCATATACATCAGTGATTAGAAATTGGTCTATAATTTGCTTTAATTTCTTAAAAATTTCAAGACAGAGATAAACCTCCTCCATATCAGTCAATTACTTGCTGTCACCAGTGTTAGAGCTATGTCAAACTCACTGATCACATTCTTCCTGATTGCTTCCCTCTTCCTACAGAGATAATTGTTTACAATAAAGGCAAAACAATGTATGATCTTTCACCTGCCGGGAAACTTTAAGAAGAAAATTATCAAAGCAATCCTGTACCAAATATCCATTTGCTACTCAGAAGAAGGAAGCTTCTTAACCAAAGGCAGATAAGAACTTGTTTTAATATGTGGAAATGTGAACAATTTCTAAAGAAATTAATGAATTGGCTATAATGAGTATAGAAGACTAGGAAATTAATAGTAGAAAGTATTTTTTGTAGAACAGATAAATCCCACATGATTTTGAACCAAATGATTTAGTAGTTCTCTAATCATATTTTAAGGGTTATCTAAATGCCAGGCAATTACAACTCTACAGAAACAGAATAAAAACTCAGTGTAATTAACATTCAAAGTAGCTGCTAATTTGTCCATTTATTCACAGCTCATGCAACTTCATAATAGAGTTCGTCAGACTAAACTGTTTAGATATGCAGTCCTTGTGCCAGCAGTTATTAAAACAAACAACACATTTATAGTACATCTTTCTCTCAATCTGCTCAAGCTGAGCAAAAGCACATTTGAAGCTCCGAGACTCACACCCAGTGTCCACTTTAAATAGAAAAATCTCATTGATTGCATGAAACTCGGGTCTCATTTTTGTCCATCGATCCCCTTGGTGACCTTCTACAGCATCAAAGCCCAGAGCGAACCCAATCTGACCCCGACTTTATGTGCATTATTATATTGAGAGACAGGAGCTACTTACAGTCCATGCCATTGTCTCCGTAGATATGTAATAAAGTATTCTAGAACTGCTCCTGCAGAGAACACTTCATGCACTTGGCATTTCCTTTTCTCTGTCTCTGTCTCTGTCTCTCTCTCTCCCCTCCAATCTTAAAATTCTTCTCTTTGCTATGCTGAATGTTTTTGGTTTGTTTTTTCCCCCTCCAGTGGACAGCTCAAATGAGCAACTTCAGATTTTGACTAATACTCACATAACTCTCAGTAAACAACATCCTTCACACAGATCTATAACTAATAATAATGCTCTTTATTAAGCTCTCCTGTGAAACAATATGTCTAATAAAAGCTGCTCTCCATGCTGTTTTAATTATAATAAATCACCTTCATTATGATGCATACTTCAATATAACATGCCTAATGCTTAGCTACCTGGGATACTACAATAATGAGGACAGAGAGTAGACATATCTTGAAGAAAGTTATTTACACACGCTGAAAAATTCTACAGTACCGTACTGCTTTGCAACATGAATTTCAACAACTTTTATCTTACCTTACTGCTCATAACATCAGAGATGAGAAGAACCAACCCCCCTGAAAAATGCTGTTTACACAAATAACAGGACCTTGAATACATCCACTAGCATGAAAAAATAAGTCCTTGCAGTGCAATCATTTCTCTATAAATGTATAAAAGTATTTTACCACCCTGTGCAACAAATCAGTGATGAGACTATAGGCTGTTGTGTGCCAGTACCTAGGGATTTCATGTCAAAGTCAACTTCCTTGGCAATCCCTAGAGAACTGTGCTGTGCACATTCTCATGAAAGGTGTGAAAATCTGATTTTCTAAAATGGATCAGTAATTCTCTATGAAGGGGAAAAGGATCAATAAATCTTTGCTAAGTAGATTGTAAAGGAAAAATTATTCTTTCAGTGACAGTACATTAGGATCCTCCAAACAATCTCAATAAACTAAAGACATAGCATTTCTCCAGCAGCTACTTTTGACTTCTGATATATTTTCGTAATCTCTGATCATTCTGCAATGCACATACATTTATATTTGCTAAGCAATGTTCCATGTTGATGTTGATTTATGAGTGTATGCTATTATGCTCGGCTGTGAGTAGAAGACGAAAATTATTACCTGCTTGTAACCTGATAGATGTGATATGAGGAAATGTCATTACAACCATGCACACATATATGTTTGTTACTATATCTCTCTGTACCTACACAAATATTCTGTACTTTGTATGTATGTATCTACACATACACACTAATATTTACTATATTGTGTAGTAAATTTATGTGATTTTTTTGTATATGTGCCTATATAGGTACTTTTTCAGCACTGAGAGTTAATTATTACATATATATCAACTGCAACTCCACTAGGCACGTCACAGACCTGAAAGGTGTCCATCCAATTACTGCAGTAGCATATGCCATCTGGCATTTACACTATCAAATCGTATAGTCATGTTGCACTTAAATATGTGATTTTTACATAGAAGCAAAAGTAGCATTTGCCTGAAGACAGCATGATAATACGGTTTACAGAGAGCAGTCAAAATATATTGCCAAGTCAGAAGTGGGCTATGCACGCAAGCAGAGGAATTTATTTCTCTGTTTTACAAAATCTCTTTTTCCTGCTGCAGAGAGAGTAAGAGGATCCCACCAGAAGTGTCTGTAATGTTGTTTCTGCAGCAGTGGTAATATGCACAGTGTGGGCACATAAATGTCCATTCCAATTCTAAATGCCAGTGCCTGTATGAAACTTAACGTGCTGGGTTGCATTTCTATTCCTGGCGCTCCCAGCACACAAGTATTCTGGGTGGTAATCTTTGAGGGGATGCATGAGGAGAGGAAAAAAGAACTTTGTCCCTCTTCTGAATGCTGTGACACCTGAAAGGAGAGGAGGCAGCCTCTGCTGCCCAGAGAAATCGACAGTCTAGAGACCAGGCTCTCTCTTGCAAGTAGGCTTTGGTACAAACACCAATAACATAAGAAACTAAATATGACAGGAAGGCACAGGCAGGAAAATTTTGAGTTCAACAATCTGAAATGGCCTCGTGTTTGACAGAGCACCCCCAAAAGACAGGGCGTTTCAAGCCTATTTACAGTTCTGAATGCAGAACTCTTAACATAGCTAGTGACACCCTGAAAACCAAAGCACCTGAATAAGTTTCTCTGGCTTTTTTCATATGGTGGAATGATGGTAGAAGCCATCAATTTTGTAGTCAGAAGATCCAATGCTTTTTATACTTACGTAGTTCAAGGAACCTGCTTGCACAATTCCCTAAATCCTTTAAGCTTGTCTTTTGGTTTTTTGTGAGGACTGTTTTGTTTTTATAAACAGGGCAACATAAACAAGAGTGCTTGAGAACAGGTCCTAGGTCCCGAGGTTCTAGCTGAGCAGAAGCTGATCAGAACTGATCAGAATATACTTAAACAGGCTATGTACTTTAAATGGCACTGTTTCATGGGAGAACATAGTTAAAAGTTGTGTCTTTTCCCTCTCTATTATCTCTACTATCCTTGAGTCCACCAGAGCAAATGAGATTGGAGTAAGCAGACTTACAGTGACAGAAATACATAAAGGAGAGCAACAAATGTGGTACAATCAATTCCCAATAAAGTCACCTCATATCATTGCCATGAGGGATGAAAGGATAAAATTAAGTAGTCTTGGACTGACAAATCTCATTTTTACCCTAGTACACCATAGTAAAGCATCTTCAGGAGTTTGCTGCAGATTTTCCTTAAACTTGTGGTTTTTGGCCTGTTTTGGAGGAGTGTCTCAAAGTACTTGGCCAATTCAGATGATTAGCCCATCATCACACCTCCTCACTGCATGTCAAAGAAAAGAAATAAGGCCCACACGTGTATATACATGTGGACACACACTGGGTATCACAGTGAGGCAGCATCAACAGTTTAAAAGCTGGGTGCCTCATCTGTGCTAGGTCACCTGTACCGAGGTGAAAGCCATCCAGGAAACCAGATTAGTCAGATTAGTGCTTCCCTTATTTGGGAACCCATGGAAACACTAGAAAGTCAGAAAGACATATCTAGTCAGTGGCAGCCCATGGCCAGTTTCCATCAAAGGGGAACTCTGGCCCATGTAGATACAATAATATACACAAATAACATACATGCTCTCTTCTATCACAGAATCCCCAAACGATTTTGGGTATCTCAGAGAAACATGCAGTTGTCTTCTTTTACCATAGATTTTGGAAAAGGGTATCTTAATTGAAAAAAACCCATGGAATATTCAATATCCCTGCAGCAACACAAGTAAGAAACAAAAAATGCCAGGGGCCTAACACTACTTGCAGAGAACCATGCTGGTGCCCCATCCATAAAAGAACATGTCTTGCTAAGGTCACAGCTCATGATCCGCCACACCAGGTTTTACATGATGCTTGTTGGGGTGGCTCAGCCTGCTCTCGGGCTGAAATCATCAAATGTCAGTCACCAGAAGAGATCACTAAGATCTAGGTTATCTCCCCCTGGGTGGCTCCCAATCCTAAATTACCTCCCCCTGTTCCAGAAAGTTCTCCCTTTTTTAGTTATTAATTGGTTCCCTGTTATGACTCCTGCCTCCCTGTTTTCCCCATTTGTTCTGAAAAATTGTATCCTCCCCTCTGCTTGTACCCCATTGGTTGTTTTCTCTCTCCCTGCCTTGCTCCACCCCCCGATAAAGGGGCAAGCCCGCGTCATCTCGAGGCTGCTCTGGTCCCTGGAGCCTCCTGCAAATAAACCTGTTGGAACTCACACCAGAAGCCCCTCCCGCCTTCTTTGCCTCCGGGCTAACGCGAGCCTAATCCATCGGCCGCCCGACGTGCTTCCTCTGAGGAGGAGCCAGTGCATGCACCCATCCCATGCCATTTCCACCGAGCCGTCCAGCGAGGACGTTGTGGAGGCTAACGCTGCGTCCCTTCTGCCCGAGGGCACGCCGAGGCTTGTGGTTACAAGCCCCCGGTTGCGTTAGATGCTGAATAAATCCTGCTCTCTCTTATACCATTATGTATCTTGCATTACTTCTGAGGATAGCCCCTCCTGAAATCATAGTTCAGACTTGTACCCAGCAACGAACTAAGCCAGAGTAGCACAAATCATCTGGTTTACTGTTGCAATGGCTAAGTCCCCTTTACACTCCCCAAGTTGCCCTAAAAGTGGTGTCTCCTTGCAACACTGTGCTAGAAAGTTCTCCCTTTGTCTAGATTCTGCTGGCCACTGGCCCTCTCCCCCCTCCCATCCCTTTTCCCATTGGCCCCTGTTCCGCTATTCAACCTTGCCTCTGCTCCCTAGCCCTCAGACTATTGGTTTTGGATGCTCTGCCTGCCTTTGGGAGTTTTCAGGATAATACTGGCAAGGGCTTTCGGTTTTGGGTTCTTCTTGCTTCTGTTCCCTTCAGGTGTGTTGCCATTAAACACCTCAGAACTGCATGCAGAGAACCCCTCTCACCTCTTTGTCTCCAGTTTGTGCATAGACTGTGTGTGAGCGGCTGTTCGCAACCACCTGCAAAGGTGAGATTGTGTGCATGGGTAGGTGCCAGGAGAGTGCCACCTAAGCGTCTCCACGAGGGACCCAGTAGGAACAAACGCAGCATCAATCCACCAAAGCCCTCTTCCATACCTGGCGCATTGAACAGTGACTTGGCTGAAGTCTTTGGAAGAGTGTCCCCCGGGGAGTGAAAGCCCTGAGGAGTCACCATTCGGAGAGTCCACAAACCCAACAAGAGATCTAAATTCTATTAGACCTGCCTGGAAGGACAGCCAATAACTCTCTCAGCATGAGAGAGTTGGCTGACAAATGGAGAACCATCCACCGAGATTTCTTCTTTTACCCGGGAGCTGGGAGCCAGAGGGCTTGGCGTGGCTCGGTGCCAGATAAGCGGCGCGAGCAGGGACGCCACAGCAAGGGCTCAGCAGAGTGGCTTCGGAATCGGCGAAAGCCGGCGAAACTCGGGGTGAGTGAAGCCAAGGAGAGTTCGTTCGGATCCCTTTTCATCTTTTCTTTTACTAGCTTTTTTTTCTCTCGGTGGCTGGGTGAGGTTTTTGGGGAAAGATGGGTGCAAAATTCTCAATTTCCCAACAAGAGGCTTTTCTCCAAGTTAAAAATACCCTAAAAGTGAGGAAAATCCATTTTTCTAAGAGCCTTTTAGAACGCTTTATGCAGTGGGTTTTTTATTATTTCCCCAATGTTA
This sequence comes from Corvus moneduloides, assembly GCF_009650955.1. Classification (NCBI taxonomy): domain Eukaryota; kingdom Metazoa; phylum Chordata; class Aves; order Passeriformes; family Corvidae; genus Corvus; species Corvus moneduloides. The sequence continues at coordinate 27,809,723 of NC_045476.1, read as the reverse complement.
CAATAGAATCTGTTAAGAACCCCACATTCTGGGACCGGGTAATCGAGAGGCTGGCTTTTCTGAGGCAAGGCGGGGACGAGGCAGTTAAGAAGTTTTTCCCCTCAGCAGTTTTAGTTTAGAAACTGGTCTTGGAATCAGAACAGGAGGCTGCGATGCCTGAGAATGCAAAGTCCCAGGCAGGAGACACTCCTCCCTGCCGCGCGGCACTCCCTGCCCGCGGACGGCGCGGCCACTCGTGGCTGCTGCCATGCCGGGGTGCGTCCCCCCAACCAAGTCCACTGAGTAGTGGCAGCAGCCTAGCTTGTCCCACCACAGCACCTTCCCCGGTTCCAAGTTCGAGCACCCCAGCCCTGGCCCTGTCACCGCGCCACAAACATGGCTCAAGCCACATGGCCAGATCCGGCGCCTCACCGTGCCCCCCCCCCCCCGCTACGGGGTCTCCCGCCCCTGCCCCGAACAATGGAAGCCACGTGTCAGCAGCAGCTCCTCAAAATGGCGGAAACCACATGGCGGGCATTTCACAATCACGTGGTCCCCATCCCCCACCTGCTCCCACATGCATCATCATGCCGGGCCCCTCCCCTACGTTGATGGGTGTTACCGTGCTGGGACCCTCCTATGTCACCGGGAATCCCTTCTGTGAGGCAGACCCCGCCCCTGCAGGAAATCCCTTTTGGGTCTCAGGCTCCGCCCACACCCTCGCCCCTTTCTTTGGCAGCCCCTTCCCTAACCCCGCCTACCCCTTTGGCTCCCGTGGTCCCACAAACCTGGAAGTAAACAGAGACTGGGAGTTTATAGCTGCCCGTGTTACATACAATAGACAGGGACAGAAACCGCAGTGGGAACCATTCCCATTTGCCAATTTAAAGGAACTGTGTGAGACTGCAAATGATTTTGGGCAGGAATCCCCTTATTTCAAAAGGCTAGTTCAGGCTACTTTCGCTGAAAGCATTCTAGTGCCGCATGATATTAAGAGAATCATGTCCAGCTCTCCCCAGCTGAATGTCTATTGTGGGAGAGGACATGGAAAAGGCTGCTCCGGGACCTCCACGTGAGTTACCAGAGAGATCCCAAAAGATCGAATTTAACCTTAGAGCAGCTATGTGGCAAAGGCAACCTAGAAAAGCCTTTAGATCTGGCCCGGACTCTCCTGGAGCCGGTCCTGGGTGACTTGAAGTGGGCTGCAGAGAGGGCATTGTCTCTTACCCCCGCCAGCTCTACCCCTCCTGCCAGCTACTCCAGTATAAAGCAGGAACAAGAGGAGAGCATCATCAAATTTGTAGACTGGTTAAAAGGGGCAATAGAGATCCAGGTCAAAAGCATAGCAGCTCAGAGAGAGCTGCTTAGAACTTTGGTGAGAGATAATGCAAATGCAAGATGCCAAAGTGTCAGAAGAGCCCTCCCCGTGGACCCTGCCCCCACCCTCAACCAAATGGTGGAAGTGTGCACCAAACTAGTAGGGGAAGAATCCACCGTTAACCCAAGCTTCCAACAAGGGGTGGTGGGTGCCATAACAGCAGGAAAGGATGATAATGAAAGACCCTGGTGTTACAACTGTGGAAGTTTTCAACACTTCCCAAGATATCTTAATGGGAAAAGAAAGCCAGTTATTACAGACTGTTCTACCTGCAAGCACCAGCTGGGAAATGGGCAGTGAAGAGCGGCCTGGCCCCACGCAACAACACCATTGGCTGTCTCTCCCTGCCCTGCCACCCATGCCATGGATAGTGACTCCTTGCCGCAGTGGGAAGCAGGCAAAAGACTTTTGCTTGTGACTACCTGTGCACACCTTTTCCACGATAGAACTCAGCAACTCATATACGCAGGTTTTGAAAAACTTTTGGATAAAATAGTAGATGTTTTAGTAATCGGAGACACCATGCGGGGTCCACCTGAGCCCTCTATTTCACCTGAGGTGCACATGGTAGACCCCAGTGGACAAGTACAGATTGCTGTCTCCTGTGCTAACACCCCTTGGTTTCTACAAAAGGGTCAAGTGGTAGCACAGGCTATCATCCTACCCGAGGACTTCCTCAGGCACTACAGGACGCCGTCCATATGGTGGGCACAAGTAGCGGGATGGGACAAACCAACCTTCATTGCAAAGTGCCCAATGGGAAATCCACAGCCACACTGGGGGGGCATGGTAGATACAGGGGCTGATATCACCATCATATCTGAAGCAGAGTGGCCACAGCAGTGGAAACTTAAGCCAGCTGCTGGGGTGGTTACAGGGATTGGAGGTTCTGCAGCATCTATGAGGAGTACAAATAACATCGTTATCGAGGGCCCAGACAGACACTATGCATCCATCAGGCCATTTGTTATCCCATCAGGATTCACCTTATGGGGCAGGGACCTCCTTAACCAGTGGGAAACTCAGCTGGTACTCCCACCTCCATCTCAGGACTTTTAGTTGAGGCCACTGGAAAGCGTGCCACCCCAGCTCTTACCTGGAAGACAGACAAAGCTATCTGGAGTGAGCAGCGGCCCCTATCAGCTGAAAGGCTGCGCGCGCTTGAGTCCCTTGTAGAGGAACAGCTGGCCAAAGGCCACCTTGTTCCTTCCAACAGCCCTTGGAATTCCCCTGTCTTTGTTCTAAAAAAGCCAGGCAAAGACAGGTGGAGGCTTCTTCAGGACCTCTGGAGAATTAATGAAATAATTGAGATATGGGTCCCCTGCAGCCTGATCTGCCCTCACCCTCGATGCTCCCCCAACAGTGGAAGCTTGCTGTCATAGACATTAAAGACTACTTCTTTGCCATCTGCTTACACCCTCGGTTTGCCTTCTCCGTGCCATCCCTGAAACGGCAGGCCCCTTGCACAGATACCATTGGCAAGTTTTACCCCAGGGTATGAAAAATTCCCCAACAATCTGCCAGTGGTATGTCAGACACATCCTGTCCCCTATCAGGAAAGAGTTCCCCAGAGCTGTCCTACTACACTGTATGGATGACATCTTGATGTGCACACCTGACGACAACTACCTGGACTTGACCCTCAAAGAGACTCTCCGAGCCATCGAGAAAGCAGGGTGTGAGATCCACATCGAGAAGATCCAGCATAGCTGCCCGTGGACTTACCTTGGACTCCGCATTAGTGAACGGACCATTGTACCCCAGCAGCTCACCATCCAAGAGGAGCCAAAGACCCTTCGGGACTTGCATCAGCTTTGTGGGTCCATCAACTGAGTATGTCCTCTGCTGGGTATTACAGCGGAAGACCTCTTGCCCCTGTTTGACCTTATCAAGGGTTGTGAGGACCTGCACTCATCACATGCCATCACCGCAGAGGACCGAGAAGCCATGAGTAAGGTGGAGCTCGCCCTGTCTTCTCGACAGGCATATCGGACCCTTCCACACCAGCCTTTCCATTTCATTGTTCTAGGTAACACACCCAGATTTCATGGCCTGGTCTTTCAGTGGGACACAGCGCAGAAGGACCTTCTAATCATTATAGAGTGGATCTTTCTGTTGCATCAGCTACCCAAAAGCATCACAACACCACAGGAACGAATGGCCCAATTAATCATGAGGGCCAGGGCTCACCTCTGAACCCTTGCTGGGTGTGATTTCGCATGCATACATTTGCCATTAACAGCTGGTAACTTGGAGCATTTGCTCCAGACAAACAAACATCTCCAGTATGCTCTGGACAGCTACACAGGCCAAATTTCAGTCCACAAGCCCAAACATAAGCTGTTTAAGACAGCATTCAATCTGGTGCCAAAATCACTGCTAAGTGGAACCCCTCTCAAGGCTCTAACAGTCTTTACAGATGGTTCAAGCTCACACAATTCTGTGATGACTTGGAGGGACCCCAAGACACAGATGTGGGAATCTCATGTCCAGGTGGTAGAGGAATCCCCACAAATTGCTGAATTGGCGGCCGTGGTTAGAGCATTTGAAAGATTTCAAGAACCATTCAATTTAGTCACAGATTTGGCCTATGTAGCTGGCGTGACCACCAGAGCAGAACATGCCCTGTTAAAAGAAGTAGCAAATCCCCAATTATACCAACTGCTCTCAGAACCGGTCTACCTTCTCTCTCACCGAGAGCAGCCTTATCATGTGATGCATGTAAGGTCATACACAGATCTGCCAGGACCCATCGCAGAGGGAACCCCGGCAATGGCTGTGCAAAGTCCCAACTTAACCTGACACCTTTGCACAAGCCGAGCCACCAGTTTTTCCACCAAAATGTTCCTGCCCTCATTAGAATGTTTAACATTCACAGAGATCAAGCAAGGGCAATTGTAGCGACGTGCCCTAGATGTCAACAGTATCAGGTACCATCTTTAGGCACAGGGGTAAACCCCCGCGGCCTCAGCAGCTACCAATTGTGGCAGACAGATGTCACCCATGTCCCCCAATTTGGGAGGCTGAAATATGTCAGTAGACACTTTCTCTGGAGCCGTCTTTGCATCTGCCCATGCAGGAGAAAAGGCAACAGATGTGATAAAACACTTTCTCCTTGCCTTTTCCACCCTGGGAGTGCCCAAAGAAGTGAAAACGGACAATGGACCTGCCTATGTTTCTAACAAATTGCAAGATTTCTTTAGTCAGTGGGGCATCCAGCACTCCACTGGCATACCCCACTCCCCCACAGGACAGTCTATTGTTGAAAGGACCTACCAAACTCTCAAGAGGGTCCTTGGCCAACAATGAGGAGGTGCAGAGGCTAATTCTCCTGTTGTGTGACTCTGCAAAGCTCTCTTTACCATCAATTTCTTAAACAACTCCTTCTCAGAACCCACCCCCCCTGTATTCTGACACTTTACCAATTCAACACAGGCCAAATTAAAAGAACAGCCACCCGTGTTGGTCAAGGATCCAGAAAGCTGTCAAATTCAGGGAGCCTTTCCACTCATCACCTGGGGAAGGGGATATGCTTGTGTTTCCACTCCAGCAGGTTTGAAATGGGTGCCGGGAAAGAATATCAAGCCCTACCTTGGACCACCAACAACAGCTCCTGAGAACATAAGAAAAAACAAAGATAACCCTGACGCTGAATCAGACAAAGACGAGACTAGTGCCACCTGGAGGTGACGTTGACGCAAAGTGACAAGCCACGTGAACATCTAATTTGCGCCCCCTCCAGACTGTTTCTGTTTAAAATCCCCCTGAACCCCTCTGACCTTCCCTCATGGTTTCCCCGCCCGAATAATCCCTTACCCTTCCTTTACCCCATACCTACCTTCTTTTTTTGAAAAGGGAGGATGGAAAAGGGAAATTGATAAAGGGAGAATGAACATTTCCAGTTTCAGGTATTCTTGAGTGATTCGGCCTTTCAATAATCTTGCCATGATCCTTAGCAACTTTATTTGAGACCCTTACAGAGACATGGGCCCCAGCTCCCCCATGGAACCTGGCACCTGTCACCCTGCTGTCTCCTAACCCGAGCAAGTACAAAGAGACGCTGCTGTGGCTATGGATGCTGTGGCTGATAAGAGCATGGAAATAGAAGCTTTGGTAGCCCAGAAAGGTCCACCGCACCCAGCACCATTGAAGGAATTCGAGACTGGGTGGGACATTGGGAACTCGGGGGAGGGGTTGCCTCCCTCCAGAAGCTTTGCGGGTGTTTCTGGTTGTTCTGCCATCCATTCATTGTTTGAAATACTGCCACAACCCTAGACCTTCAGTGTTAAAATCAAAATACCCTTTCCCCGGTCATAGAAAGGGGAAGAACAGTTCCCACCTTAGTTAGCTCCAAGTAATTGGGGGGGGACCCTTCTTTTAGAGTAAGTTAGGAGGAGATGTTGCAATGGCTAAGTCCCCTTTACACTCCCCAAGTTGCCCTAAAAGTGGTGTCTCCTTACAACACTGTGCTAGAAAGTTCTCCCTTTGTCTAGATTCTGCTGGCCACTGGCCCTCTCCCCCCTCCCATCCCTTTTCCCATTGGCCCCTGTTCCGCTATTCAACCTTGCCTCTGCTCCCTAGCCCTCAGACTATTGGTTTTGGATGCTCTGCCTGCCTTTGGGAGTTTTCAGGATAATACTGGCAAGGGCTTTCGGTTTTGGGTTCTTCTTGCTTCTGTTCCCTTCAGGTGTGTTGCCATTAAACACCTCAGAACTGCATGCAGAGAACCCCTCTCACCTCTTTGTCTCCAGTTTGTGCATAGACTGTGTGTGAGCGGCTGTTCGCAACCACCTGCAAAGGTGAGATTGTGTGCATGGGTAGGTGCCAGGAGAGTGCCACCTAAGCGTCTCCATGAGGGACCCAGTAGGAACAAACGCAGCGTCAATTCACCGAAGCCCTCTTCCATAGTTTATTATGTAGTAGTATCATTTATTAGACCCTTCTCTAACCTGCACACCCAGCACCTCTAGGTGTTTGGCTTCCTCTGTTATTTACATAAAGGTTGTCTTCTTTTGTTTTGTTCAGCAACATGATTGTCCCGGACTGCAGGTAATACCATTTGCTTAGGAAAAATAAAGCCAAAAACCAACCAACCAAACTGCAAAAAAACAAACAAGGAAACCCACTTTTGATTTCCTAATGTTTTCTAATATCATAGATTAGGACAACATTGAATTTAGGATTAAATACTATATCTGAAATTTGATAATAATTTCCTCATGGGGAAATAACACATACAGCTCACTGTCTGCCTACCCAAGCTGGATTTGTTGTTGCTGGACAAGAGCTATTTGGGTCAGGAAAGGGATTAATAAATTTTTGGTTGATTGGTTGGTTGGTCTGGTTTGCTTTGTTTTTCATCTCCTTTATTTTTCTCATATTCAGACATGAATACAAAATCCCTGTGTCTACTCCTGGAATGGATGCTGCCCACAATTGATCTGCATGTCTGCATGACTGCAACCAAGACAAATCATGGGCGTGTATACTTACCCATTTGAGACTACCTATCTATTTCTGACATGAAGAAAAACAGATGTTAAATAGTATGGAGCTCTGTTTAGAGATACTGCCTAAAATGCCTAAACACTAAAGCACACATACATCTTCAAAGACCAATGTCTGAAATTTCACAAAGGACCAAATCCTGCATCCACCAAAATAAAAAATTCTCAGTGTTTTCAAAGAGGGGAGATCCCATCCAGGAAATCCAGATGGGCTTTCATCAAGGAGAGGCCCATGGAAACATAGTGTCTGAGGGCCAGGATTTTTTTGCCCAGAACAAATTGCACCAGTGATGCAACACAATAAAATTAATCTTACCCTATGCTCCTTAAGATATGCTTTGCAGAATACTGAAAATTTTCTTCCAATTACATCTTAAAGTAGTATTTTTGACTCATTGTCCCACACAAATCATGTCAAAGAGATTCATTAATTGAATTATACTTTCTGAACCCTAATATGAATATTATATGCACACATATCTGCAAAATGTGCATCATGTGCAAAATTCCAGAATATAAACCTATAACATACTCTTAGAAAAATTCAAAAAGGAGCTCTTCTATGTCACAAGCTAAAAATTGCATTTCTATTCAAAGGCACACTACTCTCATACAACTAGACAACGTGAATTTTCAAAATAAATTATGAAGTAACCCTGTAGAAAAGCTGAAACTTACTTCTCCTCTTACTCCCATAAAATTTCACGTCATTTCAGAGAGAAACACAGCTCATCATAGAGTAAAGCTTTTTCTGAGAAGATTAAAAAAATATATAAATGGTTTTGAAAATTAACCTAGTCTAACTTTTTTTTCTGCCCTGTAGAAAAACAGTTATCCAGAGGGACCTTGACAGGATGGAGAAATGGGCTGACTCATGAAGTTCAACAAGGAGATGTGTAAAGTCTTGCACCTGGGAAGTAACAATCCTGTGCATGACTATTTCCTCGTGGCCAGTCATCTGGAAAGTAAGTTGGCAGAAAAGGACCTGGAGTTCTGATGGACACCAAGTTGAATGTGAGCAATCAATGTGTCCTTGCAGCAAAAAAAGGCAGAGCCAGGCTCTTTTCAGTAGGGCCCAGTGACTGGACAAGGACCATGCACTGAAATACAGAAGGTTCCCTCTGAACATCAGGAAATATTTTTTCAATGGCGAAGCACTGGCACAGGTTGCCCAAAAAAGCTGTGCAGTCTCTTTCCTTGGAGATATTCAATAGCCATTTGGACATGGTCCTATACAACTAGGTCTAGGTGGTCCTCCTTGAGCAGGAGGTATGGACTAGATGACCTCCAGAGGCCCCTTCCAGCCTCAGCCCCTCTGATTTTGTGAATTTTTAATATTTTTCTTCCCCATTGGACAGTAGCAAGGGAAGGAAAGAATAACAAAAAGAACTGTCTTTACCTAAAGACTAGTAAAGTAAATTTACCTTGTTTCATTGGGCTTCAAGTTTTCCTGTGCCTTATCTAACAGAAGAAGAAACTAAAAATGCTGCATGGGGGAGCCAAATAGGGCAACAGATGAGGAAAATAAGCCTCACACAGCTAAGCTGTGTTTAGGAGGATACAGAAGGAAGAACAGAGGAAAAGAGAGGATCTGTCTTGAAGAGAACTAATTTCAGCTGTGAGCACAGTGAAGCAGAGTAAGAATGGAGAAATGTCATTTCCATGTTCTTTCATTATACATTTTGCAAATGGACATCTTGAAATCTGCAGGACAAAGTCTGCTTTAGATGACCTTCCAGTCTTTCATTCATAATAAAGAAAAAATTAAAATTACCCAACAGTTTTCAGTGCAGTGTTACTGTCACCTTACTGCAGTAATTTCTGTAAATGTGAAGAACAATTTTAAGGTGAAGAGTCTGGGAGGAGACTTCGGTTTCCATCAGTTTCTGGCAATTCTGCACTGTTAAATGCTGCTGTCACTCGTTTATATCATCTGCCTTCTGTAGTCACCCTCAGGATTGGTTAATTAACTATTAACATAGTAAACCAGTAAACATACCAAGAAAATGTCAATACTGAAGCCCATATATGCTTTCAGAACCACATACCATTTTAAGTGGATGTACTTCACCCTTCTCTCAGTTGCTTACACAGGTGATCTGGTTTAGAAATACCAGAAATGTAAAAATTAAGAAATAGCACAGGAGGCAGGTCCTTTGGTAAGACACCTTTAAAAATCCCTCGAAATTGTAGATGTCAGTGCATTTTTGCAAAGCAGGCCACAACATTGTAAAGCACAAAAGCTATTCGTATTAATTTCAGTAGACTTCTGCAGGAACATTGACTGCATGTGAACATCTAGGTCATGATCCAGGTCACTGACATAAGTATAAGCAATTTTACTGTACCTTATATGCAGATTTGGACAGCATCCTTAGGATTTTTTTCACAAGAAGTAACATTCTTATTTTAGTAAAAATACTGTCAGAGCTTCCACAATACTTCACAATAAGCGAACTTGCTAGTCACATTTGTGAAAGGCTAAGATGATGTTAAATGAATACCATATTCATAAGCATTTTATACTGGAAGTCACCGTCTTTGTCTTGTTTAGTTGATTATCCAAATTATCTTCAAAACACAGAAGGAGTTACCTAGTCCCTTCTTTCCCCAGCTCCCTTCATTTCTTCCCTAGTCTTCTAGCATTATAACCAAAATCTTCAGAAACTGTTTGTAATTATGTCACCAGCTCCACCCTCCCTGCCAAAAAGCCACCAAAGAACTTTGTGGGCAGAAACAGTCATTTCCAAGTAAAGATGAAGAATTTCAAGAGCCATGACTGAGGAAGAGCAAGAGGTTGGGGAGAGAAAGTCTTTATGGGAAGACAAGGAAACCCCCTTTGCAGCTGGCTCTCTAAGCAGAAAGCATTAACCTACCAAGGCCATCTGTGACAATTTGGTGGCCCTACTGAGCTACAGTCCTTGTTCTAACAAAATAAGCATGGTGTACATTTGAAATAGGAATGAGAGTGGTGGTGAACTATTTTTGGTAACATAAATGATTTAACTTTCTTTAGCTACCTTGCATACCACCACTGCATTAGAGCAAGGTACTCAAGAACAAGAGGAGAATGAAAGATTAGACATTTTTACAAACACTAAAAAGAATGTATAGGTCATTGGAAATGGCTTCTCTGTTAAGATTTTTCTTTCTTCCTCTTCCTTCAGAGAGTAACAGCATGGCAAAATCAGAAAACAAGACTGTTTATTAGCCATATTATGAAACAGATCAAGTATATTTTATTGACTGAGCAAAGCAGGCAGATCACATAAAAATGGAACTGCATGTGTTAAAATATTTTTAGAAAGGGAAAAAGTTATGTAAAGCTGGTGCTATCAGCCATGAAGTTCATGCAAGTGTCTGTAAAAGGCAGGGAATGTGTAAGGAGAATGGCCTTTGAGCAAAGCAGCATCACAACACACCTCCAGATTACTTCATGCACAACATTGACAAGTTTTTTAAATATTAAGGGCGGTATTCTACTCTAGTTCTACACATGGGACTCCCATTAATGTCAGTGGGTGTTTCACACAAAGTACAAGAACAGAAACAGCCCTTGGCATCTTTTAGTGCTAAAGAAAAAAGATTTCAATAAGTTTACTTAATCCATCAAACTGGCAGATTCTAGCATTAGCTCCTGTGATAGTGCTGTCAATGCTTGGTCAAGCCTAAAAAACCTTCAAGCTTAAGCAAGTCTTGACACAGCAGAGAAGCAGAAGCTCAAGATGGCCAACTGTAGGAAGTAAATAAACTTCTAAAAGCAAAGAGAATAAAGGATTAAAGGATAAAGAAAATTATTTTCCCCCTTTTTATCAACTTTTTCCAAAGAAATATATGTTTCAGAAAAAGAAACCTGCAGCTTGGCAGGCTGGGTGGAAAAAGAAAAGCAGAGACAAGTTGGGGGTTTGGGGGAGTGGGAAGTAGAGTGTAGCTGCTAATCCTGCTAAGTTAGTTTTGCAGTATTGACTCTAGTGTATTGGGGGCATAAAAACTTTTTGACCATGCACTAACTAGTCTGCTTGATAGCCTGGAGTCACTGGAGTTAAAGGTCTCAGTATATATATTTTAAGTCCATGGGAAGAGTGGATTTGTGCCCAAGAGAGTTTTTCACAGTCAGACACCCAAGTCAGAGCTTTTCAACAGGTGTCTGCAAGGGTGGCAAGCGTAAAACCACTCTACTAATGCCTTCCTTTCCATTGCTCTACTGCCCCCACACTCACAACTGGAACAGCCTCTTAAACACGGGTCCCTGTCACATTTTTAATTTTAATTTTTTGTTTAGAGATCACAGAAGCCCTATGTACTTGTTAGCCTAGGGTTTTGAGGGACTGGTGGCTACCATTTTGGGTGCAATGTCCTTGACTGAGGTAATAACCCTCATGATAGTTGCAAGCAACCTAGTTAAATCTGAAAGCTAGTGGAGCCAAATCTAAATATAAGGTTGTCTTCTTGTTTAATATCCATCTGATTCAATTATCACTCAGGACTACACTGTGGAATTTCTGTAATGGAGAAACTGACATAGGTACATGGTCTGGCTGACAGCGTAGCTAGACAACCCTGTTGAAATAATTTAAAATTTATGGGATACATGTCATTAGTATTTGGACCTTAGTACATAAAAGATTTGAAGCAGTTTAAACTGTATTACCATCACACAAAGTAGACTATTGGAAGAAAGTAACACGGTAGAGGTACAGGTAATTGTTGGACAGTGATAGGCAAGCTTTTTGTCTCCCCTGGAAAAACTGATATACTATTTTTATAGTAGTAAAAGCATCTGAACACAAACAGCATTTAAATACACAAATATTACAGAAAGATGAGCCCTACAGCTAGCTGTATCTAACAGGTCTGTTCTCCATTTGCCTCTTTCTTCTAATTCAGTATATGGGTGACTTCCTTGAACCTATCAGTTCAGCACATGAGCAATAACAAAGCATAGCAATTCTCATGTTCCACTCCCTCTTCGTTCAGTTGCTCTTTGGGATGAGTTCCCTCTTTTTCACCACTGTCTGTCTTCCCTGTGTAGTTACATCAATCTCTCCTTGGACTGTTACTGAGGAAAAGCAATTGTCCAGAAACAGAAGTCTACATGTAGCTCTGGATAGGACAGTTTCCCTATGGTTGTTATAATCAGTGGAGTCTCTTTCACTGACTTCTGTAAGAGTCAGATCAAAGCAAGACCCTTTTCTTTAAGGTCCTTGTGAATAAATTTCACCTGAAAATGACAGAATGCTTCCTGCCAGGAAATCTACAGAGAATTCAGGCAGAGCTCTGTTTTCAGTTTCACAATAAACTTAGATTAAGTGAATTGCCTTCTGTAGTTTTCTGGTGTCAATTCCAATTATGGCTAATGCTGTGTAAAACCCTAGGCTTAAAAAGCTATATCAAGAAAAGTAGGGGGAAAGTTACAATGTATGTGGGAAGCACCATGATTTTGGGTTGAATTCCTTTTGGGGTAGAGATTTTGAATGCTATTTTTGTTTACAGTTGAGGGAGGGTGAAAAGTTTACACTGAAAGTGGTTTGGAGAAGTCTTTGTAAGAGGCAGAGGAACAGTAGAATTTATAAAATCATTTTTAAATCACCCTTAACTACTTCCTCACTAATCCACCAAAGAGACTAACCCAAGCACAAATTAATTCACATTCTCTGAATTCCACGGAGGAATTGAGCATTTCAGCATCAATGGCCTCTGCTTGAACAGGCGTTATATTTACAAACTGACACTGTAATGAATTCCTAACCAGTTCCAATGTTATGGGAACCACTGCAACTTAAAAATATAAATCCATGCCAGTAAAAGGCAACTCGTTTGGACCACTGAGAACTCATTATTGAAACAACCCTCCTTCCTGCTTTCAAATATATGGTCCAGTGGAACAAATCCCAGAAGGAGAGCCTATTATTGGAAAGAAATTTTTCATCATTGCTCAGCAGCCATGGTAGATCACAGCAGAAGAGTCTGATCTAACTACATTTTTGTCAGGTATAAGGTTCTTAAACCAAATCGAAGTTTATGCTTCTCTAGATTCTACCCACTCCTCTGCGGAGAAAAAATCAATTATCTAATTAGACCATGATCTTGAATATATAAATTAAGTGCATATACTCTTTATAAACAGGATTCCTAGTAGTATGTTTAAATCATAACTTGCACTTTTGCAACACCCTGATGGATAATTTTAAAAATGAATGAATGAAAGAATGCCACTAAGACTACAGAATTTCTCACACACACTTCTACACTGGCTTATCTAGTTTTAATGTCTAGGACTTACACAGTTGCAAACTACAGCTGCTTAAATTACAACTATTGTTCCCTGCATGATATTTGGTGAAATAAATGCTGAAGTATGAAATCCATTAGTGCCATGTATACTCTACACTGCATTTGCAAAGGCTTAGTTCAGGGGGGATGGAAATTCTTCTCCACAGATAAATACAGCTTTCAAAGGTTTTTATTATTATTATTATTATTATTATTATTTTCTTCCAACAAAATATCTATTTTTTTGCAACATCTCTATCTGCTGGTATTCTGAAACTCAGTGAAATACCTCAAGGCAAGTACTTGCTCACTATTTCCTGTTGAAGCAGCACAAAAATGTTCTTTGTGTTATTTGAAGAAAGCAGCAAAGATGGCAACAGCACAGAGGTGACTTCATTTCCTTGGGGGAAAAGAAATTCCAACATATATTTAATATATATTTATATGCTGTATAATTAAAAAGGTATCCCAAAGAGACCAACAGGCACTGATAAGTATTTGTTATTGAAAAGCACATAAAACAAGAGTACGCTTGAAAGTGCAGTGGAGCAGAATCAGAGGTGAGGTCCTACTGATTGGCTCCCAAACAAAACCACTGAACAGGCAGCTCCAAACTAGGACTGCAGTCCTGTGGGTTTTGCTCAGTTTAGCTTCCTATAGACTCTAGTGGCTGCAGAGGGTGTGCAAACCAAACCAAATAGTAAGACAGTCTATAGCAAATTCTGGTTTTCTGTGTTCTTTTTCAGTAAGTTTGGAAACCAATTGTGCCACCATCTGCCACAGAAAAATGTTGTCCTGGGTTCATGCCACTCCTGAAACTGAATGAGTGATAACTTGGATGAGAATAGTTTCCTTTTGCAATGTTTCATTTGCTGTCATCTCAAACCAAGAGAGAATCAGGCCAATTATATTGAGGGCAAACTCATTATAAAAAAGCATCATGTGCTTTAAAGAAAATAAAATAGTCTTCATGTATTTATGAATGAACTATCCTGCCTTTGAAGGAAAACTCAAGTACGGGGGAAAAAGAAGTTTAAATAAAGCTATACTCTCATTTGCACTCTGTAAAACTGTGATTACCTCTTTTTCCTTTCCTGAAATAAACTGGTACTCCTTTAAAGTCAATTTGCGAGAGTGTTAGCTTATAAAAAACCCAACCAACCTCCCCCTCCCATAAAATCATTCAAATAAAACCTACCTGGACAAAAGGCCCAGTTTCCCTACTGCTTTTTGCTAGGGTGGAAAAAAAACCTGTTATGTGCTACATTAGTGAGAAATAACAACTTCTGAGAGTCAGACACATGATGAAATGTTTCAGTTGAAATCAAACTCTGAGAAATTTTTTAAATGTTTTCAACACATCAGCATGAAGCATCGACCTAGTTAAAATCACTTAGATCTAAAGCAAATGCACTGATTGTTTTCACAGCATGCTTTTCTTCTTCAAGCTGCAACAGGCAGACTGGCAACTGCTATTCGGAAAGGTTTTCAGCCCCCTGCCTTGGACTACTGTAGCCTATGACACGATCAATAGCAGGGTTAGAAGGCAGAGGGAGCTAAGGGAAGATTATGAAGATGAGGTGAGTGACAGAATTGCCTTACAGGATTTGTTCTCTCACTCACCTTGAGTCTTTTCTGCACAAACAAAGATGGACAAACATCCCAATTCTTTCTCTGAAAGGGGACAGCAGTGATGGAGAGACTGTGTGGCATGAGCACAGACAGCATTCTGCACTTTGAAACATTCTGCTCAACAGATAGGACAAAAAAGAAGATCTTTCCAGCAGATATCTTTTTCTTTGTCTGAGTGCAATGGAGATACCACTAAAGAAAACTTTTCTCTCATTAATGAGTATAATTAGCATGCGTGGTGAGAAAAAGTTCATGGTGAAATAAAATACAAGCATTCTTCTTTAATCATTTCACCTCAGCCCTGCCTGTGCTATCTGCAGGCATCTCTGCTTGAGCTCTTCTGATAGCAACCATCATCTTTCGAACAAGCCCTGCTCCCTTTGAACTGGTACATAGTGAGAGAGCGCTTCAGACACCAGTCCTGCTTTGTGGGGTATGCCCAGCCCCTGCCCTAGAGGGAGGCCTGCTGATAAGGAGATTGCACAACCTCCCAGCAGAATCCCCTTGGAAAAGGCAGCACTTTTCAGTGAGGGTGAGAGAAAACAAGAACCATGATCCTCTGGGAGACCCTATGTAGATCCTTTGTAACCCATTGGCTTTTACCATCTCACACCCACCTTTGTATCCCCACAAAGGAAGCCCGGCTAGCTCAGTCGGGAGAGCGAGCCTGTCACTGGCCACCTTTCGCAGGTGCGGGACAATAAAGGCACCTATGTGGGAATGCCATACAGGCCTCTCGTCTCTCTTTCCTGGTCTGGCCTGGAGATTGTCTCGCAGAGCAAGAGCTGAAATCACTAGCTGAAAATCACTAAAGAGCTGTTAGCCTGCTGAAACAGACACCTCTCTGCAAAGGCACTCCAGCGGCTGAGGGAAAGCTGCATGGTCCTTGGAAGACAGTTCCTCGCGGGACCATCTCTCTGGACCAGTCACAGCTTCCTGGGTCTGAGCTACAGACCCCACACCAGCTGCCACACTGCTTAACATGCCACTGCACAGGACACTTTTTATGCCATGTTTTAAAGACCTTAATTGCTTTCAGTTGTTCAGGTACCATATTATTAAATAGTTTTTATAGTAACCCTAACAATCTTAATACAGTGCAGCTCTTGTTAGGAGACTTTATGATAGAAAATATGATTTAAAGTCCCCTACTGTAGTACCAGGCTGTTCTCCTACTCCATCCCACCACCAGTTTCTGAAGATACTTAGCTTGAACTGACTGCAGTCATGTGAGAAAAGATGGAAAGAAACAGCTCAAAGGGAGTAAGAGAAGGCCTAGTTTATGCCATTGTCTGTTCTTTTCAGTTATGCACAGAAGAATCCCAGGAGAAAAGCATATTTGGAAATTAATAGCATGCAGCAGACAGAATATTGTTGGGATCCAGTCAATCCACATTTATATTTTAATATTATAAAGAGACAGGAAATTGACATGAATTTTATACAGTTCTTTAAGTGCTCTACTGCACAAGTAAACTATTAACTGTAGGTTACACAGGCTCAAGGTCAGTGCAACACTCTAACAAGGATAGGGCTCCCTAGACCCACGGTATGGGCTGATGTAAGCAGCACTGTATAGCAATAATGGAATTAACCCCACTGCAGACCTTTTGTTTACAAATGGTTGCAGCATCACTATTTGTGCTGTGCCTACAAGTATGATTTCTATAATTCTTCATGGCCAAACAGAAAACTCTCCCAGTTCAGATGCAGAAGAAAACACAAGTTACCAGCCAATAAAAGATGAGTCCTCCAATGTGGATACAAATATGCAGCTAGCAAGAATTTTTCTTGCTTCTTTCCAGTCCCATGAGATATTTTTCTCTCTCACGGAAGATATTAGCAGAGTTCTATAAAGTATGAACACCTGTGACCTTGCAGAGCTTTGTTTATGGTACAGTAGAAAAATATTTTGACAATGGATGTTTTAGCATTTTAGCCAATCAACCCAAGGGGTGGCTGATCCTTTGACCAATTAGACTATGAAGAAAAAAGTCTATAAAAGAGTTTGTAAAATAATTAAATAAATCAATCTTGCTGCACAATTCCTGCCTGCTGGATCTCTCTCTTCTTCCCTACCACTGCGGGACACTGCGATACTCCAATAACCATCATCATGTTTTAGCCTGGTTCCATCATCTCAAACATTATATTAGCAGGAGCTAAAAAATTTGGACACTTTGCCCTCCTAGAGAGCAGCCTAGCGGAAGCAAACAAGAATGAATTGATGAGGGCTTTTATTTTTTTTAAAACCTTTTAATAAAGTGACGGTAGGAGAGATGGCATGGGGAGCAGTAAGGGACTGCATCAAGGAACCCACCAGTATGGGAAGGCACAGCCCAAGGGTGACCACAGCAAGCAACCTGCTGGCATGAGCAATGACTGGGCCAAGCACCAAAGCTGAACATATGGCACTACACAGGCAACCACAGGGCATCCTATAGCAGCCACATAACTGCAGCATGGGATGGCAGATCTCCCCATCTTATAGCACTGACTCTTATCACTCCTTTTCTCCTGCAATAATCCAGCAAACAGCATTTCACGTGTCCTAACAGTACCTCTTAGATCCACTTCCCAATTGCTTTGTTCAATAAAAGGCACTCAGGTGTCCCCCTTTCCAGACCTGAACACCATCTGCTCCCAAACTGTGGAGCTTCAACTGCCCCAGCCTACGTACTATGCAGGTTTCTTGTGCACAAAATTAATTACAGGAAAATACTCAGAAAGTTTGCTTTGTTTTTTTCTAAGTATGAGACTTTAAGCAACATTTGGCCACAAGAGGCCATCTGTACTTCAAGATCCAAGAGGAGACAAAAAAAAATGCATGTATTCAGACCCATGTTGAGAGCTTTTCTTTTGGCAAGGGAACTCCCTTCAGATGAGTCTGTCACCTGACAATAAGTATCTTTCCTAATCAGACAATATGTTTGCTATTTGTGTCATACTGACATCCAAGGTTTTAATTAATCCCACCTCAGGACAAGACAGGAGTTCCTTACATGAACTGAGTTGCTTGGGCTTTGGACAGAAGGGTCTGTCTGGATTTTTGTGTTCATCTCTGCAGCAACCATCTTTTAAACATATAATGTAACATGTGGGCAACAGTTTTGAACTGAACCTCTTGGTTAGATGGATTTTTGCTAGTCTTTGAAGGACTTTGGGAACCAATATGTAGTGTCAATACTGTAAAAATCACAGAGAACTTGTAATCACTATCAGTTGACAACTAAACAGGTGTACATTTATTTCAACTTTATCCTGCTAAGTACCAGATTTGAACACATCTCTCACAAAAAGGCATGGAATTTAACTCATTCTCATGTGAAGGATGACTACAAAGTCTACATGGACTGGGTCTTCCACTTAACCCTGAAAAGTGACATTAAATACGTAGGTATTTAATCAGAGAGAAGGCTCTTCTGCACGGCAATTAGTTTCAGCTTCAAAAACTAAACCCACCAATTTTCAGTTACAATACAGCTACTTCATAGTAGCAATTTGCACCCAAACTTTTGCTTGTAGCTACACCATTAGAAATAACATGGCAAAATAGCAGATCTCTTAACAGCTGCATTTTTGTCATTTGTTGAATACCCCCATGTACTAGAGATGTACACCAAAAAGTAACACCAGTGTGAGTAGCACTGGAGGTAGCAAATTAAGGGAGGAAGATGGCCAAACATCTTCCTCCACCCAGCAGAAACATCACCTCCTCCTGTGGAACCTGGGCTGGAGGCATGCTTCCAACATGAGGTCACTTATACAGGCACAACTTTCAAATGTATCTCATGGTGATTGATTTTGAGACTACTGCTCAGAGTCCCAGTTGGGTACACATTGGTTTTCCTGTGAGCTTCTGTCTCCAACTCCCCTGGTATAGCATTGATGCTACATTGGTTCCCTTTGAAACTCATAGCTTCTCTGGCTATTTAATGTGTGGCACTGGACAGCCAGTGGAGAGCAAAGAGAGCAGCTATAAATGATCAGAGCTATATGTAAACATATCAGCACATCCAGGCCCTCTTCATGCTGGTAAATTTTTTTATGGACAATAACTGGAAATGTAAAGAACAACAAATAGAGAATTTAAACTTTTTACTGTGAAGTTTATCAAACCAAGTACTATCTACAAAAAAACCTGTTTAGGGTTGGTAATTTTTAACTTGAAGAATTTTTATCTTTTGTTTCTCTCTGGCTTTTGGAGGGGGTTGCTTCAGACGGGTTTCCACATGGCAACAGTAGCAACCTGAGAAGCTGCATTTCACAATTCAAAACCGTTTCAGAGGGAATTTTGCAACACCTGTCCATAGAGCTATGCCAGAGCCGGTCAAGGTTGGGCCACCACTCTTCGGTGCTCAGGAGTCTCTCTTCCTTCCTCACCCTCATTGGAAAATGGACCTGAGACAGCAGCACCAACACCAATGGTTTGGAGGCTGCAGAGATGACACTATCTGGAACCAGCCAGATGAGGTTCATCAGGTTCTTCCGTTCCCAAGTTCCAGCTGCCAGAATATGTCAGCTGCCTTGTTCGTGGAGCTGCCACTGACAGGGAGATTGAGGGGAAATTTGACTGGGTTTGGACTCCAAGTTTTCTTTTTGTTTTGTCCTTGTTTCCTGCTGGTTATTGTTTGGGGAAGAGGGAGCTTTTGTAATCAAGGAGTTTCGGTTTCTGTGTTGCTGTTTTTCTCTTTGTTCTCTACCTCCACATATAGTCGGGAGAGTTGGAAAGCCTGCTGCTGTCTTTCCCTTTGTCTCCCCAAACACAGTTGTCTGTAGAGGATCCAATCTTGGGGGTGGGGGGTTGCGTTGATTTGGCACAACCTGGTTTTTTGGTAGCAGGGGAGGGCCACAAAAGTGGCTTCTGTGAGAAGCTGCTGGAAGCTTCCACCATGTCTGACAGAGCCAGTCTCTGATGGCTCTGAAGATGGACATGCTGCTGGCCCAGTTAGAGAGGTTTGTAACGCCTCTGTGATGACATATTTAAGAAGAAAATCCAAACAGTGCAGGCACAGTTTTTTCCGCAAGACGCCACAGCCGCCACCATCTCAGTGTGGCCTGCGGCGAGCCTTGCCTGCCTGGTCACCCCTAGCCAGCTGCACTGCAGGCAGAACAGCAGGCATGGCAGCGGCAGCTTCTCCTTCCCGGCGCCCCCCCTGAAGAGAGGCACTGAATAGCACCAGAGCCCCGGTGGCCACCACTGCCTGTGCAGTGGCAGCGGGGGCCATGTAGTTGGCAGCAGAAACATGGTGAATGATTCCCAACATGCAACCTAGATGAGATCAACCTCTCCACGCTGCGGGATGCTGCAAGAATCTTTGAATTGGTGGAACTTGTTGGCAATAGTATCTACAGGCAGCAGTTTTTCTTCTAATCAGAGAAAAGGAGGAAGTTAGAACATGTGAGGGAGAACAACATGGCGACACCAAGGTCAGTTGAAAAAGAGTGGGAGGAGGTGCTCCAAGCGCCAGAGCCAAGATTCTTCTACAGGCCATGGTGAGGGCTATAATGAAGCAAGCTGTCCCCCTGCAACCCATAAAGTCCATGGGGGATGCAGAGATCCACTTGCAGCCCATGGGAAAAATGCTTACGCTGAAGCAGGTGGATGCTAGAGAAAGCTGTGATCCAGTGGAGACCCGAATGGAGAGAGAGGGCCCCTGCTTCCAGAGGCAGAGAAAGAGGGCCCTTGCTTCCAAACTAGGGCAGCCTATCCTTAGAAGACTGCACCCCATGGAAGAGCGACTAACAACAAAGCAGTTTTGGGAAGACTGCCCACGGGAGGGACGCACGTTGCAGCAGTTTTGGCAGGACTGCTGCTCGTGAGATTGGAGCCGTGCTGGAGAAGTTCATGGAGAACTGTCTCCTGTGGGAGGGACCCCAAGATATAGTAGAGGAAAGACTCCTCTCCCTGAGTGAACAGAAAAAGATCTCAAGTGATGAACTGACCAAAACCCCCACGCCCTGTCTCCCTGCACTGTTGGTGGGAAGGAGGGAGGGGCTGAGGGAAAAAAAAGGTTTTAAAAGCTTATTTTACTTCTCATTATCCTCCTCTGACTCTGTTAATAATAAATTTACTTTATACCTTTAAATTTGAACCTGTTTTGCCCTTAGAATGTTTTCTCCCAGTCCTCATCTCAACTCATAAGCCCTTCATTAATTTTTTCCCTCTCCTCTGCCCAGCTGAGAGCCAGAGAGGGTAAGCGAATGGCTTTCATGGGTGCCTGGCGTTTGGCCAGTGTCAAACTATGACAGGGTTCTCTACCATTTTAGTTTTCTCTTTCCTCCTGGGGACTCTGAGAGATTTAGCTGTTTTCTACCTAGTGATAATATACTTTTATTTTTTGCCTGTTGCTGTTTCATTTTTTAGTATACTGCTATTTCTTCACTTCTATCTACTCATACCTGTCTCTCCTTATTGGTGGAAAGGGATTGGTTAAAACTAATGGGGAGGTAACCCATTTTAGAGTGTCCGTCTCTTAAATTATATTAAACCAAGACAGATGTGATTATATATTATTATGAAGTAATATTTGAGGGCAAAACCTCTTTAAAAGTGGAAGGTTTTTTGCAATATGCTTTTTCCTTCCCAACTGTTAGTCAACTCACACAAGAATTACGTGGCTGTCAGTACGTGTTCGAATTTCATGGTATTTTTAAAAACTTTTTTTGAGGAAAACATATATGCTCACATACCAGATGATTCAGGAAAAAAAATCAAGATAATATTCCATATGCAGAAAAAACCTCTTGAATATTTTCTAGAAATGAGCTGTGCTATTAGACACATCCTCCTCCTCTTCTGTTGGAGGACAGTTGGGGCATTTCCAACCCTCAGCCTTGGTACATTGCTTAGAACACTTTTTTTAGCGAGCCAAAATTGCAGGCTTTTTCATTTGCAATTTACAATTCATTTGCCAGAGTTAACCTCCAGCAAGAATTTTTAAAAATCTTTTTTAGGAAATTATTTGCTTTTAAGTGCTGTATAAGGAAAGGCACAGTTCATATTTCCTTACTTAAGAATTATTTACAAGAGTTTAGTAAGACTTTCCAGTGTAGCTCACAGTACTTGCCTTCCTTTATTGTACTTAGAGAGAAAACAGACTTTAGTGACTGCCTCAGACTTTGACATATAATTTTTAAATGCCTAAGTCAGAGCAGGTATATGCCAAATGAGAAATTAAGCATCAGAAGACACACAGACAAATTTTAAAATTCTAACCAGGAGGAAGAAACCCACAGACTGACAATTATGGGATTCATAAAACATGCAAGTAATCTAAAAAACTGAAAATTCTTTAAAAGTTTCCCTAAATTATGTGGATGGAGGTGTGTGAGGCAATTCTTCCATTAAAATATGTAACTGTACAACATCCCTCCAGTTACCAAACGCGGTTTTGCGTTGCTCTCCAAATCCAAGAATTTAGAAGTTAATTAAGTTTCTCATTGTCTTGGTTTGAAACACAGGTGTCTGCCAAGGAAGGTGGGAACATCCCTTGGAATGGAGAATATGACCCCCTTCCTTCCGAATCATTATAATTTTGAAATTACGGGGCTTTCGGGCAAAGACACGGGGAAAGGAATAACTGTTCTTTACTAGTATGTGTATGTATAACAAGACAAACAAACAGCAACAATGGCAGCAACAACAAACAAAAAAAACCCAGAAAACCCAATAAACAGTCTCTTCCTGCTCTTTAAGCCCTTTCCCCTTTGCTGCAGTCACGGCCACAGCCGGCAGGGGCGCTGGTGGCTCCCGGCCGGGCAGGGCAGGTGTGATGATTCCCCCGCGGCTGCAGGGGGCGCTGTGGCGCGAGCTCAGAAAGCACGCAGTTAATGGCGGCTTGGCTGAGGTGGGAAGTCGCGGGTGGCAGCTGGTCACGATTGCCAGGCTACCGTGCAGAGGTGTCCCATACAGCAACACCCCACACATTGGCTCCAGAACCCCCCTCCCGCCCCAAATGGCAGCAGACCGAGATCTCGGAATCCAACACACTGCAGTGGCTGTGGCAACACACTGCGGGCAGAGGGTCCGGTGGGAGCCAATCCCAATGTTTTGGCACCACACGCACTGGTTCTGAGCTCTGAGCAGTCAGGCAGCAAGGAAAACAGCAAACAGCTCCTTCCTCCTCCAAACCTGGAAACCAGACTGACCAAAAACTCAGCCCCAAACCTCTGGGGTAGCCCCCTCACCTTTTCTATCGAGTTATCAGTTGCAACCCACCCCAGGTCAGGGCCATTTCAATGCAATGTTGTGACACCCAGCTTCATCTTTGTTTTCTTAAGTATCGGTAGTTATTGTTTCCTAGCAACATATGGGACAAAATTCCATGAGGGAAAGAAACAAAAGGAAAAATCTTAACCCCCAACACTCATTTATGAGATACTTGTAACAACTTAAATTTAGGAAATACTTGTAACAATTTAATATCCTTTCAGGTAACATTACATTAATTCCTAAATCTGGGATAAGTGCTAATTCCCATTCATACAGCAACAATATTTTATCAGAAGAAAATGGCTAACTTCTGAGGAGAAGTTAAAAAAACAAAATGTGTTAAATCTTTATCTTCAGAGGAACTGAATCAACATATTAAGGTCCAATTATGTTATACTTAAGCAAGGATTGTAAGCATCCTGAAATCCATGTGTCTGACTGGGGGCTTATATACAGCCAGCATCTTATATGAACACATAGCTTTTAGATCGCATAGG
This sequence comes from Corvus moneduloides, assembly GCF_009650955.1. NCBI lineage: Eukaryota > Metazoa > Chordata > Aves > Passeriformes > Corvidae > Corvus > Corvus moneduloides. The sequence continues at coordinate 27,786,242 of NC_045476.1, read as the reverse complement.
TTGTGTAGCAGAAACAGATAAACAGAAGTAAATCTCTTGGATGTTATTTAGAAATGAATGCATCATTTGTCCATATTCCTATATGATATTTCTGTTAAAGCTAATCAGATTACATTTGGACAACTTGACACTAACCACAAAAGTATATTCAAGTTGGTAAGGACAGCTGCATACCCACAGCCTGGGGAGCAGCAACAGAAGACTACTGTGGAAGAATCCCACATTTACCCACTCAGAGGTTATACCATACTCCAGCAAAGGACCACAGCATACTCTGAACTTTAAGGGCATAACTGACTTCAGCAGGGCTTTTCCCATACGAGCAGGGCTCAAAGCTATTGTGACTAGAACATTATTGAAGCAGATTCATTTGATCCTGACAGTATGTAGTTTGAAGATTGCTGCCATAGTAATTTTTAAGTATCAGAAATTAAGTACACATTTCAAAAATATATGTGTAGTGATACTAAAATATTATATAAAGCATAAAAATGCGGTATTGAATATTGTTATGAATATTTAATTAGCAAGTATCTTGTTTTGAAAGTTCTTGTTCCTCCTGAAGCAGTGAATGGTTACAGCAAAATGTAGGTACTACCAGAAAGCAAAAGGGAGCAATGAAAAGATATTCATCCTTGGAAGATGGGATTCTTTAAACCACTGAGAATGTAGCTTTTGGAGCTGTTGGGGTTTTTTAACTTCCTTCATGATACATTGGGTGTTAGTCAATACATAGCTTTTGGAAGTTAGATTTTTTTCCTTAATCTCTGTTCATCAAGATCATTCAGAGCACATTTGGAATTGTTCTGTCTCCAACACAAACTTTCTGTACCCATAACTACCATAAACTCTCTAAGCGATATCAGTTAATGAAAAAAATCTCTGTTGACTTCAGTAAAGCCAGGACTTTCATCCTTTTTCCACAGACCTTTTTAAACAAGTTTAACAGATTTTGAGCTTGACAATATAGTATAGTTGGATAATTGCCCTGTGTTTTATTTAAACAAGTAAGTTTCTATTATGGCATTCCTTATGTTAGGGTTTTCTGCTTCTACTTCTCTGCAGTGAATTCATACTTGTTATGTAAACATTATTTCTACCAAGCTGAAAACAGGAGAGTTTTGGAATATGGGAGGACTCAAGTAAACAAAACAGTCCCTCATTAGCAAAGAAATTTTGCTGTAGGGGCAAAACTCAGATAAAATAGTGATTATTTCTTTACCTTGGGACATGTTCAAAGCACACTGATTCTTGCCACAGACTTCAATAGATTTTTGGATTAGTCCTTAATTAGTATTTACACTTGGTCTGACTGTCTCATGATAAAGGTTTGGTTAGCAGTATTGATTATGGCATGTTTAGCAACAAAATCAGAACCGTGTCCATGCATACAGCCCGTGTTTTGAACAAGGTTCTGTATTAGTCAATGGGACTATGGCATTCTACATTCTAGGTCTGTCTCCCTTGGTACAGGACTGAAGTACACTTTAGCATAATCCTGGAAAAGCTGGTAGTCCATGGCTTGGACAGGTGCACCCTTCACTGGGTTAAGAACTGGCTGGATGGCCAGGCCCAGAGAGTGGTGGTGAATGGTGCTGCCTCCAGTTGGTGGCCAGTCACTAGTGGTGTTTCCCAGGGATCAGTGCTGGGGCCAGTTCTGTTTAATATCTATAAATGATGATCTGGATGAAGGGATTGAGTCAGTAAATTTGCAGATGACGCCAAGTTCAGTGTGAATGTCAATCTGCTGGAGGGTAGGAGAGCTCTGCAGAGGGACCTGGACAGGCTGGATCCACGGGCTGAATCCAATGATATGAGGTTTAACGGACCAAGTGCTGGGTCCTGCTCTTTCATCACAACAACCCCCTGCAGCACTGCAGGCTGGGGACAGAGTGGCTGGACAGTGGCCAGGCAGAAAGGGGACGCTGACTGATGGCAGACTGACCATGAGCCAGCAGTGTGCCCACGTGGCCAAGAAGGTCAATGACATCCTGGCCTGGATCGGGAATAGTGTGGCCAGCAGGACCAGGGACGTGATTCTTCCCCTGTACTCAGCACTGGTGATGCCACACCTTGAGTATGGCGTCCAGTTCTGGGCCCCTCAATTTAGGAAGGATGTTGAGATGCTGGAGCATGTCCAGAGAAGGGCAACAAGGCTGGTGAAGGGTATGGAACACAACTCCTATGAGGAGTGGCTGAGGGAGCTGGGGTTGTTTAGCCTGGAGAAAAGGAGGTTCAGGGGAGACCTCTTCACTCTCTACAACTGCCTGAAAGGAGATTGTAGCCATGTGGGGCTTGGTGTCTTCTCCCAGGCAACCAGAGACAGGACAAGAGGACAGTCTTAAACTGTGGTAGGGGAGGTTTAGGCTTGACATAAGGAAGAATTTCTTCACAGAAGGAGTGATTGGGCATTGGAATGGGCTGCCCAGGGAGGTGGTGGTGTCACCATCCCTGGAGGTGCTTGAGAAAAGACTGAATGTGTCACTTAGTGCCATGGTCTAGTTGACAAGGTGTTGTTAAGGTCATAAGTTGGACTCGATGATCTCAAAGGTCTTTTCCAAAGTAGTTGATTCTGTGATTTCATTATTCTGTGAAGTGAGCTATTTTATTGGGTTTTGCTAGAAAACAGCAAATACATAATGAATGAATGCCCTGAACTCCATCTCCTGATATTGTTACCCCTGCAAAGGGATAATACTAGAAAAACACCTGAAAGAGGACAATCTTCTAGACTGGAAAGAGCACCTGGTAGAAACACAAAAATATGGAAGAGAATAGGTGTTTCAGAAGCTAAACACTACCCCATGTTTGCAAGCACACATTAACATCTGTGATCTATTCTCTAAATGAGAAACACAGTGAAAAAGCAGTCTGTACTCTTGCATCTACATAGCTACATTTTTTTAGCTTTTGGGTGATCAGAGGACAATGGAAGTCTCCCACAGAGCATTGCTGATATCCTGCCCAAGCTCCACACTGGAATTGATGCAATTCTTTAAAGTCCACTGGCAACACGTTCGTTACTTCCATATACACACTGTCAGGTAAAATTGCTAGGCTCACCTGCATATTTTCAGGTAACTGAAGGGCTCAGAAGCAGAAGAATGTTGCATTTGTAAAACACTCCAGAATATATAAGTACACTGAAGAGAGATTCATAAAATCACGTGAATTATAAGGGACCCATGAGGACCATCAAGTCCAACTCCTGGCCCTGTACAGAACAGCCCCAAGAGTCACACCATGTACCTGAAAGTGTTGTCCAAATACTTCTTGAGATCTGTCAGGCTTGGTGCTGTGACCACTCCCCTGGGGAGCCTGTTCCAGTGTCCAACCACCCTCTGAGTGAAGAACCCTTTCTGGATATCTAACCAAAACCCCTTCTCACTCAGCTTCATGCAATTTCCTCAAGTCTTCTCACTGTTCACAAGAGTGAAGAGATCAGTGCCTGTCCCTCCACTTCCCCTTGTGAGGATGTTGAAGAGTGCAATGAGGTCTCTTCTCATTCTCTTCTTCTCCAGGCTGAACAGACCAAGTGACCTCAGCCGCTCCTCATACAGCTTCCCTTCAAGGCCCTTCACCATTCTCAGGGCCCTCTGTAGTGGGTTGATGCCAGCTTGATGCCAGGTACCCACAAAAGCCACTCTCTCACTCCCCTCTGCAGCTGGACAGAGGAGAGAAAATATAATGAAGGGTTCATGAGTTGAGACAAGGACTGGGAGAGAGCACTTGCTAAATACCACCATGGCCAAAACAGGCTAGAATTAAAGATATTAGTTGAGTTTATTACTAAGAAGATCAGAGCAGGATAATTGGAAGTAAAATAAAACCTTAACAACACCTTCCCCCCTGGGAAGGTCCCTCCTTCCCAGTTCTACCTCCTTCCCAGCAGGGCAGGGAGACAGGGAATCTTTCCCATCAGAAACAGTTCTCCATGAACTTCTCCAACATCAGTCCATCTCACAAGCAGCAACTCTCTGCAAACTGCTGCCATGTGAGCCCATCCCACAGGCAACAGTCCTCCCCCAACTGCTGCAGCATGTGTCACTCTTCCACGGGGTGCAGTCCTTTAAGGAGAGGCTGCTCCAGGGTGGACTCCTCTCTCCACGGGCCTCCCACAGGGTCATATCCTCCTCTCAGGCATCCACCTGCTCTGGCATGGGCTCCTCCATGAACTGTGGGTGGATCTCTGCATCCCGTTGGTCCTCCATGGGCTGCAGGGGCACAGCTGCTTCACCATGGTCTGCACCACGGCCTGCAGGGGAATCCCAGCTCCAGTGCCTGGAGCACCTCCTCCTCCTCCTTCTCCACTGACCTTCATGTCTGCAGAGTTGTTCCCCTCACATATTCTCACTCCACTCTTCTCTGGCTGCAATTACTTCTGCACGGTAACTTTTTTTTTCTTTCCTCTCAAATCTGTTATCACAGAGATGTTACCTGTTGGGGTCCCTCCCCTGCCATGTAGCCCTGGGAGAGGGGCCCTGAGGGCACAGACACGGGGTTTCCCTGCCCCTGCTCAGCCTCGTTCCCATTGGTTGGTTTGTGTTCCCTGCGCGGGCAGAAGGACCCTTGGTCCCGTGACTGGAACAGTTCCTCAGCAGAGCTCCGGCCATGCGGCTGGAGAAATAAACATCTCTGAAACCATCAAGAATCTGTCTGTCCATATATATTTCCTTTCCACGGGACTCCTGGTTTGATATATGTATGTTGCAGGATCCCCACTGCAACAAATGGTGGAGAATTGAGAGCAGAACGATCCCCGATCCCTAAGCGACTGATTTGTGTGAGTAAACCCTGGAAACTTTGGATCCCTCTTCTTGGTTTTGCTTTGCTATTCCATATCTAAACTATGGAGGAACCGTGGGAAGACTCTTGGCTCTCAGAGCCGCATATGGACATTTATCTTAAACTTAAAATGATTCTTGAACAACGATTTGTGAATTTTAGCTTGATTCAAGCTCAGAAAGAACTGAAACACTTCCTGGCATGGTTGTTTAAGAACTTTTTCTATGTTTCTTGGGATTTAATTCTTACCAAGGCCTTTTGGAAAACCGTTTGGACACAGTTAATACTGGAGTCAAAATATATGCCGATGGAAGAATATTTTCGTGAATATTATTTAATTACCGAGACTGTTGAGCAATGTCAGCTGTGTCCTGGCGAAGGGAAGCCTGGCGCAGGGACCGTGCGGCCCAGGCCACGTGCGCCGAGCGCTCTGCGAGCAGCAGCGAGGCAGTTCCCGTGCGCGGGCGGAGCCAAGCGAGCCGCAGTGTCGGTGGCGGAGCGAGGCGCGGCGGGAGCGGCGGGAGCCGGCGGTGCCCGCCCGGTCCTGTGCAGTGAGTGGTGGAGCGAGCCCCGTGAACGCCCGACTGAGAGAGGCGGCGTGCGGGCAGCGGCTGGCGGCAGCGGCGGTGGAACGGAGCCGCGCCCAGCCGAGACGCGCGCTGGAGCAGGGCACGGGGGGGTCGTCGCTCGGGGGCCCGGCCGAGACGTGGGTGCAGCACCCGGCATCGGCAGCGAAGCTGCGACCAGAGGAGGCGACGCACGGAGAACTGAGCAGCGCGGCCCGGCCCGGCCCGCACAGCCCCGAACGCGACCCCGGGAAGAGCGCGCAGGCACCAGCAGCCCCGACAATTCCAACACGGGAGCGACTGAAGGAGAGAGCAAAGACGCAGCGAGACAGAAAACAGCAGCCACTCGGAAAAAGGAAAAGATCATAGTAACTAAGACCTTAGGGATAGTAAAATGGTATAATGTTAAGCAAAATTATGGTTTTATAACAAGGTGTGACAACCAGCAAGACATATTCGTGCATAGAACTGCTATTAAAAAGAATAACCCTGAAAAATGCATCCCAAGCTTGGGAGATGGAGAAGTCGTGGAATTCAAAATTGTGCTAGGTAGAAAAGGGTTACAAGCATCGCAGGTCACTGGGCCTGATGGTGTTCCTGTAAAAGGCAGTATATATGCTAAAAATCGTGGTCATGTTAGACAGTATCTCTATTGTAAGTCCCCCCTACAGTCTCCCTTTCCTAATCCCACCTTTCCCTTTTACCCTATGTCCTATTACCCCCAGTGTATTCCCAATCCGTTTTTTCACCCATGGTTTCCCTCACAAGACCAGGCTTTTGCCAACTGTTTCCCCAAAAATCCCTTTCCAATGCCAAGTGGGGGATGAAAAGGGGAAGGGAAGAAGTTAAACCCTCTCCTGCCTCAGTTTCCCCACAAAGCATGCTCAGAGAGTCCTGTCTCCCTTCTGTCAGCCCTAAGATGTTCCACAGAATCTGTTTGGACATTTAAAGACTCGGGAGGGTGGCTTGTTTTGTCTTGAAACTGTTCTTGTTATGTTTATCCAGTTGTTTTCATTCTCCTTTTATTAAAATAAAACGGGTGAGGTGTTGGGGTCCCTCCCCTGCCATGTAGCCCTGGGAGAGGGGCCCTGAGGGCACAGACACGGGGTTTCCCTGCCCCTGCTCAGCCTCGTTCCCATTGGTTGGTTTGTGTTCCCTGCGCGGGCAGAAGGACCCTTGGTCCCGTGACTGGAACAGTTCCTCAGCAGAGCTCCGGCCATGCGGCTGGAGAAATAAACATCTCTGAAACCATCAAGAATCTGTCTGTCCATATATATTTCCTTTCCACGGGACTCCTGGTTTGATATATGCGTGTTGCAGTATCCCCACTGCAACAGTTACCACCATTTCTAATTGGCCCAGCCTTGACCAGCGGCACGTCCATCTTTGGAGCTACCAGGGATTGGCTCTGCCAGACATGGAAGAAGCTTCCAGCAGCTGCTCACAGAAGCCACCCCTGTAGCCCCCCACAACCAAAGCTTGGCCATGTAAACCCAATACACCCTCCTTTGGATGCTCTCTAATAGCTTCATGCCTTTTTATATTGTGGTGACCTAAACTGCACACACTGCTCAAGGTGAGGCAGCACTGGTGCAGATTCTTTAAGAAAGACACACTGACATAATATTATTCAAGCATAAGCCCCTTTGATATAGAAGTCTTCTACAAGTGGAGAGCATTGTAGTAAGTCCAACACACATTCTGTTGAGAAGAAAGCTTGTTAGCAATACTGTAATGCAATACTTGATTAACCACAGCAAAGGATAGACTCTCAAATTAATCCAGTTTTGCCTGTAATTTCATTTAGCCTAACAGGAATCTCATAGTATGAAGCTGTAGTATGAAAGCTGAGGTTTGAGGAAGCATCTGGCTTTCTCATCTTTGCAGCTTAAATGTCAAAACCTTCATCAGGCTGTTGGGATAAAGAATCCAATATGAAATAGATTAAACCCATATCCATATATGCACTGGCAGAATAATTATTTCTTTGTTCCTCCTTTTAGGAACAGCTTTCAAAGCTCTCCAATAATGTGCTACTTTTTCATCTGTTGTCTATCTTTCTCTTTGAAGAAAAGTTTTCCACCTATCAAAAACCAGTTGGTTTGTTGGGTGGGGGATGGTGGTGGTTGTGGTTCAGTCTTTAAACCATAATCCATGAGAAAGACACTACCAAAACTAAGAAAAATGAACCACAAAGTTTTCCCAAACTTGAAATACATACAGAACCACAGAATTACAGAATTGTTAAGTTTGGAAGGAACCTCTGTAGATCATCTAGTCCAGCACTCTGCCAAGACAGCTTACACAGGAATGCATCCAGGTGGGAGGGAGACTCCACAATCTCCCTGGGCAGCCTATTCCAGTGTTCTGCCACCCTCAATATAAAGAAGTTCTTCTTCATGTTGAGGTGGAACTTCTTGTGGTTTAATTTATGGCCATCACTCCTTGTCCTGCCACTGAGCACCATGAAAGGGTCTGGCACCATCCTCTTGGCAACTTCCTTTGAGATATTTCTATGCATCAGGCCCAGCTTCCACAGTCTCTCCTCATAAGAGAGATGCTTCAGTTCTCTAATTATCCTTGTGGCCTTCCACTGGACCCTCTCCTTGTCTTTCTTGTACTGAGGAACCCAGAACTGGACACAGCACTCCAAATGTAGCCTCACTAAGGGGAGTAGAGGGGGAGGATCACCTCCCTCAGCTACACTCTTCCCACACTCTTACATGCTGGAGAAGAGGCCATATCTTTTTCATGGATCTTTGATCTGTATTTCATAACTCTGATTTTGGAAGCAACTCAGAAAAAAATCACAATCTTTTAACAATGGTTACCCAGATATTATCTGACATGGGACTGCAGCATAAAGTGACACATACACACCTCAGATACCGATGTGAGCTTGCCCACAAACCCCATTCTTACCAGATCATTTGTGAGGGAAAAAAATATTATTTTAATAAAACTTAATAAAACAATAATTTTTCTTTTCTTTCTCTAGCCTGAAGGGGAAAGATGAAATGATGAAAGGGGGGATAAAATATATACTTTATCCTCCTATGCTTTATCGTTCTATGCTCATGCTGGAGACAGTTGCAGATACTGTGAGTGTCCAAGGTGGCATTAACCAAGCTGAAGCTGATTCAAAGCAGAAAGATACTGACCAAGAAACAAACTGTCTTTTAGAAAAGCAACTTAAAAAAAAAAAATCATTAAATCACATTGAGGGAGGGATTGATACCATGGCCAGAAACACCTCTGCTAACAGAACAAGTCTAGATGTAAGTCATGTCTAGAGACAGCTTCATAGACTTGTTCTTGGTTTTGTAAACTTTATCTGAAACATTGTGGGCCCCAATTTGCCACCAGAAAATTCCTGTGCCAATCACTCTTTAGTTAAGGAATAAAAATTGAATTAAGGGGATTAACATTAATTTTGCAACAGCTAAAATCTTTGCAAAGTACTGATACAGAATGGGAAGGTGATGGAATTGAGCCCTGGTTTTATGCTTGTCTCAGTTCTTGCTGCACCACTACCACAGGCATGGTTTGCTGATGCCATGTAAGATGGGCTCCTGAACTTGTAGCCGAGCAGATGCTGAATGGATAAAGGTGAAAAGTGACAATATAACAGTGATGTAGTTTTATTATCCTCAGTTTTCTTGTGCACAACTGTTTCACACAGCTCTCTGCCACTGCCTATTCCTGGCTATTAGTTCTAATCTTTTGGCCTTTCTGAGTCTTTATTACAATTAGTTCAATATATAAAACCATAAAAACCTTATTAGAAAAATAACTCATTTTTCAACCTTACCAAAACCCCTCTTCTCCAACTGCCATGCCCTCTTTCCACACTGCATCTCCTGTTTTCTTCTAGCCCCACCTTTTTCACAATCCCATGTTGGCAGTTACTGTTTCCCCTTTGCACATCACCTTGGTCTGTACTAGATACCTAGTCCCAATTCACGTTCAGCATGGTAACATTCTCTTACTAAATCATACATGAGATTATAGTCACAATTGTAAATAATGCTCAAGAGAAGCTAAATAAGTTTCAGAAAATTATCCGCTCCCATCAGAAATAAAATTGGTGTGGTATAGGAATTAAAGCGACTTCAAGTTGCTGATAGTAGTAATTATATCTGTTCAAATGATAATCCAATGTTGTTTCTCCATAGGAACCTGAAGCTTTTACTGTGCAGTAAAGGGACTGTATTGAACACTTAAAGTGAAAAAAAAACACTTGGCTTTGCACTGCTTCCATTTTTAACATTGTAAATAACTAGTTGAGGCAGTGGAAAATCAAGAGCCAAGTATCACCTATTACGGTGGCTTAATGTGTCTACTTTGTGCAAAGACCAGTGTCTACATATATCCAAAAATCTAGATGTCAGTCACTGTTCTAGAAAAACTACTGGGTAAGATGATAGACTTTGTCTGTTGGAAACAGTAATGGCAAGATCTCTGGGAAATTTTTCATTAGAACCTTTAATCCTACCATTCATATGAAAGAAGAATAAAAGCCCATGTGTTTCAGTCTGACATTTTATAAGCAGGGCAGTTTGAGTGCTTTAGTCAAAGTTACTTTTTCTTTTAAAATTATCCTTTTTAATCTTTTAAAATCATGCAAACACCCTCCTCCCCTTTAAAATAGAATAAGACTTTTTTAGAATTTGGCATTTGGCCCAGAATAAATATATACATATCCACATACATAAACTTCCTGCAATTTCTAGGGAGCAAAATAACAATATATATCAACTATAATGTTGAGAAAGAAGTCACACTAAAGGAACCTACTCTGTGAAATTGTTACATAAACAATATAGTTGTTTATATAATTAAAGGGTCATTATTATATATATTTACAAGCAAGACAAATTATTTGAATTATCTTGCTTAACAGTGCAAATACTGTTTTCCGCATTTTGCATTATAGCTTTATATATTTTAAAGAACTGAGACATTTTGCCAATGAGATTTACCAGCAGAAATTTCTGAGCAGCACAGGAACCTGCCCCACGGGTTTTGTATTTCTGTCTTTATCCCTAACCAGGTCCAGTCCCTTTTCCATTGCTCCTTTCATCTCAGTTTGCCCACACACAGGGCAAGTCCTCTTCCCTACTGTCCCTCATAGTTCCAAAAATCTCTTGAATCCACTCTTCCTTTAGGCTCCTACTTCTCCATGCCTTATCACTCTCTAGTCATGGTTGACTACTTGTGCATTCATTGTTTCATTTCATATCTTTTATCTTCCCTGGCTCTTGTCCTTTCTTCATTTGAATCACACCTTCTCTCTTCTCCATCCCCCCTGAATATGGTCACTGAGTACCTAGAAATGTAAAAGGTCCCTGATGCCACCTCTGCCATTTCCCAAGACAGGCACAGTTAGAAGCTAGTATTTCAAGGGGGACAGAAATAATCTCATACTCCTAAAAGAGGCAAGAAGACATGGGCTTTACTTGGTGCAATGAATAGGACAAAGATAGGATGGAATTGGTGCTCATGGAGTTTGGAATCGGATGGAGTTTTTCAGGAAGCACTTACACAAATACCTATCAGATGTGACCCAGATAAGCTGACCCTGTCCATGTGCAGGTGATTTTCTGAGGTTCCTTTTTCACTTTTTCTGTGAATTTTTAAGGGATGTATCGATTAAGAGTTCCTAAGTAAACACGTGCCAACTACATTTCTCAAAGGCTTGGAATATAACCAAGAGTGGATGGCTTGCCACAGGATACCTGAAGAGACATGTCAAGCTCAATGCTCCTACTCCTCACCACATTCAGAGATTTTCTCTTAATTATGATGTATTTTTAAAATGGGCAAAACTACCCCATATTTCCCTATCTGCCTTGGGAACCACTGAAGTATTTTAGCAGAAATTGCCTTCAAAAGTGTTCAGGAAGAGTTAGCCAACCAGGTGAAAATACTAAGAGCAGCAGCAAAGGTCTTAAAATAGGAAATACTGGGCTACTTCAATTATAGAAGCCCTGCCAATATTTTTCCCTTAGGCTCTCACAAAATGGGGAAGCAAAAAGAGAAAGATCTCACAACTTCACAGAATCCCTTAAGCCTCCTATGTTCCCATTTAAAAGGGATTATGAAATAAAATGGAGTAGGAAGCTCCTCGAAATTTCAAAGGAAACTTGTGTCAACACCAAAATTGCTATTTTAGTATTTTTTTCCCCTGTCTGACTAATTTTAAGGTATTCCTCATTAGCATAACTGTCATTCTTTGCTTTTTCCTCTTTGCTGTTCTTATTCACCCTTTGACTTGGAGTTGAAGAATGTGACTTGCAACAGAAAGTATAGAAAGAGGGAATTCAATTGACGTTAATTCCTATGAATATAATTTGTTTTCTTTTTCACTAATCCAGGTATACTAACTGAATAATGTGGAAAGATAGATCTTTGTCAAATGTCACAGGGAGCAACTCTGCAGCCAATGGGGTAAAAAAGAAGAAAAAAGAAAAGAGAGAACTAGATTAAGCCTTTTGTTTTAAGCATACTCATTTTAAAACCAAATTGATTGAGAAAGCAGCTCTGAGTACTGTAGTTTGAGTAGTGCTCTCTTCCCTCCCTTTCATATTTTCATCACTGCCAGCAAAGATAGAGATGGAGGCCAATAAAACAGGATTTGGACCTTTCACCTTTTCTGTTAATGGATATCTATTTGTAACTAAAGAAGGCTTTTTCCTTCCTCTCTTCCCTCAGTCTGATTTCTGCCTATCCCTTTTTCATTTCCATCTGAAAAAAGAGGAAATTCTAGTCCTTTTATTTGGACTCTATTTACAGCAAGGTGAGTTCTACCATTCATGGAAATATAAAAGAACTTTATGCATAAATAAATTACTCTTACAACTCACTTTACAGCTAGTTTGTACTTCCAGATGGTATAAAGAGGTCTCAGTATAAGGTAGCATTAGGCTACTATCTCCAGTGGTTGAGCTTCTCAAAAAAGATAAATAACCAAACATAAGCATTATAAAAATGAAAAAATAACCACCATTTTTAAATGAATTTTTTCTTTTCAGATGCCTATTTCAGTCTTGCTTTTCCAAAATTAAGAGAAAATACATGAAAATTTTTTACAGTTTGCCTTGCAGGACTGATTGGGAAAAAAAATAAAAAGATCAGTTTGGAAACAGTATAATTAATATCAGTCAGGATGGAGCACACTGGGTTTAATTTTTGTGTTCTCTTTTGCTTTCTGTGCCTTCTTTCTGGTTATCTTAGGAATCACTAATTATTCATACATTGTAGAAGACACTGGTAAATTTGCTCATGTAAGTGCTTCTGAATTTGACAGAACAAGCTTAAAGGCTGCTGGCAATCCCGTTTGTCCTGTTTAGCTCCACAGATTTACTTCTGATGAATCCTGGTAAATATCAGATAGAAAAGAGACCCCCAAGAAGACATTCTCAATATGCTCATGTTAAACATCTATTTGAGGTTTAGTGTGCTTTTATTTATATTCTTAGGGATATATGAGGCTACTTTGCAGGTTTTTTTAAATTCACAGTGTAACAGAAATTCACCTATATACCTTAATGTTTGTTGTATCAGAAATGAATGACATCAGGATACCATAGAGGCAAAAAAATTCTCAACACACTGGCCAGATTAAAAGCACAGATCTTTGTGCAGTTCTTAATTCAATAAAATGCTGTGGTACTTCATGGTCAGAAGGAAATACGCCCTCATCAGCATCTGTTTCTTCTGTGTCCTTCATGAGAGTCAAAGGGTACTTTACAATCCAATCCAATGCTGGATATAACCTTTTAAATAAATAAACTGTGGGTTAAGGATTTAGAAAGCACTAGATCAAAGAATGTAATCTTTGAGATCTAATAGCTACAGTGATGGGTCTAGCATAAGGACATGAGCAGAATAGAACAAAGGTTTGCTGAATATCCACAGTGCCTCTTGGGTTAAAATTCATTACAGACTCACTCTAAATCCCTATTTAGGGGACAACCCTAAATTTCTCTTCTTGCTAAAATTCAGCATGAACTTGAAAAATAAACAGAAAACAATATATTTAGGGGAAGAAATTCCAATCTTCAGTTCTTTTGTGTTGTTGTTTGACTATTCAAAATCCAGGTCTTATTTTCCAAACACCTGCCAATTTCAGTTTCAGCCTCCAGGTTTTAGGCTACACACCCTGATACACATGCACACACACACACACACACACACATGCACACACACAGATTTCTACTCTCCAGGATTAACTGAATGGAGATGGTGAACTTGCTTATTTTTTTCCCGCAGTACATGTCTATATCCTCTTGCAACCAGAGGAGATCCAAGCCTTTAGCATTACGTTGTCTAATGCACAATGTGCTGCTCATGTGAGCTCTCCCAATAAATTGTGGAGATACTTGTGGATGTGCTCAAATGGTTCCATGATCACCCTTTAAAGAAGCACTAGCACTAAAACAAACAGATAGCTGTGTTCAGAGCTATTGTGAACTCTTCACATGCTGTTTTAGAGCACTCCAAGTTTGTCATCTGTCAGGCTTTGAAACTGTAAGTGTTGCTCACCACCTTGCACACAAAGTTTTCTTGCCTACTTTGGTAACAAGCTGGAGCAGGTGGTTAATACTGCACCCAGACTTCTGGAAAAATCTTGTTAACTTTCTTTATTTCCCACCATGGGCATTGCAACACACAAACCATCACTTCTGCCTACTGCTCAACCAGCATCTTGTCAAATCTGGCTGCAAGATTAAGCTTCCCCAATTCTGAATTCAATATTGCAACCCTAAGGACATAAGAATCAAGCTGCAACATTCTGGGTTTTGGAGTTGTTTTTTTCCCTCTTAATGGACAAAATTGTTTCTGCTGCAAGATCATAGTTCGCCCTGACTATAATGATAAATCACCATGACTGACACTAAGCAAAATGAGTTTGATATTTTCTGCTTTATTCTTTCACATTAGAAGCCACTTTTACATTTGCCACAACTTTCAACCTTTCTTCCAAAAGATTAGAATTATACAAATCAGATACTATTTCTGCTTTGTATAATCCGTTTGAAAAATGCGAAGCACATTTTGTACACAGAAAGGGGTGGGCGCAGCGAAGAGAAGGTAAGATTTAATGGCCAGGAATCTTGCAATAACTCTTTGTTTCCTATAGCAGCATAACTCTTCTTTATTCCAGACTATTTTATTTCATTGGAATAGTGTCCTGCCTAACGTAGACAGGGAGAAGTCCAGGACTCTGGACACATTCAGCACTTGGCAGCATCTGGTTCTAGTACCAAAGATTATAGACACAATGACAGTGTCTCAGAAGTACCAGATTTAACCATTTTCAGAATAATTTGCATCTTTAACCCTTTTTTTTGTATTTTTAAAGGTGGATTCAGTAACAATCAGGCACATTTCTCCATTGTTATAATTAAAAAACACCAAAACAATGACAGCCTTTAATGTGATATACTATGAAAAATGAAAGCTGATGCTAGTTTACCACTAATGGGAGACAAAGTGATCTTAATTTATAAGCTTGAAAAAAGGATATGAAACATGCTAGTCATTAATATTGTTGTTTCAGTCTTAGTCTGTGCTGCAAATCTATATTTAGCTATTTATTTTCCCAAAAAAGAAGGATGTCTTCCAGAAATGGGCTAAAGCCGTCAGCTTTTTATTCCGGTAAAACTTCATTGCACTTGAAGCATAAGGAAAGCTCAAGTAAAAACTGAGTTAGAGCTCCACAAGTTGGATTTGTGAGTAAAAAAGCAGCTAGAGATGTAAACAGTTTAGTGAAAAGTACAACATTCTGATACAGAAGTATCACTTACAATATGTCTAACAGCAGTTGTGTAATACTATTAACATGACTTTCACTAATCTGCTTGCAAAAAACTCATGCTCTGTTATTTTCTGTTTCTTGAAACTCATTTCTATAGCAGGGGGTAGCTTAAAAACACTTATGTCTTTTACTGTTGTCCCTGTAATATTTCCTTTTTGGAAGAGCCATTACATAGCTGGATTGTGTCTTCCAAACGCATGAGTCCAAGATCCCTGAAAATGCTACCAACTTATAAAATAAAAACTACTTAATGGAATCAACTACTGAAATAGCACAAAGTTCCATTTTAACTTTTTTTTTCTTTTGCTTAAGGTCTTATTTCCCTTTACAATGCCCTTCCCCATTTGTGGATTCAGAACCCCATCCTGGAATGAGTTACCTTTAGAAATAGACCATATTTAGCAAGTGGTTTAGATAATACTCACTGGAAATATCACAGGGTCAAATATTACTCTCTCAAGTGTGATTTTATAGCACTGCTTCTCAAATTATTGGATTTCTTTTACAGTAAGGTGGCACAGGAAAGCCCTCCAAGAAAAGACCTATGTGTTTTGACAAGAACAACTATCAGAGTTCTGCATGTGCAAAGGACATGGGACAGCTGTACATCCACAGCAGACAGCAAGATGCATTTATGAGGCTCTCATCTCTGAAAAGAATTTCTTCAACTTTATGTTATTATGCTATTACTCATGTGAGTAAGTTTGTTGGAGATAGTTTTGCTATAATATAGTATGGCATATACAAATATAGATAGAAAAAACAGGCTTATCAGTAACTACAAAATCTATTCTAAACAGCTTAAGAAAACTTAATTTATATAATTTGCCATGTAAGGAGTGTTTGAAATAAAGATTTTTGGATCCCCTCTTTCTCCCCCCAGCCTTTTTTTATTAAGCTTTCTCCCACTACCACTTTTAAGAATGGCTAGAAATTTAGAATAGTCCCTTGATCTTCAAAATTTTCTTTTGATCTAACAGTTAGATAAAGCACTACTGCAGAACAGCACTACCAGTCAACAGAGAATCAGCAGAAAATATCAACAACTAATATTTCTCTTTTGAAGAGAAAGTACTATACATCACAGAGGTTTCAAAGGCAACATTGAAACAAAATCCCTGAAGTGATAGTCCGTTTACCTGTAGCCCTGATATTCTCCAAAAGTGTTCAAGACCCTTGATTTACTATCTTTATTCCGAATAGTCAGCTCTAATTGTAAAACAGTTTGCATAACAATTATTTAGTTAGCATTTAAGCCAGATTTTTTTATATTTATTAGCAGTAGCAGTAACTTAATAGACTTGTTGGACCAGATCCTGCCAATTGTTGTATAATGAGGAGTCACATTGAATTCAGTATCATACTGCGCGCTTGAAGATTTAGAAATTGCAGACTTCTTATGGGCTTAAGTGATTTGCTGACCAACTTTTAAGTACATGCTTAAGTCTAGTTAAGTATAGTGAGAGGTAAATATGCACATATTCAAAATTGCCTGATCTGAGGTTCTTCCATTTTTAGAATTTCAGATTAAAAAGCTGCATTACTAATGTTGCTGAATGATGTAAATCACAGAAAAAACCAGTATTTTGCCAAGTCCTCCTCTAATGTTGAAAGTGCTGTATACAATTTCTCCTCGACTGTCCTTTTATTTTCTTCCATTTGAGTTGCAGTTAAGATCAGAGAAGAAAAATAAAAGTCTTGTTACAGCTACAGGTCAGTGTAAGATAAGAGGCTCCGCAGTCACTTCTGTGTACTGTACACTCAAAAATGGGCCAGACTGATATTTAGTTTATCCGTCTAGAATCTAGGAAACATAACAGAGGTACTTGAATGTAAATGCATTGCCAAAAGATAATAATCTACATCACTGGAGGAGTGTCATTTGTCCAGCAATTTAAAGGTCATCTGACATACTTTATTTTTCTCTTACAATTAGAATGTAGTGAATATACAAAGAGTACAAATCACAGTCTTTTTATAATTTGACCTCTTAATTGGCTGGCCTGACCCACAGATGAGACAGCAGAGTAGTACAGAAGAGAAAAGCATAAAGAAATTCAATAGGAAAAAAATACTAAAGATGTTTTTAGAAAGCTGATTTCAATTAAAATCCAATTTTGGTGTGAAAAGAAGAAAAATCTTTTTAAGTATGAATCAAAATTATAAAAATCCACCTTTTCTGCTGTAAAAGCAGAAGTCAACAGAAAAAATGCATTCTTTTGCTGGAATCTAGGCCTAGGACCAAAGAATTTACATATATTAAGTTAACAAGATACAAACTCCTCTACAACAAATATTTATACTGTAAAATATTACAGCACATTCCTGCATCTCCTTACAATAATAATTCTTAGGGACACAGTATTCTAGGGAGTGTATACAACAGTGGGTTTCTGCAAAGATGGAATGCTTCATTATCAGAGTACCAGCTTGTTCATAAATATTAAAAAGTATGGTTTTGAAGATTTTCAAACATAATTCTTACTGTTTACATTGTCTCTCTACTACTGAAAAAACCAGTCAATGTGTACCTGTCCATAAGTCTCTCCCTCACAGTCTTGAACTGCACAAAACCACTGCTGGTGACTGTAAAGGACTACAGTGCTTCTTCTGGTTATATAGTGAGCAGACAAGGGGACAAGTAGTCTGACCTTACTTTTGCAAGTAGTCATTCTTACAGTGATGGGTCCAATTCTTACTTGAAAGAACAGGATTTGTCCCAAACTGCAGACAAAAAGGCACAACTCCTTGCTGTGTTATAAAAGTGGGTCTTAAATTTATATGTAATATGGTTGTTTTCTGTTTGTATATGTTATAGGCAATTCTTTATATTATATTAGAGCTGGAAACAGATATTCCAAGAGAAAAAGAACTTCTCTACTGCTACAAGAATAATCATGTAGACATTGCTCAAGACAAAATAACACTATAGATCTGATATTCATTTGGTAAAAATTAAATTCCTGGATACATATTAGTCTGCCTTATAAAACAACACTGACAACAGATTAAACTTCTGAAAAGTGACCATGAGTTACAAAAGGAATGGTTTCTCTGAAACATGTTCTATTGTGGTTAATCATGGGGAAGAACACAAAACAAAATTTTAAAAAATGGCAACAAACTGAAACAGAACAGAAAGACCCATGCTGGCTGCAGCAATGTATCAGTTTCATAAACTGGGCTTCAGAGAACCCTCTGTGGGAAAAGAGCATGTTTACCCTTGCATGAATAGCTTTTACTACATGGTGAGATCATATGGAGGATACCATTAAAATACAGAAAATAAACACGTTAAACTTGTAGAAACAGAACTCAAACATAGCAATAATAACTGCAAACACACACTTATTTGAAGAAGAATGTTACCTAATTTTCTTCTTCTCAATATACAGAGATCTAATTTAAGCTGCTCCCCTCCCCTTTCCCACTTTACTATATTTGCAAGAACCAGTGAACACAGAAATGTGCAGCTAGCCTGGGCCCTCAGGCCGGTGGATCAAGATGGCAGGCTGGCCTGAGCTCCCCTGGGGACAGCAGAGCCAGAAGGGTGATTGGACACAGTGACCTGTCTGCATGAGATGAGACAAAAACAGGAGGGCTGTAATGCTGATGAACTAACCTGTCACTCACAAGCTCAGGTCTGAAAAAAGAAAAAAAAAAAAAAAAGGGAAAAAAAAAAAGAATAATTAGATGATACATTTAATTACCTGTCCATTCAGATGGGCTCAGGATATATAAGGAATATGGCAGAAAAATCCAGCTAATAGTTTCCGTAAGAGCAAAACGCAATTGAAGAAATAATGGATATTGTGGTTTGGCATGCAAGGAAGGATGCTACGGACTATTGCTGGCAGGGATCGGGGTTTCATGCCAAACACTCCAGTTATGAATCAAAATCACAATGAGCAATGAGCTTCTAGATCTTGACACACAAGGCAAGGAGGTTCTTCTTCAGAGTATTTGGCTGTTTTATTGCTTGCTTGGGGGAGGAAAAATCCAGAGGGAAGGTTCACAAGAAATTCTGCACCCTGGACCCAGTACACCCAGGCACACAATGATCAGGATTGTAGCACTCTGCCCACCATTGCCATCACCAGTGGGAACTGGTGGTTAGAGACAGATGAAATCCAGATTTTTTTTTTTAAAAAGTCAAAAATGCATTTAATGACGAACAAGTACTTGGTGTTGAAAATGCCTTTAAATCAGTATGCTCCTGCTATTCCATTTGTGTCATATGCAGACTAATGTTTGAACTACAAAAAACTGCTAGTGTGTCTGATCTCCATTGAATCAGCTATACATGTACAGTGTGGATTTTTAATTAGGCAAGTTCAAATTCCAGTAGTAGTAAACAAGATTTTAGAGCTACGTCTGCAGGATTAGTAAAAAAAACAATCATTCTCATGGCTGGAAAAAAATACAGTTCTGAAATGAAAAGGCCAGATTATAAACATTTATCTAAGTTTTGGGGTTTGGAGGTTTGAAAGTTAACAAAGACTTTTAAGAACTTTTTCTAATAGTGTCAGGAAATAAATGTCTCTTCTAAATATATGTAACTACCAAATATGCAAACCATAACTATTAACAATACAAAATAGGGACTAGCAATGTGGAAAGATTTTCTGCCATAGGGCTTGCCTTTTGATAGTTACTTTCTCTTAAAGTTCATACAGAAAGTCTATGTCTATTTTCAGCAATGTATGGTAATTATACTGATTGCCCTGAGATTCCCACATTTTAACTCTTTTTTTATACAACTAGCAAATACATCATTTTTTATCAGAAAAAAAAAAGTTTAAACTTTTTATTCTATCTGTCTTAACACATAGCTAATAACAACCAAACACTGGACAATTAATCAAAACAAAAACATACTTGAAAATTTTGTGGATTTATGACCATATTTTGATGTGCACATTTACATATATGATATGTAAATATGCACACATGCTGATCTGAAAAAAATGTTTGCAACACCTAAGACAGTAAGTTTCAGAATAACAACATCTATAAATTCTGACACAGAAAATCCAGAGAAGTTACTCACCTAAAATACCTAAATTTATTTTTCTTTTAAGTACATGCTCTTGCTATTAGTTTTAGGAAATGAAATACACTAACACATGATATAAACATTTTTCCAGACATTCACCGAACTTTTTTTAATTCATGCAATATGGAATGTTATACACAGAAAAAAAAAGCCTTCTACCTTTTTCAGCCTCAAAACCACTTTCCGAGAGTTGGCAAGCCTTAAACATACAATAGCTAACTTATACTCTCTTACATGCGAAAACAAAAGTTACATTAAAGAGATATTACAAGCTTTTAGATTTATAAAGATTTCGGGGTCCATTTTCTGTCAAGCGTACTTGCTCAAAACCTTGCCATTGTATCTGCCTTAGAATCATTAAATATATTTCTGTAAGACTGAACAAGTAAAACAAAAAGGTAATTAACACAGTCTAAAATACATCTTTTTGCACAATGTAGTACTGGCAAACATGCCCCACTTTTTAGGTTTAAGCCAGCCTAATAGAAAGCTGTTAATGTTTGGAGGATTTTTAATAAAAAATGTATCTTCTATTTTTAAAATATTTAAAGCAATAAAAGTCTGTGGTAAACATGGTATTACATATTTGACATTTTCCGCCCAGAAATGCATTACTATGTACGATGGTATTAATAAACCATGTGCTTTGAGGGACTTCAGTGTTTTGCCATAATTTAGTTGAAAACAGTGTGTAGAATGCGTATTTTTCTACCATCATATCAACATATAGAAAACAAATACTATGTCATCAGCTCAGCAGCATGCGTTCACTATACTGGAAACATATGCAAAAACCACAAACTTTTGAGAGTTCAGAAAATACCCTTTACCAGAGACTGATTTACAAGTCAGTGGCTAATGAGAAAGTGTTGAGGACTTAAAATTTTGTTAGAAAAAGAAAAACAGGCACCCTCATCTGACTCCGACTGCTTTCACAGGAAAACAGCCCTCCCTGTTCATCAGAACAAAATAATTTCTTTCCCCACTTCAGGTTATTATCTGAAGCAAATGAAAAGACAATGATTCTTCTCTCTTCTGGCTAAAGCTCAAAACAGCATGGTTAAAACACACATATAAAAACTACAGACTTATCAGAAATCACAAAACAGAAAGAGAAGGACTCACTGACCCATTTGGAAGACAAAGACGACAAAACGGAAAAGCTCTAAAAATCAGCTTGTGAGGCCTTTGAGAGATATTCTTCTGGCATTTCATCACAGCAGCCCCAGACCAGTTCACTTCCCTGGATACAGGGAGGGAGAACTAAATAGAGCTGTTTATTAAAGCTGTTGTGCTGGATTGCATTAGGAAGCACGAGCAGACCACCTGGACCTTTCAGATTGTGGCAGTGTTTAATTTGCAGGCTGCCCCTCTGCAGCAGCAAAGACTACTACATTTACCAAGCTCAATCACACATTATCTGGATTAGGAGTATAAGAAGAAAAAATAAAAATAAAAAATAAAAGCCACAGCCTCTAGTACAGGAATACAGTCAATATAAAAATAATGAACAGTATTACAAATAGAAAGCTACTCCCCAGCAAACATAACACTTTCACTCCTTGATTCTTCTACTTCAGCATATTTAAACAAAATAAAACAGCAAATTAATAAATACATTGATTTGGTAAAGCTGAGACTGAATTATAAATGGGGTTTATTAGAAGAAAAGGATAGTAATTTAGGTTTTTCTAGTGATTCCCTGGCCAGATTATTGTGTTTCTTTTGCCTTTCTCACTTTCAGTACTACACTTGCTGGTAGCTGAAGATACAGATAGAAAGATGGTACTGTAAATATGAATTATGTGAATCATATGGTTAGACCCTTGTGAAAAAAAAAATAAATAAAAGGGGAGTTGAGAAATGGCTGACTCCATACCTGACCAATTACAGCTTGCATGGTCCCTGTGTCCTGCTGAGCTGAAGGATCGCAATCCATCATATGTAGTCTTTGAAAAGGAGAATGGGGGTTTCTGGCATGCATCTGTCAATCAACTTCTGCACTCACAACCATCACCAAAAGCAAGGGAAAAAAGTCAAGCTGCTCCACCAAATAGGATGAAATAGTCATGTGATCTTCAGCACACTCACACACATACATACTTCCATAGAACGTATGAATTTTCTGCAGATATGAAATGACATTGACAAATACCCAATATCAAGTAAATAAAGTGAGACAAACAGCTATTCACCAAAGAGAAAACACTTGCTGTAATCTTCAGCCTAAAGATTTAATATACCTAAAAGGTATTTTAAACTGAGTGTTTTCTTTAGTGCCTAAACTTTTCAGATAAGGTGATATGATTTTATATATGCAGACAGTGGTCAGAACTTTAACCCCTCGCGTCCTCTTGCAGCCTCTATTTTTATTCCTCCCCTTTATACTTCTACTCTATAGCTTTCTGAGTTCTTGATTTTTTTCTTTAAGTTTCTTTTGTGTCAAAGTGAAGTGGCTTGTGTTGCCTTCTTTGGATTTGCAGAGATTATGAGAACTCGATAGAAAAAAATTGCTAACAGGAAAAAAAGGAGCAGGAGTTGAGAAACCTGTGTCTGTACTCACAAGTCAAAACACCTCACTGCTTTACTCCACCAGAAGTCAAATGTTTTCTTTGCTGGAAATATATATTTAAGTATTAGTTTATGCGAGCTGTGATGAGCACTCAAAATATTAAATATTCAGACTATGTAAATCCTACTTACAGAATCCTTTCCATTTTGAAGGTTAGCAGAGTTTTGGTTCATTCACTGCTCCACTGAACTGACATAAAATGTTGTTACTTAGGAAGGCAAACATTACCATTTTTTTCGAATGGAAGCAGTTTGTTTCATGTATCTCCCCCTCTAAGATTTGCAAGAATTTCCAAGACTATTTTTTATTCTTGTCAAAATATATCAGCCACTTGTCTCCAAAAACTGAGTGTCCTGAACAACACACGGCAGCATTGATTGCTGATACGTTATTGGCCAGTGATTGCTGAAGGGTGACATTAATGTAACCTCGCAGCACTTTAACCCTTTGAAGATCAATACAGTCCTCTGGCAATATAGTAGAATAACAGCCCATATACTTTTTGCTATATTACAGCTTCATATAAATATTAGTGCATCTTTCTGTCCTCCTCAAATTGGATTTTAGTTACTAGTGCAAACAACACACTTTACAAAGAATGTCAGAAGCAAAAATGCAGAAAAAAAAAAAGCAGTCTAGTCTCTAAGCTTAACCTAACACACCTTTTTCATTTCAATAAGTTTCTGGCAGTATTTTGACATTATTATTTCATTTTTAAAGGCATTGAAAATATTGATCTTAGCTGTTATCGTCAAAGAAATGTGAGAATATCAACAATATTCCAATTGTAGGCACTTGCCAGTCTAATATTTCCTACCATATAATTATAGGATTCAACATCCAGAAGTGTTTGGAATATGATGGAGTGCATGTATATGTGTATGCATATGTGTGCATATATATATATATATATGTATGTGCATACGCATGCAAGTACAGAACAGATGAAATGTATGTTGAGGGAGTGAGATAGGCAGGGAATATCCAGCTTACTTTGCATTCTTTGAGTTTTTATAATACAATTATTTTTTAAAATGTTAAGAAAAAACTTAAGAAAGGAAATCTTGATACGTATTTAAAAAATTAGAAATAAGAACAACTCACATGTAGATGCACGGGGACCCAGCAGTGTTCCTAGGACAGCAAAATATTTTAGCATAACAAATTTTTCAAATCAAGCATTTTTAGAAAGATATACAATATTAACAATGAAACATTGCCTCTGGGAGGAGGAAGGAGTACTTGAAATGTTGCTTCCAACATCTGCTATGCATTTCATTTATAAACATAATTAAAATGCACCATTTGGGCTGAAATCTTATCTGCTTCTTACTCATGAAAGAAAATACACTGAACTAATACCTTGGGCTGCCTTCTGGTCAGCTGAGAATTTGCTGCGGTCTCATCCTCCAGGACAATTCTATGGAAAAACCAGGCAGTATTGTGAAGGCCATAATCAACATCAATATCATCGCAAGCAATTCAAAATACAACTGGTAAGTGGGCAAGTGAGTAGAGGAGGTTGCCTCAGCTGTCTCCAGGAAAACAGACATGCTAAAGTCAAATACTGCACATGAATTTGAAAGGAAAGTTAAGGATGTCTATTTCATAGTTTTTTTTTAGGAGAAGCATTTCTGCAGTGAGTATGCACAAACACCTTTCAAATGCCTTTAACTCATTTAAGTAACTAAACCTGGCAATTAGCACTGCAGGGTTTTTATTAGCAGGGACACTGACACAAACATTTGTTGCAGAACACAAATAAGCCCAGCATTGCATGCGCACAAGTCTGCTGCGCCCTTACACGCCAACAAACTAACCAGTGGCTTGCACACAACACCAGCAGAGCTGCAAGAGCTCCCTCCTCCCAAAGCAAGACATATGCTACGTCTCTTTTTACCATAATTAACCTACACTTCCAGGAAATGCCAATCTACTCTCTAAAATGTAAAACAACATCCCTGCAGCTAATGCATCTGCATAAATTACAGCACCACTGTTAATCCGAACAGCTGCAAGAGCCTCCTCTGCTACTGCGGGAGCTGCCCTTACCTCTGAGGAGCTGGAGACCTTTTCCGTCAGCCAAATCTACCTGATCCTGCCTGTAGGGGCTGCATAACTGGTTCCTGAGCAGTTTCATCTTTGCTTCTCATCCTTCAGGCCTTCCACTGGCCATCTCCTAAAAGGTGTTGGTCCCGTTTTGTCTTTTTACTTACTCTGAGGACTTATCTCCCTAACATCTCCCACTCCCCCCAGTCCCTCCCCTGAAAATACATGCTTCCTTTGCTGCTGGAAAGGTGATTGAGCTCTCCTGTCAGCAGTCAAAAAGGTGAGGGAGCAAGATAGTGTCTAATCTGCCATAGGGCAGACTCAGGTGGAGAGCAGGGTGCAAAGGGGAACTTGGCTTGCCAGGTTCGCTCTAGCATGAGCATCCTGAGGAAAATTATTGAAGGACAGAATGACAAATACTGCTTACCAACCAGCTGTGCTGTATCTCCAACAGAGACCTTCTGGTCTCCTTTGAAACTTTTTATCCATGGCTCTCCCTCAACATACCCGAGAGGAAAATAGTTATGGAGTCACAGCAACATATGGTAGCTATGTCTTCCTATATGCATGCCCCTTCAGCACCTGTCACAAAGGGCCAGGTTTGCATTGCTGTAGCTAAGGTCATTGAGAGATGATTTACACAGGGAGGAGGCTGATTTATCCCCTAATCTGTGACAGTGGAAATTCAAAGTGGTACAAAGCCTGTGTTTTGAGTTGCACACTGGATTTCTGGCAGCCAGGGAAAGTGTTACACTGAATACTTTTAACTGCAGGAGACTTCCCTGTTAAATTGAAACCAAAAAAAAAAAAAAAAAAAAAAAAAAAAGTGGCACTTTTGAATAGAATAATGTGCTTGATTTTACCTCACAGATACACAGCTAAGAACTTGTGAAAAGAGTATTACTGTATAATATAATTTCTCTTCTGTCTTCCATGAGTATATATGTTTCCTGGGTGGCAAAAACTAGTATTTAGAATTATACAGCAATGCAAAACCCAATTACTTCATAGCTAAAATGTGTCAAAACACATGGTAATTTTTTAATGCTCATTATTTATGATTGTTTATGGTTCCTTTTTTCATGAACTAGAAGCCTTGTGATCAACAGAGCCCGGGGATTTACTAAAATACCTTTAGGCCCTTGTTCACATGCCATTGCAGAACTTGCAGCAGATTTAGTGAATTGAGTGAGATACTCCTGCTTCTTACAGCATTGGTACACTAGGGGGACTCTTTTTCCTCTTTTCTCGAGTGACAAATGCAGGGCACTGTCAGAGCAAGCTGTTGTACCTCACACTACAGGCCCTTTTCTCACCGCTTAAACACACAAGACCCAGTCTTGCACTCTTTGAAAATTAACAAATCTAATTCTAAACTGTTAAGGACTCTTCCTCTCTCTCTCTGTCTCTCTCTATCCATCTCTGCCAAACAGACACTATATGGCATTTTGCATCTTGATTTTCATGGATATGTTAGTGGGGTTTCTGTATGAGTAAACTTCTGCCGAATTTTGCTAATTCTGAAATAATTGTTTTGCATTAAGAGACAGTAATAGATTACAGTTTCTCCCTCTGCAAGCCCATTCTGGCCAATCATTTTTACGTTTCAAAGGGAATTTTGCTATTAAGAAAACCTCTGACACTTCTAATTTCTCCTCCTCCAGATTTCTTTAGTGTATAATTTCTGGGTTTCTCCCACTGCCCCAGAGCTCCATTTTTCAAAAACCAAGCTTCTGGGACATACTCACTCACTTCAAGAATGGCACTTCCTTCCCTTCCAATATCATGTAAAGGAAATTCAGGAAAAGATGTTTCTGTACCTAAATTGCTAGAACAAGGCATAATCTACATTATACTAATTTCTGTACAGCCAGTGGGACATCTTTCCCTCAGTGCTTATCCTTGACTGTCTAAAGAAAACATCTGCAAAAAACTTTCTTTTTCTTGTTATTTTAGAGAAAAGGGACTTGCTGTAATGCTTTGTATCTTTGGGAAGGTAGGAATAACTTCTCCCCCTTTCCTTCTATATCTAAGAAGCTGGTTTGATTGAACTTATTTTTGTGTTTCAGGAAGACCAATTTTTTAACAGATCTTTCAGTTTCCTGATTCAACTAGAATTTATATAAAATGAGAATCTAGGAAATGGGAATGGAATTCTTTCTCCATGGTAAACTACATAGTGAGAGACAACAGATTCCTCCTCTAATCCTATGTTAAGTGATGGGAGTTGATTACACCAATGATGATGGAATCTAATTAATCAGAGGACAAGCAAGTCTCACACCTCTATCAGGTGAAATAGAATTGTGGAGGAAAAACATGTTGAGAGGCAAGATGGATTAGCAAGAAAGGGTGATATTGAGTGGTTAAGTTTAAAAATATGCTTCCCAGGTGTATTCCTAACTACAGCATTCTAATAAAACCACATGTCATCATGTCTCATCGTGTCTTCCACAGTATCTGGCACAATGGGCTTTCTAAGACCTCTCCTTATTGGATATACCATGGACAATAATGGATTTACACCATGTGAAGAATTGACCATATTTAGGTACACTAACGTAATTCAACTGAGGCAAAAAGAGGATTCTTACGGTGAATGGGATCAACTTTTTCCTAAACTTTTGCAAAATCTTTGGCAGGATTTAGAACGTGTCAAGGACAGCAGAAACATCAAAAATAAGGCATATTTTTCTGTTCATTGAGTAATAGGAATTTATTAATGAGTCATATCAGTAACTATGTAACTCTTCAGAGCATTAATGCTCTTACCACACTGTCATGGTTATAGAGTAAAGGGGTGGAGTTTCTAGCACTGTTTAATTCCATACCACCCACATCACAGCAGGGACATGGTTTCAGCAGGAGGAAGCCAGGGCCAGAAATTGAAGGATCATCATCTTTCACCGAGCTCAAGGGAGGGGGTGTGCAGGTTTCAGGATCAGCCTGGCAGAGCTGGCCCCTCTCTGCCACCGGTGGTCCCTTTCCTGTTCCTCTAAGTGGTGGGTTTTCTGATTTGGTGCTGAAAGACAGCACCAGGAAGCCTGAGATGCTGCTCCAAGAAAAAGAAAAGGGAGAGAGCAGCAGTGGCACAGAGTGGAGCCCAGCTGAGTACACTCTTTTATCAATATTGTTGTGGTTATTGTGATTTCATATAATGTCTCCTAGTGTTTTCTCCACTGTCAGAATGGAATGGGGAAAGGGGGGCAGCTTCAGTGGGTTTAATTTTCCTGCTGGGTTTTAAACCAGCACACACACCGACAGGAAAAGCAGATAGTTTCACAGTGTGTGATGATGATTAACTTCTTTTTCACTGGTATATGCTTTCATTTACTTGAGCTGTAATTGCTCATCTTGCATAGGTGCTACTTGCACTTCAACACAACATAATGAAGTGACAGCATCATCAGAGCCAAGAATGAGTGGAAGTGGATGTGACAGAAGGGGTGTGTAGTGCCAGCGAAAGCACACATTTCATACACACTACATATGCCTTAGATCCCCAGCTCCTAAGTAGGTGCCTCTCTCCCATAGAAAAAAATTTAAAAGCCCGAATAAAATGATGTACCCATATACCTGTGCTTCTCTTGCTCCAAGCACTGAATACTTCTTTGTATACTAATTTGAATATTTCATGTATCAAATAAAGGTACACTATATACAGAGATGTACTTCCTGGCATTACATTAGGACATGTCTCAGTGAGAAATGTTTGATCTTCTGATAGTCAGTTCACAAAATTTGGTAACAGACTTTATACCCTGCTGTATATTACAGAGGATCAGGAGAGAAAACGTGATAGGTTTGAGCTACTGAAAGAGCTGCCATGTACTAATTGTTCCTGAGTTTGTTTCATTTATCAGTGAACTGCGCTATTTGCTTATGCATATGGGAAAGTCAATAAGTGATGACACTTATTATAAACGCAGTTAATAGAAAAACCTACATTTAAGTTTTGCTAATAATTTTTCCTTTAAGATGTTTATGACTCTTTGCCAGACTTTTATGCTCAGACACCTGCTGAGGATCAGTATGTGGCCTACAGTTTGGCCATATGTTAATCAGAAGCTTACATGGTGAGGCAGGATAGGTTCATGGAGGGCGATCAGCTGATGGGTCGATGAATACTTTGACATCCTTTGACTTAGGAAGTGCCTCAATTGCAAAATGTTTGAGGATGAAGTTACGCAAGAAGACTGCTATTCATTGGAGGCAGGCAAGCCAGGAGCTTCTGCTGACCCTGGCACAGTCCATGCCCTCATCGACAGGGCACCATCCCACAGGCGCATGCCCAGACAGGGAGAGCCAGCAGCTAGTAACCTGTTCCAGAAAGACCCTCTGATACGTAGAGGGAATGAGCCACATCCAGGGACCAGCCAGGGAGACTAGAAAGAGATACAGCTGGAAACAGGCCTGCAGACAGTCCCAGGTCCATCCAGGAGTCAGGGCTGGAGACAATCTATTACCTAGGACTGAGTGGTCCATCCAGAAGAGCAGCTCTCTGCAGCTATATATAAGATTCTTCAAATGAACAGACGTGTTCTGGCAGCCTTGTGATTTCTGCACTCATAGCACCAGTTTTGCAAAGTCATTACCATGTGTATGCTTTCTGCACTCATAGCACCAGTTTTGCAAAGTCATTACCATGTGTATGCTAGAAGACTGTTTTCCATATTTTCATCCAATAATTAAAAAGAAAAATAAGTTTCTTTGTATCTGAATGATATAATTAGTAATTTCATCGTACTGACAATCACAAGTGGTTTCAAGTGGGCATATGAGAAGCAAACTCTTCAGTCCTTCTTGGCATCTCTCCTCCAGGCATGTAGGGCCTCTAAAGAGCAGCAGTTGCCTTTTAGTGTCTGATGCCCACCTGTCCAGCCACCTCCTTATCCATGTCAGCAACAACCTTCCTTATCACTACATGGCTGCAGAATTCATTTCAAAGTTCATCAGCAAGCTTTATTCACACTCCTGGAGAGTAAAGTGTATCCCCACAGACAGCAGGGACATGAACTGGATTGCACTGGCCCAGCAGGGTTTGGTCTCTTGTAGTTTCTCAGTGCCTGGACTGACTGGGCACTTTCTCCCATGAAACTTCCCAATGGAAGATCAGTTAATGCCAGCCATGGATATTTTCTCCTTTAAGAGGCAGGCACCAGTTCTGAAAGGGGCTGGAGTGACACTGCCAGCCCTGTGTTTAGAGCCCACCCACACACCTCGTCCATGGCTCAGCTGGCCGGCAGAGGCTGGATCTGGTTGTGACAGTGTGGAGCTGGACTCCAGCAGGTTACTCATGGGTGGAAGCCCCCTTAACACATCTCTCAGGCTCCACCCTTCACACTTTGCTGTCATCAAGTGTAGGAAACAGGGAAGTTCGTGGTCAGGTCTTTTGAATTTAGATTGCATGAAACCATTGTTCAAGAATGTAGGTTTCCTTGTCCACATCATATTCTGGATTTCATGCCACCCATGAGGAAGAAAAGCTCTATCTCATGGCAGAGTTCTACAGCTCCCATCCTCCCCACCAGCTGAAGCTCTGACAGAAGAGACATCCCCTACATCAATAAACGCTCCTTGCATGAGGAACTGCAGGGTAGAAATAGGTACCACTATGTCAGGTGAAGTGACACAAGTTTCTGCTCCAGTCTGATGACATTGGAGGCAAATGCTCCTGGAGGCATGAGTAGATCGCAGGGTGACAATGAGCCATGAATGGGATACAGGCAAAAGTATTCCTGTGTGTCAGGCAAGAAAGGCAACCATTGTGTAAAGCCCTGGTGAGAACTCACCTGTACCACTATCGACATTTCTCATTCCTCAACTTCTAAAAAGACAAATTCCATCTGGGATGAATGCAGACAAAGACTAAGCAGATGATTTATGGGCATGGAGCACCTACAGAAGAAAAATGATGACTGGAAGGAGCAATTCAAAGGCAGATAGGGTTGACACCACCTTCAAGAAAGGGATCAAGAATAAAGACCAAGAACAAAGACCAAAGGAGGAGAAGAACTATTCAAGTGCAAGGAAAAATATGGTAAAGAACACAAAAACATTCGGGACCTCTTTCTAAAAAGGCAACCTCACCATAAACAGTGCACTAACAAGTGTCCCTTGATGCATTGGTAAGGAATGGTGGTGAAACCACACATGCTCTGTACATCCCGGCAAAGTTCATGCAGAGGGAACAAAACCCCTCTCTTTCATCTCTGGCATCACCACAACCAAAATAATGTCTTTGGTATAAATGCCCTTCATCTCACAGTCTGAAGGTACACACCAATTTTGGTACCAACATACAAAATTACAATAATAGTACCTCTCAATCTTTCAGTACTCCAACTACTAAATCTTAAAGAAAAAGGAGGCTTGACAAGGCTTTAGATAAGACCTGAACATCTTCCCACATATAGACGTAAGCAAATATCTCTCAGAAAAGTAAAAGTGAGTGTTGCCTAGAACCAAAATACAAAAACAATATTGAGTGGTAAGATAAAAAGCAATTCTTTAATGAAAATTTTAGGTGCACAAATATGGCTATGCACACACATGATACACGATTTTTACAATTCTTATAAGATTAATTAATTAGTATATCTAGCAGGTACATCCAATGGGAGATCAATTGCCCCAGTAACCTCTGGGTTACTGGGTTGCTCTGCCCCTTGGAGTTGGTCCAGGGGCTCTTTGCCCTGTATCTTCTTGTGTCTCTCAAATTCTGGTGAAAAACAAGACATCCTTATCAGAAATTGTCTTCTTGAGACTAAGACTAAACGAAATTTCAAGAATGTGTTAGAAAGGGTTAGCTTATTGTTCTAAAATGTGAGCGAGGGCAGGAGAAATACTAGAAAGTATACAACTATATATTAAAAATATATAAAGCAATAAATACATGAAAAAAGCTAAAAATCTTTAGGCATCATGAGAAATGAGCTCTAGAAGTTTTATGCCATTACTGAAGTGTGCTTTGTATCCCATGTAAACCCAGCCAATGGATGTGTTTGTTATCGATGAAATGGGAGCTTCAGACAAGACCTGCCTTAATCTCAGATTTTTGGCAGCAGCTTAAATTTAGGTGGCCCACACCTAAAATCACCCCAGCCTGCAAGTTCTAAGGATGGCAGACTAGGTCTATTTTAAAATTAGTTATTTATTGAATAAACAGGAGATAACAGACAAAGGGCCTAAAACAGAGTTACTTACTACACATTATAAAACAAAAGAACTACCACTAGTTACATAAAACTGTGCATGACATTAAGGTACCTATATGAAAGCTAGAAAATAAATAGTATGGATTAGGAGTCTCTGTAACTTACCACAGAATTGACAATAGTGTACACAGAGTCTTTTAACTCAACCCTCAAGAGAGTAACCATGAAGTAGGCATCCCAACTTTAGGGGAAAGCTCCACACTTTTCCAGGGGATGTGCAGAAGACTTCTGCTTTGTGAAAGTTTGGTGTAGTTTTTATAGTTTGTAAAGTATCTGTCAGTCAAAAATGCCATCTTATCTCTCCACATCTTCCACAGAAAGATGAACTGAAATCATTACTCCCACGATGCCAAAATAACTCACTATAAGACAAGTTGTCCTGATTGAGTTACTTCACCAATTAGCAAGCTCACGTGAAGCTCACTGGAGGGGCGAGATGCTCCGAGTTATTTCTCCAGCTAACAAGCAACAGATAAGCTCTTGGGGGGGGAGGGTGAGATGCCCTGCTACAGTGTTTAACAGAGGAGTTGCACATCTTGGTTTCAGTGAGACAAGTGGATGTGACTACAGTAGCAACAATGAGCCATTTTCACAGTTTGGAAGTCATGTTTGCCTGACTGTGCTTTGGGCAGAGATCCAAATGTTCGAGGTCTAAAAATTACTGATCTTTTCATCACACCAGTGTCACCTCTGTTCACTTGTTTTCCAAAGTGTCTGTTTCTCTGGTGGTCTTATGGCACTGTACATCTCAGCCTATGGCTCTGGTCTGGTTACACTTTGGCTTTCCTCTGGGCTGCAGCAGCTGAAATCACCCCACTTATGCTGCAGGAAAAGGGTTTGTATCCAGACAGATCAAGTCTCTGGTCCTCCTCATTGTGGGACTTCATAGATAATAGCTCTGGCACAGAGGGAGACAGCTGATAGGGGTGGTCTCTGGGCTGCGGGGTTGGATTCTGCCATGGCCTGAGAGAGGAGTAACAGCACGAGGTTGGTCCTTGGAAGCCGAGCAGAGGAGGACATGTCATGAGTACCTGAAAGCTGTGTCCAGTATATGACCACCAAGGGCAGAGGCACACTCATGGACACAGGGACTGCCTCAGGGCCAGCACGTCAAAGGCCTTCCTCTGAAGGCCTAATATTGTGTTCAGTTTTAGGCCTCTCACTACAAGAAAGATATTGAAGCACTGGAGTGAGTCCAGAGAAAGTCAATAAAGCTGGGGAAGGGTTTGGAGCACATCTTATGTGGAGCAGCTGAGGGAGCTGGGGTTGCTTAGCCTGGAGAAAAAGAGTCTCAGAGGGACCTTATCCCTCTCTAAACTTTCCTGAAAGGAGGTTATAGACAGGTGAGGGTCAATCTCTTCTCCCAGGTAACAAGTGACAAGATGAGAGAAAATCACCTCAAGTTGCACCAGGGGAGATTTAGATTAGATATCAGGAAACTTTTTTTCATTGAAAGAGTTTTAAAATATTGGAACAGACTGCCCAAGAGAGTGGAGATGTCACCATCCCTGAAGTGTTCAAAAAAATATGTGGATATGACACGTGAGGACATGGTTTAATGGGGAACATGGTGGTGGTGCTGGGTCAGTGGCTAGACTTGATGATCTTAAAGGTCTTTTCCAACCTTAACTATTCTATGGTTCTATGATTCTATGAAGGATGCTGAACAGAGGTGTGGTGGGCAGGGCTGCAGTGAGTGGGGCTGCGCATGGGGACTCCTACGTCCCACTCACAGAGCTGGCCCAGGGTCAGCTTGAAGACATCCAAGAGAAAGTCCTTAAGGAGCCACTGTAATTGCTTGGTGGGGGCTGAGGGGGGCTGGATGAGGTTGCTGAAGGTTCTCTGCTGCAAGGCCAGCTCCTAGTGGGGCCATGCTCAAAGCCCATTGGATAGATGGAAATCCTGCTTCAGACTTCAGGGGACAGATGCCAGCTGCTCAGGAGATGGCAACAAGCCAAGTGGTAAAACCTAGGAAACGCCTTCTGGAGGAACACTTCAGGAGCACTGCAGAGCACTCTGTCTTCATCCCCTGTGAAGCCAGGGGCAGCAGCTATAAGAAATGAGATGCAGAGATGTTGGCAGGATACCAGTGCTTTGGAATACCCACTGACGCCCTGCCAGGCACAGGAATGATTTGTGCCCCTGAAGTTGTTTAGATTGGTGACATGGGGCCACTCCCAGAAGCCCCTGAGATGGCTCCAGGGGGCAGAATAGGGTTTGGGCATCTTGTGGAAGGCAGGGCCAGCCTACGAGAGGAGTAGACAGGTCTTTCTCACGTTCTCTGAGAATAGCTGATGGCCAGTGCTGGGGTCAGGGAGGAATCTTCCTCCGAGGCAGTTTTGCATTCCTCTGAAGCATTGAGCATGATCACTGCTGAGAGCTCCTCGGTCCCCCTTTTTGTACATGTTTGGTGTCTTTGGCAGTCTCTGCTGCTCATGAAGATGGCCTGTCATGCCCTGCATCTTGGGGGAGGAAGGCTTTTTTTTACCACACAGTGGGCTGCAAGTGTCCCTGGGGTTTTTTTGCTTTCCTCTGCCACACTGAGGACAACTTCTTGCCAGGGCTCATTCAGGCCATTTTGGCCAGGTGCCGGCTGCTCTTGCTCCTTGAAGGTGTTCCTCATGACCCTCACCTGAGGAAAGGAAGTTTTCTAGACTCCCAGGGTGGGCCCCAAGGGTGGCCTGGGGGTTGCTTCTTGTCCTCCATAGCACTGGGCACAGCCCCTTGTCAGGGCTCCTCTGGGCCCCTGCAGCTCCTTTCTTGCCTGCTGCCCTCACACCTCCAAGGCGCCAGTCATGCCCTGGCTCTCTCTGGCTCTCTTGCCCACTGCAAGTTTGGAGTGGGGCTGAGCTCTGCTCTTCCCTTGGCTCCCATTTCCCATGGAGGTCTTGCATCAATCCAGAGCTGACATTTTTCAGTTCTCCTGCCTGCAACACAAGCACAGGACAGGCACAGGGCTACACAAGCACAGGACAGGCACAGGGCTACACAAACACAGGGCATGCATCCCTGGCCAGGAGGCACAGCAACAAAGCAAATCTTGGAAGGCAAAAATTATGCTTGTCATTGATATGTGTCATAATTTGTAAAATACCTTGTGGTACCACACATCCTTCTTTTTTGCGTGAGGTTGGTACAGATCCTCATTCTTCATGTTCTTACCCTTCAGGAAACAGAACCTGCTGGGCCTGTATTCCTGCTGCTGCATTCTGTAGCTCTGTCACTTGCCTTTTCCAGACTACAAAGGATGGGTTTTAAAGCTAAACTGAAGAACACATCAGCCTGCTCCTGGCTACACATGCACATTGGGGTAATGGTTGTGAGCATCAGTTCCAAAACAGATGGAGAAAAAAATTAAAATAATATCCTGCTTCCAGTTATAACCTGTGTGTTTGTGACCTTGAAAGTGTCTTTGGAGCTGAAAAGCCCCTGATATTTCTGGAAAATAATGATCATTGTTACTTGACTCATGATGAGCACAGGAAATAGAACAGTTATGCCAAGTTAAACCCAGAGCGCTGCATGACAAGGTTCGACCCAGGTCTGAGGGCTCCACCCCGGAGAGCAGCTCTGCAGTGCATGTCCCAGGCCCACCCAGGAGACAGAGACAGAGATGGGCACACCTACAGCAGGGCTCAGGCAGGGACTGAAGGTCCCAGGCAGAGCTGGGACACCTCCCCTGGGCCCTTGGCAGGAGATGGCAGGAGTGGGGAGAGGCCAGTTCCAGCCACTGAGGCCTGTGAGCACCCCCAGGATCCTGGCAAGACTTGTAAATTAGAATAGTGTTTGTTAGGTATCAGTGAGTGGGGATGTCCCCAGACTCCCAGGACCCTCGTGTAGGTAAATGAGAGGTGTCCCTCTGTGATACCTGCTAGCTCCTTCACTACTATGAATTAATCCCGCCAGGCCCAATGGACCTGACATTAGGAAATATTTCTTTACCCAGAGTGGTCAAACCCTGGAAACAGGCTTCCTGAAGAGGTCCCCCCGTGTCTGTCAGTGCTGAAGAGGCTGCTGAAGAGGCATTTGGACAATGCCCTTAATACCATGCTTTAGCTTTTGATAGCCTTGAATGGAACAGGCAGTTGGACTATCATTGGACAATCATTTTAGATCTATTCCAGATGAAATATTCTAGTCTAGTCTAGTGTAAGAAGTCAACTGATACATCTGTCCCCTTACAATTTCACTGTCCACAAATGGAAAAATCACTGTTCCTGCAGTTGGAATGCTCAGAAGAGCAGGCAATCCAAGTGAAATAAGAGGTGGTTAATAAAAAACAGGAGCTAGAAAGAGGATGAAGAGTGAGAACAATGTGGCAGCAACTGCAGAGAAACTAGAGACAGGTGTCAATTCTGGGAAAAACAATGGGTGAAGACTTGGGAGAGAGTCGAAAAATAAAATTGTTTCTACTATAGAGATCTCTCATGGAGGCCTGACCCTGAACTGTTACAAACCTGAGGACTGGGAGGTGAGTGAATGACAGAGATCCTACAGAGAAGAGTCCTTAGGAGTCTTTGTCCAAAGGAAGCTATTCCCAGTTTCAAAATCTCAAAACTGTTATCTGAAATGACAACTATTTTTAATTGATTATGACATGCTCAAAGCACATTAAATAGGATTTAATAGGATGCGAATCATCAGGACAGCTGCTTTGGTGACACAAAATGCGCAGAAACCATTTTGATCCTATTTCACAGAATGTGTTCTATGTCACTCACATGGCATGATCACAGCTACCCAGACTGCTTTCTTGGGATATCTTTGGGGTTTAATTACCCTGTCAATTAGAGTTAGAGGTATTAATGCGGCAGTGAAACAATAAAGATTGCTCATGGGTTCTATTCTCTGCTTGTTTGTATTCATCAGTCTTGAAAGAGGAGGACTTTTCACATTGTCTTGACATGGATGCTAATAAGCCTATAATGAGAGATTCACTGCATCAAATAAAATAGGTGGCAGCAGCCACAAAGAGAACAAGCCAAGATAATGGTAAAATGCAGTCCAGTAATGAAGACGTGGAGAGTGTAGTCTCCTGGATAGGGCAGAACACTACTCTGTTATTATTCAAGGATGACGATTTAACCAATGAATGGGTAAAAACCTTTAAGAAGAGGGAAATTATGACAAAATCCAGCCACTTCTGAAAAAAATGGACCAGGATGAAAGTGCATTGTATCAACATAGGCTCTATGAAGCTATAGAAAGCATTTAAAACTGAATATAGAGTAAAATGAAGTAATTTTCAACAAAATCCTGAACTAGGGTGAATCAGAAAATCATTCTTAAATTATATAAAGCTATGTTGACTTACATCTCCTGAGACCACAAAGAAACAGACTAAGTCCCATGTTCATGGGACATGTACATGCGCAAAGCATTTTGGATCACCATTTTTAGTTTCAAATTATCTGGATTAAGTTGGACAGAGTGTAAAAATGAGAACTATTATTAATATTGTATGCCACAGGCTATATCAATGTATCAAATGTAAATGGTTTTGTGCAGGCCAGTACTTGCTTAGTGCTTTCAGCATCTTTAGTGGAGCAAATGCCCACGGTGTCCCTGGGTGCTTAAACTACATTGGTTTTCAAGGTAAAGTAAAACACACATAAAGTCCATACACTTCTAGATTATTTATTTGTGTGACTTGTATAAGTCATATCATGCTGTGATTTTAATGAGTTCTATCTTCACATGTTCCTACTCCTGGAAGACCTTTATGGCTTTGCTCTGTAACTTATTCCCTCAAGCTGCTTTATACACAAAATAGAACTATTTCTGAAAAATGGGGTTCTAGGAGCACAAGAGATGTATTTGCGTGTAAACAAAAAAGTATAAGCAGTTGATGCTGCTAGCCACAGCAATAGTAAAATTGGGAGACTCCAAAAATTCAGACTAGTTGTCTTTTTTATTTTTTTGCTTCCAGTTTATAGACTATGATTTTTAAGACACACTACTCTTATTTTCAATAAGTTTTTTTGTGCCAATTTTAATGCACAATGCTTCAGTACTTGACATGAAAATACTAAAAGAAGAATTATAAGAATTCACATCATGGAATTACCATTACATAAAATCATTAGGGTTTATAAGAATATAAAATACTTGTGATATATGAATATCATGCATTCATTCCCTTTCCAAACATTCAGGATCTAAACTACCTCTCAGCAGTCTTACAGGAATTGCAATTTTTCCAATGGCCCTTAATATCAATAAAACTTCCGTCACAGATCAAGGGCAGCAGATCACTTTAAGAGTGTAGATTCCCTCAGCTAGCATTAACAGCCCTCTGTGTTTATTTCAGGAAGATTTTACTGATTGTTAGAAATGCTTCTCTGGGCCATGGTAAAAGCATTATAAGCCTTCAAAGGGAAGATCATTTGGGACAATTTCAGACACTGACTGAATACATATTAAGCTAGTATTTATTCCATATGCAACAACTTGAGTCTAAGACCAGATTTTACACCCTTGCAGTTAAAAATGTACAAAATTATTTACTTAAATTCCTTATAGGTTGTGTCTGGGATGTCCTTTCCCCATTCCCCTTCCACTCCTCACATTGAAAATATCTAGTGTAAGAGTTTCTCTAGGTTCTGGTAGAGAAATCTTTGTAGAGCTGAAAAGAGATGCCACAAGCTCCACCCTCTAGGAATCTCTGTAGATGGGATAAAGTGCTCTGCTCTCAGGTTTCACAGAGCCATCTCCTGTGCCACACTTTTTAATAGAGAGGCTGCCATCTCACTCATTTGCAGGGCTGTTCCCTCAGCAGTACCACATGCTAAGCACTCACAGCCTTGCCCTTGATCAGTACCTGCCCTCCCTCAGTTCCTTCTTGTCCAGCTCATATGGCCCAAGCATTATGAAGCTTGGTTGAGTAAAAGAAAGGAGGGATTTACCTTGGTACCTTTCCAGTTCCTGCAGTGGATCACAGCAAATGACAGGCAGTTTGTTTAGAATAAGATTTGGAAAATTCAAGTCCTGTCATTAAAAGCATTGTACACTGTTCTTTTATTGATCTCCTGGGATATTATTATCCTTTGTTCACGCATTGTAGAAGAAGTGATAAGCAGCTGAAAGGAATCTAGAAATTTAGAAACTACTAGGATTCATCACTACCAGCCTCTGATTCATCAGCATGCTAGCCTTTGGACTGCTGCATTTTTTTTGCATCTAGCCAAATGAAATTATAAGTGATCAGTATCATTAGTCTGTTTCACAATAATGAATAAGAAAACATAGAGCCACCAGATGTTCTGATGGGCAACAGGTTGATGGGAGCTGGGAGACTGTGATGGGGGACCTTTGCTTCCAGCCAATCTCACCTTGTCAGAGGATAAGATC
The DNA here is from genome assembly GCF_009650955.1 of Corvus moneduloides. Taxonomy (NCBI): domain Eukaryota; kingdom Metazoa; phylum Chordata; class Aves; order Passeriformes; family Corvidae; genus Corvus; species Corvus moneduloides. The sequence goes on along the minus strand of NC_045476.1, from coordinate 27,746,824 downwards.
TTTCCCCTTTGACATAGCACTTCATGAAGGAGCTGCATGACAGGGTGACATTTATACTATCAATCCTGTTTGTTTAAGGGTATAGCTATTTTTATCCAGCAGAGTCATTCTTTCAACTACTTTTCCAAGGTATTCCATTTTGTGAAGGAAATTGTGTCTCCTTACCTTTTTTCATGTAAGATAGATGACCTCTCTACTCCTTAAAGCTCCTCCTTTCTGGGATGCACAATTCTTTGCTATCACACATTCTGCTCCAAGTTGGGATCTTTGTTTACCATAATGGAAAAGACGTAGTAGTAGGAAGAAAATGAAGTCATGGTTCTCTCCTTTTATTTTGCTAAAATGGAAAACTCCTTCTATTAGCATCATCCTTGCTCTTGAGAGAGGAAAGAGAAAGCATGGGCCACAACTCTGATGGGCAGCACAGAAAGGGGCCTGGATGATACGTAAGTGTAGAGCATGTCCATATTTTGAACCTAGATACTTCCCTGGCACTGGAATATCACTCTTGTGTAATCGCCTATCTATTCCCAAAGCCTCACCCATCCACCTGCATGTGCCTTTATTTCCGTTTTGCCCCAATCCAATAAGCACCTATTATCAAGACATCAAAGAAAACGATAGCAACTGAATAATGCTAGCATTCGATGCTACAGAACTAAAATTAAATATCTGAAGCAGGATAAAGTTACAAGATAAATGTCTTCAAAGTCAGAAAAAAAGAATGTTGTGGCTTTAACCTGTTTACATGAAAGTATTTTCTCTGGTGGGATAATCAAAGTTTCAAAGATCTTGTCCTATATAATATCAAATCCTATTACTATTCAGCAGGGGAAAAGCTACTCCCTTAAAATCAAGGTACTCTTCAAGAGCTTCCAGCATGAAAATGCTTGTATTGTGTGCACAAGCATACACAGAAAGCATCTCAAAGGGAAATGTTAGCCTCAAATTAATTTCTATCAGATTTGATTGAAAAACTCACACATATCTGTCCATTGGAGGTTTGCGAGCTGACTCTGCGTGACTGGGATTTGGTAATCAAATAGAGACTCCTACAATATGTGTATCAGTTTTGCTGTAGTCAAGAAATATAGCTGTAAAATGTGCATCATATCAGCAAAATTAGACCAAGCTGATTTTTTGTATGCAGCTTCATTTGTTCAGTAACTAAAAAAGTGCCCATAATTAGAAAAAAAAGCAAAATAAAAATAACTTTTAAATGTTTTGCTAATAATATCATACCATGTCTGAACCAATTTGTATACTTGAACAGATTTTTCCTACAAAGTCAAGATCTCTTGTGCACTTGTTGCTGGCCACTATTGCAGCTACCCTAAAAATAGGCAAGACTGCAAACCTTTCTCATGTGGCAAGATCTGAAAAACTGTGCATTAATCCTTCATTCAATTTCTCAGAGAACTGCTCAACTTTCTTTTATTTTCTCTCAAATTCTTACTTCTAGAACTTCAACATCTAAAAAAATGAAATTGTAAAAAAAGTAAAATAAATCCCTTGAGAAAATGTTCCATTTTTCAACCACATCTAATAAAAATGAGGTACCCAAATGTAAAGGCAGCAGCTACAGATATGTAACTGCACTGCCACATAGCTGACATTACCCTGGATTCAGCCAGACCCCTAGTTGTGCTGGAAGCCTCATGCAGAACTGCAGAAGCATAGCACTTTTGACACAATAAACCCATACAGAATCTACAGGAATCTTGAATTTTAAGATCATGTATATCAGCACTGCACACCATTTTGAACTTTGACCTCATTATATCACTGACTTCATTATCAGACTGAAATTCTGAGACAGAACTTCAGATCCAGATTGATCACTATTTAACTAAACAGTGGAAAAAGAAGACATTAATCCAAATTAAACTGAGGCAGCTGTGAGAATATCCTATTTGTTGGATCTACTGAAATTTTATTTAGTTTATAACGTATTTCATTTAAAGTGTCTTTAAAGGCTATTTAAATGAAAGTTTCAGAAGCAACATAAGAGGGAAATAGGAAACTGAGGGGAGGAACAAGAAATAATGAAATATAAACTTTGGCAGAATGGCATGTAAAAAGCAGGAAAGCAAAGAAATAGGAGATGGGCAGCTGAACAATTAAAGGAATGGAAGCTGAACAGGAAGAAAAGGGACAACAGTCATCACTGGCAATAGAAGACGAAAGCTTGGAGACTGAGAGAGAATGTCCAGTTTTCAGAGCTAACAGATGATCATCTCAAGAAAACTCCTTGGTTTCTTTCAGAACTTCTGTGTTGAGAGTAATGAGTCTGCTAGATCTTATGTCTTTGTGCGCCCAGTTTGGACAAGAGGACCAGCAAGGAACACAAAGGCCTTACTCTTGAAAACTGAATGGTAGATACTCAGGATAGGAATGGAGCTAATTTCCCTTATATTATTTCCTCAAAATAATACTCCAAGCTTTTTGGGACACTCTGGAGACCCTGACTAGTATAACAATAACATCACCTCCCTACTATCTCTGCCTGCATAATGTAGATCTCCCTTAAAATGTCATGTTCAAAACTAGCAGAATTAACTGCTCCTTTACCCGATTTTTATATATATTTTTTCCAGTCTAAAAAAAGATATGAATGAGGGGAAGAATACCATCATAAGTTCATTTGCAAGCTGAATGAAAACAGAGAAAAAATTGGAAGAACTGTGGCACCAGCACTGCAGTCAAGCATTCAAGTCTCTAACTGCCTGGGACTTACTGAAAACTTTCGGTTTCATCCCTTATTGCCTCAGTTCATGTGTATTCTTTGAGGCATTTTGATTTCTGTAACATTTTCCATTGGACCTTCCTCTTTTATCTTCTTTATCTACCAACCAGATAACACTGTATTTTTAACAGGCATCTCCATTAGGGTATCGACTAAGTGGCTCCCAAGTCCTCTGTTACAAGTCACTGAGACAAGGAGATAGGTAAAGTAGTTATTGATGTTTTCTACTGCCTTGGTAGCTGACACTATTTCCAACTATTTTTGGAGGACGAGGAAAAGAGGGAGTATAAAAATAACAGAATAGGGTCACTTCAGAATCTGTGTGCAGGCAACTGCAGCAATTTTCCAGTCCCCCCAAAAATACTGTGGTGAACAAATAGTTTTCTGGCTATCAGAACTTCACAACTCATCACATTCTTTACGAGGGATTGAAGCTGCAACACCTGTGCTTTTGGGGTGATTGATTTTTGAAGAATTACGCTGGATACAACTGACTAGCAATAAACATTAATGCTTTCATGGAGTAAGGCAGTCTCAAGGATCAGATTCCAGAGGTATGAGTTAAAACAGAAGGTATGAGTTAGGCCTGTCAAAACTAAGAAGGGAAGACCAAAACTATGCATAATGGGGACAACTTGAACAGAGAGTGGTGGTAATCTTGTTGCTTACAAAATGAGTTGAAGAAAAGCAAGTGGTATGATCCAATAACATAGTACAAAACTAAGTTCTACTTTAAAAAAGACCATGTAATTAAATTACGGAAGTTGCTATCACAGAATTTTATGAAAGCCAAAGGTAAAAGTTAACACATATGCAACACCGTGGTCCTGGTTGCAAAGCCTAACCAAGTTCTTCATTGTACGAAGTCAAGAGCATCACTTTACGTTTACCTTATTTCATTTTAGTTTGCTAAACACCCAGGAGCAACCACTTCTGAAAATACTTGTGATGTGAACTAATACAGCATTGTTGGGGTTTTAGGAGCTCTCCTGGGTTTTTTTTCTGTTAAAGGAATTTTTCCCATACGGGTTGCTAGGGGGACAAATTGCTGGGTACTTAAGAAAAACAAAGACCTAGCCACTGAAGGTGAGGTGCATCTGGCTACTCTTTTGTTTCACCTGAGTGTGCGGTCAGTCGATCCCTGGCGTTTTGGATGGAGAGGGAGGCTGTTTTGTCAGCTGCTTTTCCTTCTGCCAGAGAAACCCCGGGATCCCAAGCCCGCCTTCCCTACCCTGCTGAGAGCTGGGCCGTGGCTGCCCTGCCCCTGCCGTTGCTTCGAGCCTTTGCTAGGTTGTAGTCATGCTCGCCCTGCCTGCCCAGACCTCTGGGGGGCTCCCAATTTGGATACCTCTCGTCTGCCACCCGGGATTTGTGCTCGTCCCTGCCATTCCAGCCTGCCGTTCCGGCTTGCTGTTCCTAAGGGTCCAGCCGGACACCAGGATCGGCTGCCCAGCGGTTTGTGAAGCCTTTGTCCCATCCCTTCCTGGGATCCCAGGCCACCATTGCTGCGCCCCCTGCAGCCGCGGGGGAACCATCGCACCTGCCCTGCTCACCGGGAGCCGCCAGCGCCCCTGCCGGCTGCGAGCGGAACTGCACCCGAGGGGAAAGGGCCTGACAGCCGAGAAGGCTGGGACTGGGTTTGTGATTGTTTGCTGTTACTGCCATAGTTATTGTTGTTTGTTTGCCTTGTTATACACATATAGATATATAATAGTAAAGAACTGTTATTCCTATTTCCCATATCTTTGCCTAAAAGCCCCTTAATTTCAAAATTATAGTAACTCAGAGGGAAGGGGGGATGCATCTGCCATTCCAAGGGAGGCTCCTGCCTTCCTTAGCAGACACATGTCTTTCGAACCAAGACAAGCATTTATTATATTCTTCAGGAAGGCAGAATGGCCTACAGACAAATGTAATTGTGAAGTCTTGCAGTCATTGGTTTCCCTTCATAATTTCAGTTCCCTGATACTTTATTGCATGGAAAAACTAAAATTTCATTTAAAAATTAAACTTCAAATACTGGTATGTGAAGAGAAAGCTAGAAAGTATGACCTTACTTTTCCGTATGGACTGAAAAAAATGAGAGAAAGCAATCATATAGACATATCATTTCTTTAATTTAAGCCAGTCTTATAGTCCTGGCTCATGATTTTGAACACTGTTAGGAGCTGTAGTTTTGTTTATGCTTCAGACTTACCAGTACAATAAATACATTGCTAAGCAGAACATCATCAGAAAAAAATATAAAACATATTTCTAGCAACTAGTTATATAAAATATTTCACCTTTTCTTTCAGATCTTCAAGTAAGTGCAGTTGAATTCACAGAATGCTTGCAAGTTCTATGAAAGTCTGGTCTAGGATCTCTTCACTAAGAGCCTTGTGTATAACCATCCTCATGTTACTGTGTACCTTGAAGACCAACAATCTTATAGAAAGCCAAGAAAAACACAGATATTCAGGGTTAGAACAGAAGCACAGAACTGTTCATTTAGAACTTGTAATGGTCTGGTGGACTCACACATAGGCCGAGGGGCAGGGAGAGGAATCTCTTTCCTTAACAGGTTCTGTAACCTGCTAATATTAGCCCTCTGAAAGATGGGCTACTAATGACAGATTTTCAAGCACTTCAGCTTCTCCTGGAGCAGAAATGAACAGCTCTGGCTCAGAAAAATTGTTGACTGGGGTATGCTGCATGGTTTTTTGTTTGCATTATTTAATGCTTTGGAAGACAAAGAAGACAGCATTAGCATCACATAAGCAACAACAAGCTGTGGCCCACATTCAAACAATTTTAAGGGTAACTAAAAAAAAATATCCCAACCTTTGATATTGTAGTAAATAAAGGAGAATACATGGATGATCTTGTCTAAATTTACTGTTCCAGTACTGTCGTCACAGAAGGGTTAAAAGAAATTGCATCTATGCATCTATGCAGTCCAAGACACCTGGACTGAAAAGCGGTATTTGTGATCACAGTCAGTGTTGAACCAGTTAAAAGCTTTGAATTTAATCATGTCAGTTGTTTGGAGAAGATTTTGCTAGTACAAAAGCACAGCAGAACAAAGACAGTAAAATATGTCTTTTGAATTTATGTTGCTTTCATCTGCAGTATTTAAGCATTAGCAAAAAGTCAGCTAAAGTAACAATACAAAACCCAAAAGCATTAATGAAATTAAAATCTTAACGTGAAAACACTAGAACTTCTGTTTTCTAATTCTTACTAGCATTAGTGAAATATATTCATTTTCAATTGCAAGATTTTAACTTTGCTGAGTGTAAAATCTATTTTAATGCATTTATTTGCTGTACATTTTTTTATTTTTAAGTGAATTTTTTTTGCAATCTATAAGACAAGCTTCTATGTTTGCAAGATAAAGTAATTATTTTTATCAAGAAAAAGGTAAATGGCAGAAGGAAAATTTAAATATCCACTTTTTCCAGGCAGAACAACTATCTCATATAATTGCTTCTTATCTCTGTAACAGTTTAACAGGAACTTTCAGATTTAGTTTAGTTTTTTACACATTCTAGAATCATTCTGGAATCTAGAAGTCACAGAAAACACCATTATCAACACTGCTCCAGTTCTGCAATTAATATTGAGGGTTCCAAGGTGAAAAAAGGATTATAAAATGGATGCCTGAAGTCAAATTGACAAAGGTTCAATATTTTCTATTGCCACTTCAGAGAACTAATCATGATCTTTTCCATCCTTTGAAAAATAACCATGTTTTAATTCCAAAAATGTCTTAGTTTCAGTGGCTACCAAGGTTGCTTCCATAACATACTAATAGTGAATTTGATTTAATCACTTCTCATTTTCAAAATCAGAAATTTGGCTTTACTCTTTTTTTTCACTCTAATGTGGTCTCCTTGTTCCTGTGTTTCATGAAGCTTGCTGAGAAATTCTTGCAAGGAAAGAACATGGATCTCCTGCTCCTCTGAAAAGAAGAGAAAGCATTTCTCTGGTTTATGGGAACACTGTTTCCCCACAGTCCTTCTGCTTCCTGAGCAATGTGGTATGGGCTTATGCTTCAGCAAAGCATACTTTATTCCACATATGATGCCATCATCTCACCTGCTGACAAAAGCCAACAGAGCTGGCTTGATGTAGAGCACAACAGATGGAGCACAGACTGCTGCCTACATCTGCCAGGACTGTGGTCTCCTTTTGTTGTGACTGAACAATAAAACAGAGTCCTCAGTTTAGGAATCTATCTATAAATTGCTGAGATCTGTGGGTAAAGAGTTCTGTAGAAGTGCCTCTAGACTCTCTGCTACTCAGTATTGCTGCAGAGCTGTTCCTTCTGTCCAATCTAAAATATCAAAAGACCAAAGTGATGAGGCACCAGAAAAAATTTTATTATAAATTAACTAATGAGGCATGCATTTCAAAAGTGTGTTTCTTTAAACCATATTACTACTTCTATGCATGAAAGCTTAAATTGCATTTTGTAATGGTGGAGAAAGAATGCAATTTTAAAATTTAATTCTCAAGATCTACCTAATCCCATTGCATTTGGAATTTTTGAGTGGAAGAACAGTAGAAAGGAGTCACACAAATGAAGAAAATTAATTACAATTTAACTGTTTTCAGAGTTTATTTTACTTAGGTTAAAAACCTAACGAGGTAAAACATTAGTCAGAGTGAAACTAGATAGGAATTTTTTCTATTGACTTCAATGGACTTTAAATCAGACCCAAAGAAAAGACCCATCGTGCCAGTCCTACTTGACTAACAAGTAGAAAAAATAATACTACAGCATGATACAGAAATAGGGTAGAAGTTCTGGTCCTTGATCAACAAAAGCACAAACCCTCCCAGACTTTTGCATCTGACTTTCTCTGTGCTCCAGGATAGACATCTGGTGCATTTCACTCTGGAGCCTAGTCCTTCCCGCACTTACCAGACCTTAGTTAGAAGTGGGTGGAGGGAAGGGGTCCAAAGTGTCAGAAGTTCAGGTGAGAAAGAGGCAGACTGAGTGCCCCAGACAGCCAGTAGATGGAGGAGCTTTCTGCCTTCAGCTCTGAGCAAGGCAAAGACAAACATACCTGGAAGCTCTACTAACCTGTGGATTTGTCTATATATTCTTGGGATGTTTAAACCAGAACATAAATACTGAAGAAGATTTGGTTATAGCACAAAGATTTTCTTGGGCTAGAAAGCCTCCCCATCCCCTCTCCTCAACCTCCTTTGCATACACAATTTTCTTCTGGCGACAAAAGGATGTATCAGTATAGAGCTTTTTAGAATAGCTACTCTATTTCAGAAAATAGCTAAATTTAGAAAAACCATAAGGATGTGTCCATGTGAATCCTGACTCTGTGAGGTGGCAATGTTCCTTAACTGCTCAGCATGTCAAAAGGAGGCTCTTCATATGCGTCTGCATTGCTCAGTCTCTGGTTAATGTACAACCAAGACCCAGAAACTGCCTATAATTTCTGAGAAGCTGAAAGAACAGAAGCTTCCCGTGGTCCTGTATTAATGCTTCAGAGGAAAAAGCTGCAGGTGGATGTTCACTCATTGCAGATTCTCATTCTTCAGCATGTGCCTGTATCAGTTATCCTAAATACCTCTGTTATCTGGAGATTTCCTGCTATTAAACTTGACCTTGGAAGGTACTTTGTACATTGTTTTGCTTGAAAGAAAGGTCTTAGAAGAAAACAGATGCTAATCTCAGTAAGCTTGTATCTTAGGTATTCATTCACTAGCAGACATGATTTTGTGCTTTTAATAAAACTTTCAAAAGATCATACTGGTGTTTATTATGCATTGTTGTGATCAGTTTGATACTAGAAATAGCAGCAAGAAGGATGCAACAGAAAAACAGGAAAAAAAGCAATCTTTAAGTTATCTGTTAATCATCATGACTATAGCTATAATGGAACCAGTGCTCACCTGACTAACATAACCATGTGTATTCAGCAGATGCAGTACAAGTGGAAAAGTGTGTAACAGATAATTACAAGCCAGGGGTTGCTGGGGTAGTGCTGCACAGTGCCCTGGGAGCCTTAAACCTTCCTAATGCTAAGAGACTTCCACCACATTACCCAACCTATGTTTATTACAAGATCAGAAACCTAATTTTTGAGCCATTAACCATGATGTGCATAATATGTGTTGTCATTATTGCAGAGAAGTGAATCTGGCATGTGACATGCAAAGCATTATAAGAAGGATACTGAAATAAACATTGTTTTGTAAATTTCAGGAGGATAAGGTTCACTAAGACATCTGTTGACATCACATGAAATGTTTTGTCATCCCTTTACCTGCCTGGAAGAACCTATTCCACTAGAGATTTAATTATATATTTAGGAAACAAGATCTGTCATTATCAGTTTTCTTCTGTTCAATCCAATGAAGTGTTCAACACACCATGAACAAGAATCATACTGTACATTTAGAAAACGAAGTTATTCTGCCCCTGACATTAACACTAGAGATACTTTCTTCCTCCCAGATTACTTATTCAAGCTCTAAAAAATTAAGTAACTTTAAGGACCTGTAGAATGAAAAATTAATCCACTGAACATTGTATTCTCTTTTGTTCTGATGCAACATTGGTTGAAATTGATGGGAATGTTTCTAGTACTTTTAATAGTATTGGATAATGTTCTTAAACATAGGAAAAAGTGCCAAAATCTTAAATAAGAGCAATTTTGAAACAAGAACTTGAAGTAGACAGGGTTAGTCCTTAGTCTGAACAGCCTGAACTTGTACAGGAGTTTATAGATAGAAAGTTGGAATGTCAAATTCTTCCCTGCAGTGCCAGCAACTTCCCCCATCAACTCAGATCTCACAAAAAAGAATGTATCCTTATATCAATTATGCATATATTTTAAAGCAAGATTGTTCAGTTTGGAGAAGTTCCCAGATTCATAAAATAAATTTTAAAAAATTAAACAGGAGAAAAATAGTAGTTATGCTAGGAAAGGACACATAGGATCAAGTCCAGTCTCATGATATACTACTATATCATGTATTCCTACTTATTTATTCATCTTTATTGTACTACAACCAGTTTTCTGGATTTAGCTTAATCACTAATTATAAATGGGTCCAGTGAAGTTAAGAACATGACTCTTATTTAAAAGTACTTATGAATGAGATGGGGAGAGGGCTTCTTTCTACTTTTACATGAGTTGTAAGTTTGTGATACAGGCTCAACTAAAATTGTGCACCCAAACTCATGTGGGACAAGGCAGAGTTCACAGAGAACTTTTGATAATGTGGAAGCAGGATGAGAGAGAACACTGAAATTTTACAAGCATACTGGAATTGAGCCCAATAATCAGGCAAGAGTTGTCCAAGTTTCTCCAAATAAGATGGGTGACAGACATAGAAAAGGAAGCAATCATGATTTGCCATTTATTATTAAATCTTGCTTTCAGCTTGGTAATCAAGGGAAAAAGATAGCAGCAGGTATTTTATTGCAGGGTTTTTCAACAGCATCAGCAGTTTCAAACACAGTGCTCATCATCCTGTTCTGGCCAGAGCTCAAGAAACAATAAAGTATCTAAGGCTCTATTTTGATGTACGGTCTATATCTAGTTAGAAGGTATACATTCAAACCCGTTGACTCTTATTAGATCTGGACTCCAAAAAAAGTAGCATTGAGCTAATTCCAACAGATACCCAACAGTCAATGTCCTGATGGAGACAAACGAGAGTTTTGGACTCCTGAGAATTTAAGCTGTTTTGTAATACAAAATAATGATCTGGCAGAGAAAAGTCTTCTGGAGAATTACTAGCTAGCATAAGGGTTTTTAGATATAAATCACTTTTTATGTTATTTGCATCTTTTCTATTCTAAAAATGAAGAAAATAAGAAAATGGAAAAGTTAAATTATTTGACATCACATGGAGTTTAATAAAAATAAATTTTAAAGTTTCCAGCAATCACCAGGCTTCTGAAGTGGTCAAGAAAGATAGATAAATGTCCCTATCATATCAATCTCATTTATCAGATACCTGAACTGAAATTTCAAGAAGCCAAGTGGCATATACAAGATATAAAACATATGGCATAGCAAGAACAGAATATGTGCTTCCCGATCTTTAACCAGAGCGTGGATATTCCTGCTTTGCCAACAGCTAATTCTTTTCACTCCCAGTTTTATATATATATATATATATATATACACACACACATACATCCCAAGAACCTGATACATCACAAAAAAAAATGTACTGAAGACAAGTAATGCCCTATCACACCTAATAACCTTTGAAAGTTTTAATGTGATTTAATGTGAACAATAGCATGTGTCTGTTCTGCAGATTTTTCATTAAAGTACATAGACCAATCTTGAAGAAAAAAAATATATTTGAGGAAGTAATAACCCAGAGGTTAAAAAAAATATTGATTAGGAAAAAATGTTTTCTTCATAAAGATAGTATTTCTGTTTTAGCAAAAAGAGTTTATTCTCCAGAAAAAAAAGAAAACATGTATGTTCTTACAGCACACATTTCATTTGTTGTGAGCTTTGTTGAATAATGAGCATTCATCTTACAACCTTCTCTCACCTTACCTATCACACTAAAAGATTTTAAATTCTTCTGTAAAGTCTGTGCCATTTCATTTATTAAGTGGAAAAAAAATTAAATATCAACTTTTTAATACTTTTTTTCTTTTTTTTCTTTTTTTTTTTTTTTTTTGCAATGTAACTACCTGCCCTTTGGTGTCTAATACCTTCTTAGAAGATATGACCTGGTAAATTTAGTATGGATTACCACAGACTTATTCACTTCTAATGAGACATAGTTTCTCCTGATCTTTTTCATCTACCTTCAGAAAAGGAAGATAAAAAAAACCCCAGAGCTTGTTTCTGTCAGAGTTCGTTCTTTGGTGTCAGGGAAACATGCTGGGGCTTTTCCTTCTCTGTCTTCTAAGTTTTCACCTTGATCTTGTAAAATATTACAAATAATCCAAATGCATATATCATTCTGCTGTTTTCTAAATTCAAACCGAATAGTCAAATAGTCAAAGATAATGATTACTTGAGAATATATTTTTCCATCTTTGAGAAATGCATTCAGTGGTACATTTCCAAATTTCAGGAGTCTGGTGGGTGACTTGCAGACTAAGGCAAATGCAAATTAAGATAGCTGAATCAAGGGCCTTCTGAGGACTTCAAAGGGCTTTGGAAAGAGCCTCAAGTTTTTAGGACATTTCATCATAGATATCAAAATACTTCACAACAATCAGTACATTTCATTACTTCTATTTCATTGATGGGGAAACTGATGTATAAACAGTGAAACAATTCTCTTCCTATCATTTAGTGACTCTGTGGCACATCACAGGGTAACAGTCAGCTCCCATTACTTTCCCATTCTGCCATCTCAATCAAATCTTCTCGCAGACATGACCTTAGAAAATAATAGTTAGGCTTGTTACTGCAGTAATTCCGCTCCCCAAATGACTAAAGGCTGAATTAACATGTTATGTATCACTTGACAGAGGAGATCTGTATACTGATCCTTCAGAACTACTGCTAGATGTATTAGCAAACCTCCAAAATCCCAGTGTGCTGTACCTGCCACCACCAATTCTCATCATGGCAGTTCACTTGCATCTTTTCCTACAACCCTTTGATCCTCCTCATCTTTTACTAATATCAGCTACTTCAAGGGTTAGACAGAATTCAAATGAGATCTCGTGTTGATTTAGAAGTCTGTTTTTTCAGATAGAAATTGTATCTTCTCAACTATGTTCAAAAATAAGTAGTATGCTGTTGTCACCACCATAATATAAATGACTAATTATAATAAAGAGCTGGATGCTTATAAAATAAATAACAAGAGTTATGAGTGCTCCTGTCCTGTTTCTTCTAAATCATATAATCTGGTTTAAATGCTGGGGGCTGGACTGTCTGCATGATATTAAATAGTTAAAGGGAAAGCCTGACACTTTGTCATGGAGGAACATTCTTAATAGCTGCTGTTTAACACATGCCATGAGAAAAAGATGCTTGTGAGTGGCCATTAGATAAGCAACAGCAGTTAATTAATAAATGCTATTCTCAAACAATAATAAATACTGTTAATAATAATAATAAATGCTATTCACAAACAATGAAGCAACCAAAAAGAGACAGGTTAACTCTAGTCTTCTTGCAAGCAGAAGAAAAAAATCAGTATTTGCTTAATGAAAAAAAGGCTATACTTGAAGCAGGCCATCAAAGGTGGAAAAGCTGTCCTGTAACAAAAGCATAATGCTGGGAATCAGGAGACAGATATTTTCTTTTTAAATTGCTTAAATTTCCTCAGTTTTTTCCCTTGAAAAATGTGAATTTGGTCATCATGGATGCTCCATGAACAAAACAGGTAACAGTTTTCAAGCACTATGGGCATTTCCTGGCTTGTCAGTGAACACTATGGAGAACAGTGTTGCTGGTGACCTATCACTATCACTACTGACAGCAATCCAGACATAGATGAAACTGAGGCTACTTCATAGCACTGTACTATAAAAATCTACTTAAATGAAGTGGGAAGGTGAGGAATGGCATTCTGCTGCTGCAATGCAGGTTTAGCGTGCGATGGGTAGAGAGCCCTTTGATATCCAACCCAACAGCACATGAAAGTGTTATTACCCACAAAATATCTCCTTGGCAGCTGAAGTATGAGAAGAATAACAAAAAACTTATTTCAAATTAAAAAACAATGGCTTTTTGGAAGGATATCCAATTATTGCCATATGTCAGATGTACTTACCCATATCCATTGTTGAGAGTGATTATCTTATTAACATTTCTATACTATAACCACATGGTGTAAGAATGCTGTGTAGGAACACTGTTAAAAGCTATGTGGCCTATTTTTTATGAAATAATATTTTAAGACTTCTGGAAGTGAATCACTTGTTTAGTAGGGACTTTAGCAGGACTGCTAAAATTCATATTTTGTTTCCATGTAACAGGTTGGTGGATTGTACAGCATTTTTTAAATCCACAGCCTTTGGACAACATAATTAATTCATGGGACATCTAAATTTGCTGAAATATGCTAATACGTCACCAGACAGAGGCCTCCGGTACTACCCCAGAAGGCTTTGTGCCTTTTCATGCTTCTTTTTGTCTCCTTCCTGGACATGAAAAATCTCAGCATAATGCAAAACACCCACCAGACAGACAGAACAACTATCTTTGCATCATTTCAGTTACTTAAACCTGTAAATTCAGAAGAAGGCAATACCTCAAGACAATCTATAGCAACCACCTTGGGAATGGGGATTCTCTTGGTGGTGCAACCTGTAACAAGAATATAGATAGAAATGTTTTGACAATTCAGTAATGAAAAGGACTCCATTATGCCAGTTGATCTTAATGACCATGAAAAACAGTTCTATTGAGATCCCATCATAAGACAGATAATGTATAAGAATTATCTAAACCTAGACTGAAGTTCTAGAACTTAGGATACTGGATTTTCAATTTCAAATTGCAGAAATTTTGATAAAACTATAAAATCCTAGAGTCAAGATTTGGGGTCCTACCTAATATCTCTTTTCTTTTAAGAACTGGTCTCACTTATAGACAGCAGTTCTCAATAGATAGGAAGGAAGTAAAATTGCTAAAAACCAACAAAACTTAATATGAACATGGAGATTAAATTTAAGATTGCTCTTGAGACTCTTCGACCAAATACTATACTAAAGTTGTTCTAATCATTATGTGTCAATTTTAAATTAGATCAAATCGGAGTGCTTTCTTTGATGAGAATGCTAATTACTTAACTTATGTTTATGTTTGACAATGGAATGTGACTCTAACTGAAAACAAATGCTACTGCTGCTTTAAAAGAAAGAAACTAAGGAATACCAGCTTAGAGTAGCATATAAATGGGAAGTGGGAACTCTTAAAAGAATAACAGGGACTCTACAACAAGACAACAAAACATAAAATATCCTTGAGGAAAACATGCAACCATCCATTTTAGGTTTATATATACCTATAGACTTTCATCTTTATATTTTATTTCAAAGAGAAAAAAATCAGTGGCAGTAACTTAAATTTGGAAATTTGGGAATGAAAACCCAGGAACACAAGAAAAAACAGATGGAGCACAAAAAAGAAAATAAGTCAATGTTAGAAGAATTAAAGACAAGGAGTATTTTGATTATTAGGAAGGAGAAGGAATCCCCTAAGTGGAATGCCAGTTGAAAATGGTAGAGTTGTTCACAACAATAACATAAACATAAAAGGAGTGAGTAGGTTTCATTAGTTTAAATTGAGGCACGTCCCACCAAGCAAGTTAACAGAGATGGTAACAAATTTGAGGTATAGCAAACAACAGTCACAAAAAATTATTTGTAGGATGTAAAACATCTTTTGTGAAACAATCAATGCATCTTTCTATTTACCTTAACAAATAACTAAGAAACTATTTCATGTTAGACTACAAGTAGTTACATGGGGAACAGAAATCCTTGAATACAGAACTTTCGAAAGTTGCTGACATGATTCCATGGTGGACATAATGGAGGGATTCAAAGCTGAGATAAGAAAAATTTTAGTTTGCCATAGGGATAAGAAAATAACAGTATGTACCAAGTCCTGCATTATTAGACTGAAAGCTTGCTTATCAAAACTGGTAGAGAACCATAGCAGAGCAGTTTAAAACAGGACAAAAAGAAAGAATTTCTTTAAGTGGAAGGCAGACAGCTTTTGGATTTAATTTTCTCAAGAGATTTTGGAGGTACATAGTGTTAACAAGTCAAAAAGAGACAAATTCATCAATAGCAGGTTTGTTAACAGATACCAGAAGGAGCAGTGAGGGACATGTCTTCTAACATCCCTTATTCCATGCCAATAGATGCTAGGATAAGACAAGGGAGTGAAGCTCAGAGGTATGTGCTCTCCCCAGACTGCATCCTATCACTGTGGAAGACCAAGCACTAAGCTAGATGGACCACTGTTCTATTTCTTTTGTATTCTTGATTTTTCTAGCAGTGAGTATAACTGCTCTTGAAATGACTTATCAGAAGTGCAGGGAGTTTTGTGTAGTTGGAAATGTTATGTCAAAGTATGTTTTCTTTTTTGAAAAATGGTACAAAGAAGAATTAATTCAGGTAAATCTCATGGCCCATGTTAGGGAGGAGTTCAGATTGAATCACAGCACTATTCCCATATGGCTTCATAATCTACAGATCTATGACATGTTCTCATAACATAACAATTTTTCAATTTCAGACTTTCTCCTTCTCTACAAGATCCTTTTTATATTTAACTATAAGGTTTTTAGGAGGATCCCTTACTACCTCTCCCTTTATAATAGCCCTTGTTTATCTTTAATAAATGGCTTTATGCTGTTTGTTGGGGTGACCCAGCACACTGCGGGGCTGGGGCTCCGTGATGCCAATCAATACCAGCCCCTCCCCTGGATCGAGTTCCCCGAAGAGGCAGACTCAGAGGTCGATGGGCGGCTCCGAAGCCGAAGCCGCACCCCCCTCGGCGGTGCCCGGGTACAAGCCGCCTCCCCCAGGTCGGGAAAATTCTCGGTTACTCGGTTGTTCATTGGTTCTGTTGTAACTCCTGCCTCTCTGTTCCCCCCGCCGCCCACTCAGTGGTTCTTGTTACACTGTATCCTCCCCCTGGCTTGTAATTCATTGGTTGTTTTCCCCTGTCACCGGGGTTTTCAAATTCCCTATAAAACTGAGGACAAGGCTCCGAGGAGCTATCCCATCACAATCCCATCGCATATCATCACATCGGATTCCAGCCTTCCGAGCTTGTTCGGGTTGCGACACTTCTAACAATAAACCTGTTCGAAGGCAGACCTGAACAGCCTCTCTCTTCCTTTGTCTCCGAGCTAACGTGAGCCGATACCATCAGCTCCTGCCGTGTTCCCTCTGCAAAGAAGCCAGCTAGCTAGCTCAGCCAGCAGCCCTTTTCCTGATGCCAAAGTCACTTCTGCGACGGGCAGAAGTAGCGCAGCTGGACTCTCTCTGACCTGGGGCACGCCAGGGTTGGTGCCTCGAGCACCAAACGCCGCATTAGTTGTTTACTGTGCTTCACGTTTTTTCATCTTCTTTGCCTGTCCTACACAGCACAAGTAGGTATTTTTAATAAAGACTGCCTGAGAGCGAAGACAAAGAAAGTGAGCAGAAGAAAGACAGATAGGGAGGGAGGGTCAGAGGAAGAAAGAAAAGACTGAGGAGAATGTTATTCCTGAAAGATTTGAAAATAATTCACTGTAATTTGAGAAAGTCTTTAAACGTCAGGGAATAAAGATCAACTATTTTAACAAATTTGTAATAATCTTTCTGCTATTGTTACCACTCTCATTTTTATAAAAATAGCTGATCATTTAAACTTAATTTAAATACACTGCAGTGGTGGAACATAGTGGTAATGCATACTTCCATTTCTTACCTTGCCTTTTTGATGATATTGTAAATCACATAGGGGTTATCTTCAGTGCCAATTGAAGAAGGCAGTTACTGTGATGCCCATATGGTACTACTATGTTTTACATTTATAATTGAATTTTTTTATAGTCATTGTTCTGATACGTATTTCAGGAAGAAATGTTCTAAATATATTTTAGATATGGATTAAGAAGAAAAAAACTAAGCAACTGCAAAACAATATAATGCTAGCAAGTCAAACAGGATTGTTACTAAAGTGCAAAGTTCCTGAACATATTCAAGATTATAATTATGTAAGCCGTGGTACAAATTGAAAGCGTCTTATAGAAATAATTATTTGATTGCAATGATAAAAAAAGAAAAGTCTTTGCAAATTTATTTCTACAAACAAACAGAAAGAGGAAAATCTTTGAACTTCCATTCTACTGACATTATCCATGTTTTATAGAGCAGAGTGGTTTTAAACACTATTAACATCCAGACACCACCACCTATTTTTTTTTTTTAACTGAAGAAGTGGTGGTGAGAGATAATCCAGCCGAATATTTTGTTGGATTAATCAGTCCTACTTGAAAGCAACTGAGAGCTCTTGGAGACTGAAATACAGTAATATACCAAAGGATACTTGTTATGTTTCACAGTAGTCAGAGAGAAAGTCTGTTAAAGCAAGAGAGAAAAATTTTAACACTATTTGAACTCTGAATGTTGGTCAAGGTCCAAGTTTCAATGCTAATTCTGATTTCTGTGTCAAAAAAAAAAAAAAAATCAGAAATTCCTGACAGACTTAAATCTTTAAAATTCAAACTGGCTGGTATGTCAGCATCGTGTTAGAGATGCCCTGCAGAATTCCCATCAGCTGGAAGCTCTGCATTAAAATAGGCATTAAGAACATTAAAGGCATTATGATATGGCTAAAATACTTATTTAAAGACTTATGAAGTGTGCTATTTTTGGTGAACCAAGTTAAAACTAAGTGATAAAGCACAGCCACCTATCATGTGAGATGAATCTGAGCCAAAATGCTCTACCAACACTTCAAAGCACCCATAATCTCACCAGAGATCCCAAATCTCTACCTCTTGTACAACTAATTTAACCCAGACTTCAGTTCTATGCGCTGGCAGACAGTGAAAGAGAGGGTTTTAAGGTTAGGACAGAACATTTACTTCCCCTAGGCAGTGCTTAAGTTTTTTTTCCCAAAGGTTGATGGGATGTCTCAGGCCCAAATTTGTAGGATGCTGAGTACTTTGTGAGAGGGACTGAAAGATTTTAAAACCTATTAATGTCATTGCTTCTAGATGACTTTCAGGTTTTCTGGAAGGTGGGTGTGGAACGGGTGGCAGAATCAGATGCCAACGTATTAAATTTTCCTGACACAACAAAAAACTATATTCATGGCAGATCAAATTCATACCTTAAGTCTAAACAACAAAAGAATTAGTTTTGCACCATTCTGCCTGAAATAAGCAGCACACTATAAGTAAATCACATTGTTTATACAACTTATTCTGTGTGCAATGTAAACAAGAACATCTGTTCCTTGACAGCTGTTTGTGAAAAATGAACAAATGTGCACTGTTAGCTGTTATAACAGCAAAGTTTATAAGATCTGCCATCCTTTCCCTTAAACTCTGTTTTTCTTGGCACTTAAAAAGTCAGTTATTAATGTTCTTTACAGTTTAAAAAGTGACACAAAATATCTGTTGATTTCAAAAAAAAAGGGGGGGAAAAATAAGAAAAGAAAAAAAAGAAAAAGAAAAAAAAAAGGAAAGGAAAGAAAAAAAAAGGAAAGAAAAAAAGAAAAAAAAAAGAAAGGAAGAAAACAAACCCTGTAGCCCAAATCCTCTATCAAGGTTTTTTGTTCCCCGAAAGCAGGAGAAAAAACTTCACTGGAAAAATTTCCTTTCACAAGATATACACCGTTAGAAGTAACAGAAAATACAGCTTGTGCATTACGTCTTAAAGGACAAATCCTGGCTCCATCGACAGCAATGGTACATTTTTTCATTGATCTGAACAGAACTAAGATTCAAGAAGGACTGAATGGGCCTATAATGAACAGCATTCTGGGTAAGCCATGCAGCTGTCAGCAAACACCTCTTACAGTCTCTTACTTAAGTTTATTTTCATCTTGAAATCAGTTTAATTTCTTGCCAGCAAGATTCTTCTGAGGACCAAGCATGCCTGGCACATGGGCATCTACTTCTCATTTCCAGCCTAAATGCACTGAAAATAGCTGATACTTATTTGATCTCATACCTTTTACTTTAATAGTTCTTCTTCCTCTTCAGATGTCTTTTATTGTTAGACTGAAGTTGCTGAACCCTTCTTTTTATCAGTCTTCTCCAACAGATCAGACCCTAAAAGTGGTTCTTTGGCCCCTTCCAGTTTCAACTAATTTTTTTATTGTAACAAAGGTGACTCCGAATTTACAATTATATCTAGGTGTGGTCTCAACAATATTTTGTACAACGGCAGCCAAACATCTCTTTCTCCGTAGATATCCCATGGCTTATACGGCCAGGATGACATTTACACACTTCTCCACCATGGCACCTTGATAGTCCATAACAAACCATAAAAAAGATACTTTCTTATATCATTTGCAAATTAAATTTATTCAGGATAGCTATTTCCATATGTTCTGACACTGAAACTGGTAACTTTTATAGATCTCTCTCTCACCCCTGTGTACAGCTTTCAGTGTGATTTTAAAGGACAGCTCTAGCTCTTCTCAGTTAAAATTCTGGCAATTTCTAAAGGTTTGGCAATGATATACATTATTTTCATAGCCAAGGTGATACTCTTTGCAATTAACTGTATGGCCTTAAGGTTTTCCAGTGTGGTATTATGCAATTCCTCTTTTATTGCCAAAGGTGATCTGCACTGCACATTTTTTAATTTGTGGCTTGGAACTCAAGGACACATAACACTGTAGCTCCACCTTAGATTTTAAATAGCTCCAAAGGCAAAACCCAAATGGTAAAATGTTCTGCCTATTGCTTTTTAGCTTTGATTATGTTTTCAACATATAAAGAAAGTAATTTGTGTGCAAGCAAGACATTCAAGTCTTATTTTATGCTTTTAAAAGTCAAAATGCAGCAGCTTCTAGAATTGTAGAAGACATTTAGGCTTTCTGAAATCCTTCTCCTGACACTAGTGTGGGCCATTTCAATATTGATGATTAAGGAAAAAGGACAAAGAGGACAGAAGCTGCTACATGTAGGATCTAATGGAAACTGGAGCTGTGCTCGACCAGGTGCTGCTCAGATGGATGACAGTAAAAAGGCCTGATCCGGGCGCACTGGTAGTGCTGTGCACAACAGTGGCAGCAGGCAGGCTGCCTGTGGCTCTGGGCTTCAGCTACACCCGAACCCGCGCTACATAGGGGTAGCTCACCAAGCACTGCAGTGGCTACCTTCAGCCTTATCACAGCTGGGCGTACCATGGAGCTGGGAGATCATGCTGATCTCCCTGAAAGAATCATGGATTTCAGCTTTAAAAAGCATCTCGCAGCTAAGGAGGGCGGAGAGGCAACTTGCGTCTGCCCTCCGTTTTGTACGGCATCGTCACCATACCTCAGCCGGGCTGAGACCGGGAAAAAAAAAAAGGGGGGGGCGGCGAAATCCTTTCCCTCCGAAACTACATTTCCCAGAGTGCCTCGCCGGCTTCCTGCCTCTCACATGACAGCTGCCTGTCCGCGCCATGGCGGAAGCCGAGGAGAAGGTAGAGAGTGTCAGTGCACTGTGGCCGCAGCGCCGAGCAGCGGGGCTTAGAGCGGGACGGCCGAAGCGTGGGGCCGGGCTGGGGGCACATGGGAGTGGAGGGGCGGAGGGACAGTGCCTATGCCAGGGGGAAGAGACCGGCAGCCAGCCCTGCGGGGTGCGGGGCCGGCGGCGACAGCCTCGGGACAGCCTTCGGGACAGTCTCGCTGCGCCGGGGCGGAGGAGGGAAGATGGAGGCAGGGGAACCTGGGTCTGGCCGGGAGGGTGGGTTTAGAAGTGCATATGGCACCTCTGTGGAGCCAGGATTAAAGAGCTGGAGGTTCTCTCTACGGAGGGACATAGGAGACATGACCAAGTTCATCTCAACATGGGGATTTTTTTCTGAGACAAAACTTGAGGAGTTTCTTGCTGTTGTTCCCTAAATCGGATGTTCTCCTATAGCTCCCCGTCCCTAGGTTGCTCCTTCCCAAGAAAAAAAAAAATAAAGCAAAAATGCACTTCCTGGCCCTTTCAGGTACTTTCTAAGTGTTTCTTTGCTGAGCCAGCATTTGGACAGACAGCTGAGCTATGCGATCTTTCTCTGTCTTGCATGCCTAGAAGTGGGAGAGTCTTAGAATTACTTCAAGGTAACTGGCAAAAGTTAAGAGATTGGCATGTGGTTTCCACCTTCCCTGCTGACAGAGGTTTGTTGGGAGGGCTTGGCTTCCTTGGGGGAGGCTTTTTTTCCCAGGATTGGTGAGTTTGTAACTGTGGCAGCCTTTGGAAGGATAAAACAAACTCCGACAGCCTGTGTTTTGCTCTCTTTGGACTATGATAGGAGAATTACCTTACTCATTTCAGTCTATTTCCTGTGGGCAGCATGCACACCTCTACTGAAAGAGATCTGTGTGTTGTGCATGTGTTTCTTTAAAACTCAAGTTTTGTGGCTTTCACCTTCTGTCAGGTTTAAGTTATGGGCCTAAACATGTACTATATTACATTGATGTTTGTAAAAGCAAAGGAAGGGAAAACCCCATACCCACCAAACTGGAAAGCCTGCTTAAGAATTTTTTGAGAAGTTATGTTGGATCTGTTAAGTGAAAGATTATAATGGTGAGAGATTACTTCACATTTCTATGGTTTCCTCATCTGTGTTCCCTTCCTGCATTCTTTGGCTACTTAAGCAACAGCATTTGTCAGCTGGCTGAAGTATACTGCTGATTTTCCCCTAAAGTCTGAGACCCAGCAGTGACTGCTATTCCTACACGATTTTGGATTCTACTTGTCTACAAATCCCTCTTTAGGGATTTCCTTTCCACAGTTACAAGGCTCCTAAAAAGTGGATGTGGAGGATAATCCTCTCAGTTCATGCATTTGGAGGGAAGGGAAAGGAACCTAACAAAACCCAGGGCAATCATAACTACAGTTTACTGTTCCAGTTTGCCTAAGCAAGTGGGAAAACTCAGGCAAAAAGCTTTTCATAGTAAGCTGCTAGCAAAGTGAGTTATTAGGTAACTATCAATTCTGAGCACCTTCAGCTAAGTTCTTGTCAGGGAACAAATACAGTTTCTGTATTGGTTTCCTAAGCCAAGGCTCCCTCTGAATTTTTGCATGTTATTTTCTGCAGTAAAACATAAAGGCCATGAAGCATTTGTGTTTGTATGCCATTTGTGAAATTTAGTATCTGGGGTTGCTGTGCCTTGTGAATACAGGGCCAGGGTAGATGTCGTAAATAAAAATAGATTGATATTTTCTTAGTTCACATGGCCTGATTATTGGAATCAACTTCTGGCATGCCTTAATTTTGTATGTCAGTAGGGATGCCTTTGCACATGGAGCTCAGTTAAGTGGCTCGGGTGGGTGTGAGGACCGGCTGCTGTCTCAGTAAGTGAGCTGTTAACTCCACCCTGCACGTGTGTCTGTCTGTCTGCATAGTGTTAGATAGTGAGCTCATCCTGAAAGTAACTTCCTGTTCTAGACAGCCAAAGATATTGGACCATGAGGGGCAGATGTAGGTGGTGTAGCTGCACTAGAAAGTCTCATGTATACCAGCGGAAATGTCACTTGCTTTAATTCCTTTGTTTGGGAGAGCTTTTTTTTCCAAACTATGTGAATTATATCAAAATATCATAACGGTAGTGCTATTAATTTTGATTTAGTAAGGAGTTGAGTAGGTAGCTTTTGGTATTCAGGAGAGAAAATAAGGTTTTTATTAGGAATTTGATGATACTTTGCATTGGACTTTGTGTGTTGTTCTAGCTCATCCAATCAACTGGCAATATTACACCACAATGTTTTAGTTCTGTTCTCACTTGGTTGTTGTTAAGTAGAGTTTAAGATGCACAAAGATTCTATGTAACAAACTGTAATTTCCTGAAAAGTTACAGCAGCTTGTGATTAGAGACTGGGAGACTGACAGACAAACAGTTGTGCTTGCAAAGTCAAACCTAAACTTCAAAGGATGCCAGGATTTTACTCCATCTTCCCTTGATTCCCATGTACTTTCTACTTGCAGTTTCCCAACTCATGTCACAAGTACAGACTACAATGATAACCCTTCTATGGGATGTGTGTTTTAGAGGTGGGCCTATCTGTAGTGAGTAAAATGGAAGAAACACATGACAGTAATTGTGGTAACAGCTTGCACTAAGCTTCCAGTAGCAGGTAGAAGTGCTGCTTTGCTTCTCTCCCATCTGCTGTGATGGTCATTATGGGCATCGATGTGAGCCTCCACTAATGAAAAGGAAGCCTTTGCTTTTGGTGAACAGGTCACAATAAGTGCATTTTATAAAAGCATGGAAAATAAATAAATGTGAGAAAAAATTACACTGGTTGTCAGTGCATTAATTTTTTTTCCTTTTCCATTTTTCTCTAAGCTGTTGGTAAGGGTGTAATTTTTTTTTTTTTTTTGTCTTCTCTGGTGGAATTCTGTACCTATTTATCTTACTCTTCAAATACTCCATAAGATTTGAAATTCTGGCTTCTCTCTTGCTTGTTCTTTGTTTATATCATATTTTATTGTTAAAATGCTTACATTCACTGCCAGTGTATTAGTTGTAATCCTTTATTGCTATTGATAAAGATAAATACGTTAAGTAAATCTTCGTTTTGCTGACTTGAGGAGGCATTGCATCAGCAGATTTTCTCAGTGGACAGACGAGAGATGAGCAGGAGTTGACTTACAAAATTTTTTTTGTAGGGTAGAAAGAATCATTATCTTGCCAGAGAGAGATGTTTTAAAGGTACAGTTGTTTGAAAGGCAGGAGAAAGCCACATCTTGTGTTAACATGGGATGAGGAGGAGAAAGTCATTGAATGCTGGATTTCTATGGAAAATGGTTTGAAATTATATAAGTTTAAAATAAGCCTATTAACAGCTAAATAGTTGAATAGTAAAGCTGGTTTGTGGATAACTGGAGAATGCTGTTCTGCCATGGAAGTCAAGATCTGGGCAGTTTCTTTGGAAAATTTGCTACTGCTTCTGGAGGAGGGGAAGCTATCACAGGGACAGATTCTCAGATGATCCAGTCACTCTCTTTTAGGGTAACTGACAACAGTGTCCCTGCTGCTCCTGAGTATCAGTGTGGCACTCAAATGCAAGTGCAAGCACAAATCGGGTATGAATGGCGAAGATTGTCATGAGTCTGAGGTGCTTCTGCTTTGTCTTTCATTTCTTAATAAGGGTTTAAAAGTACTTTTTAAAGGGAAATACTGCTCAGTTGTGTATGTACTTAGTTATTTACTCCTTTGTTTGTTGTGTCCTTTTCAGGAAACCAGGTCTAATGAGGAATCAACAGATGAATCTGAGGTAACCCTTCTTAAAATGTTTCACACTCGAATCTGTGTCAGTGCGGTCAGTGCTAGTTTTTTGTCAATATGGAGTGAAAAATACTACTTCACTGGTTGTTTTTAGAAGTTTGGCCAGTATTATGTAGCAAGGATTGTTAATCTGCGTTTAAATTATTAAAAAGAAGCTGTGAATTGCTATTAGAAGCTTCTTTATATTTAAAAAAGCCCCACAATCACCCCATTATAGTAAAATGAATTATGTTGAGAGACAAATTCAAGTATATGTGCTTCTGTTTCAATAAAATGAAAATGTGAGTCTAATTATATAAGCAGTAATACTACATTCAAGTAATTACTTTGGTATTTTAATAGCTTCACAGTCTAGACTTAATCATGTCCCATAGACTCTCTGTTCTTGAGATGATGTTTTGTCACTAATCGTCTCCTGTTCTGGAGAGGTCTGCCTACACTGCTGTAGGTGATGGGAAAAGGGGGCTGGGGGTGAAGAGAGGAAGGGAGCTAGAGAGAGTTCAAGAGTTTGTCCCTGAACAGTAATGTACTAACTCCAAACCTGTCATCACTGGAGGAACCATAAAAGATCTGAAAGACCCAATTGACATCAGGGTGGTCTAGGATAGCTACAGGAAGGAAGAAATAGAGGTGTCTGAGCAACTTCAGTTGTGGCCCACCAGCAAGAACAGAGGACACAGAGAAGGTTATTACCTTGAGTGTTTTCACCCATTATGTATCTAAGTCAGAATAGCTCATAGACTTATAAAACTTTAATAGACTTGCTATTAGGAAGATTTTCTGGTTTTTACCTAGGGACAAATCTCCATGCTTGAGATCTGGGTTTAAGCATTAAGCAGACAGAAATCCCAATTTCTGTGACAGTAGATACTGCAGAGACTGTAGTGGTGGATTCTGAAAAAATCTTTTTGCAGTGGAAGGTGGCTTTGCTTCTTGTGAGATGATTGTTTTCTTTCTTCCATTGAGTGATTGTCTTCAGTGGCACTGAACGACAATACTGGTGAGAAGCAGGGGTTTTTTTGGCCCTTTAACATTGCTCTGTGGAACAGCTACCGGGACCAGACTTTTTTTGCCCAGTGTGAAATGCTTTCATTCTGAATAGTGCTTTGTGATGTGAAGTGCAGATAAACAATCACTGGGCAACGACTCAGTACTTAGTAGAATAGTAATCCTCTCAAGGCTTGACATTCACAGGATAGTGAACACAGATACTTACCTACTGAGGTGATTTTTTTTTTTCTTCAAGCCTATTGTAATGAAAAACTGGCACTTTTAATGGCCTTTCAAGATTTCAGCTGGTAGTAAATCAGTATTTACAGCAGAATTAATCAGGTTGCCAGGTTGGTGGGGGTTTACTGTTTTTTACCTTAAGGAAAAATAGGCATCATGTATCTTTCACAGAATTGAAAGTCCTAAAATTTCAACTAGACTTACGTTAAAGTTGATGTCTGTTTTTAATGTTAATTTCACATGCAGAGAGAAGTGAAAAGGAAATTTATGTATTAAGAATGAAGACGTTTGGTCTAAAGAACAACTGTCATTCTAATGTCTGTGAAAATGCTTTGCATTAGTCGTCTTTGAGTATTAAGTCTAGTCTGTAGTATCTTGATCAGTAAATAGTTAATAGAATTAAACTGATTAGACTATTTCTAATGATTGTTTAGATAAAACCAAAATGGTAAAAGCACAAAGTGTAAATGTTCTGAGTGCTTGCTTATATTAAGTATGGTCAGAACTAAGATCAAACTGACGGCTTCACTCCTAGCTCTTGTGATCATAAAATTATAATTATTTCTTTTGGGTGGCCTATAGTTTGAATAATCAGGGATGGATTTTATGGTGGTGGTTCTAGAATCAGACTCTTAATTCTTTCAGCCTGTGTTTAGTTTTAGCCATTAAAAAATATTGTATTTATGGCATGGTCTTCATAGACATCTTACCATAGTACTAAAATTTTTTACACATACAATTACTCTTGCAATTAATTAAATTTAAATTCTTCATATAAAATTGAATATTGTTGCCGCGATGCTGGCCAGGTGGCTAGCTCGTGGGCCGAGAACCAGGCAATAGCCTTGCCTGCCACAGCAGCAGAGGACGGGTGCCGAGCGAGAGTGGGAGTTTAAGCGAGGTCCAAGCAAGGCTCACTTTAGCCACCGATGAAAAAGGCGCAAGGAGAGACGAAGCAATGAGGGACTCTTCTCAGCGGGACAGGAACCGGGTTTATTGGAGCCCGGAAAAGAAGGGTCGAGAAGCGCAAAGAAAAGTCTCTGGCAGGGGGTTTTCTACCCCACTGTTCAGGGCAGAGCAATCATAAAACATCCAATAACAGAACAGACAAGGGGAGTTACATAGGCGGGGATACATACCAATGGGGAGAGAGGTAGGCGGAGAGGGTGAGCACGGGCCAATGACAGAGTGATGTGGAAACCAAGGAAGGGGAGAGCGTGGTCATTGCAAACGTGCAGGGTGTCACATCTTTCCCGCCTTGGCCAGCGAACTTTCTTGCCAGACAGCCTGAGGGTGTCTATGTTGTGGCGGGCAGCTATCTTAGGATACCTGGACCTCATGAGAATTAAACCACTGGACCTTTTGTCCAGCGAGGCCTGGGACACCCTGGCAAGAGCCATGGCTCACCACAACATATTGTTACTAATGATTCCAGAGGGCACATGACACATATCCAACTTCGATCACAGATATGTTTTGTATTATGGAGGAACGCAATAATAAAATTTCTGATTTTGTGTAAACTATGCCCCTGTCCGAACTGGATGTCTAAACAAAATATGGATTTTTTTTTTCCCCCTGATGTTTTTACACTTCTGTGCTATTATCTTAGCAAAGAATCAAATATACATTAATTCTGTCTCATGCAGCAACTCTCTTAACTATCATTCCTTTAGCATCTTCTAGCAAATAAAATTCTAATGCTATTTTGCTACCTGCTTGGTTTGTTTTGAACAACAGACTCTTTAACAATTGCCAGGATGCTTATTTGCACAGACTTGGTGGTAGTGCTTAATAGTAGGCCTCAAATGTGGGAGTCTGCAAAAATTGACTGTCTTGAATGTACGTCATCTAAAACCTCATAAGTGTAAGTTTGGTTCCAGTGATGGCTACACAGGAAATTGAGTTCCTAAAGCTGCCCCAGTGTAAAATACTTCTCAGCTGTTGAAGTCAGAATGTGTAAAATGCAAAGGTATCAACTAGCAAAGATGGTGAATTTGTTCAGATGTTAAGCAGACCTTTCTTCCAATACAGAGATAGCTGTAGTTACTTGTAAAATTCGTAGACCTTGTAGCACTTGTAGAAATGTAATAGATCTTTCCTGGTAACTACAGTACAGTTGACATTTTAGTATCATGTTCTTATATATGATTTGGGATATTACAAGCTTTTTCTTTTCCTGTAGACAGGCTGCTATATATTATGCCATGGTATAATGAGGAAGCTGTATATCTAATACTCCTCTAATTCTTTGGAGAAAACCTAATTGTTTCGTGAAGTAATTTTACTGCAGTCTTGAAGCACAAGTATTTTCTTTTTGTATCTTTGGCTTTAGACATTTGGTTTTAGTGTTTTTTGAAGGGTTTTTGTTAGGGTTTTTTAATTGTTTTTCTGGAGTGTATTTGCATGACTTATCCCAAACTTGTCCAATCATCAAATATGCAGCCAGATTTGAGGCTGGATCTGAGCAGGTTGGTTTGGCTGAAAAGTCATAGTACAATGTGGTTTCATTGGCTTATTTAATTTTATTTTATAGCACCTGAAGCTAAATGTTTGGACTGTCACATTTGATGAGATCTAAAAAGTAGATAACAAAGTAATCTGACTTTTGGCTGTTTGTCAACTGTGGAGGGAAAAAAAAAACTCCATAAATTATGTACAGCCTGAATCTGAATTTATTTTCAAATTATTCTTCCTCCTTGCAATGTGTCTGTTTCTGTAAAATCTTGCTTTTCTCAATTGAGCTGTTTTCTGTCAGACAGGTAGTTATGTTTTGCCAGTTAATTAGCAAGGAATAAAAGGCTTAAATTTTTCTCCTCCTTTCTAATTTACTGCAGGGGTTATGAGCAGATTGTGCTGATCCAGCATGTGACTTTTTTACAGGAAGCACCCTTTCAAGAACAAATGTCCCTGGAATTATAAATGAATGCTATGTCCCAAGAAATAATCCTTGATTATGTAAGGCATGTCACTGATGGTTTGTTGGTTTTTTTTTTTGATGCTGCACTACAGCAGAAATTTTTTGGTTTGCAATTGTTTGCTTGTTAAACTACAAAAGAAAGCCATGTTGGTGCAGATATTAAAGTTCTGCAAAGAGGTATTAGAATAGTATTTTTTTAAGAAAGGTGCATTGATATCTGTATTCCTGCTTTTTTGTTAGAGACATGAATGTGTTAGTCATCATTATTGCACATATTTTCATTCTAGCACTTCTATTTTTATATGTGCCCTTCTTAACTTTTTTTTTCTGTTTTGATCACTGTTACCCTGTGAAAGGGTTTGTTCATTTAGTTTCTTGTTTAGTTATTTAAACACTATATTAATAAATTCTATGAGTTTGTAGACAGAATGGTGTTGTAGAAATTCTGGTTAATCCAGTGCTCAAACTATTTCTGGTGGTTTAGAAATATCCCTCTCTGATGCACTTCCACCACTGAAATTAGTAGTGCTTTTGTTCTTTAAGGTTTTGAAAACTGATCAGAGCAGGAACACAGGAAAAATGTAAGCCTTAAAAAGAGGCAACTAAAAAGCCTTGATATTTCCTTTCTCTTTTCAGTGCACTCCAAATTTTAGTCTTGTAGGTTGGGTCTGGATTAGGTCAAAGCAATTAAATCATTTCAAGTAAATAAAGCATCTGGTGAAAAAGGCTCCTTGTCATACTGTGTTTCCATCAAAATGTTCTCTTAACATGGAATGTGGAGCATAGGGCTGGAAGAGATAAGCTCTTCTGTGGATAGTAACATTTGAAGGGGCATCACCATTGTAAGAAAAATGGATGGTTGAAAAGTAGATTTGGCTACTGTACCTTAGTCCGAGTTGCTTTTTTTTTGTCTCCTACCTGACCTTTTCCAAAGTACTTCTTTTAATCATGCCTCTTTTCCTTATTATTGAATAGCTGTACATTAGGTTATTTTTTTAAAATGTAAAATGGGAGAAAAATGCTCAAAAAGTGTATTCTGTTTCACGTATCTGGGCAGTCTGAGGAGAGATTGCTTCCCTCTGCAGGGCTTTAAATTAAATTGGCCTTTTGGGGAGAATGGAAGGAAAAGTTACATAAATTCCAAGTACAAAGTTCTCCTTATTGATGAAGAAATGTATCATGCAAATAATTTATCAATTTGAGTCAGTAGGATGAGCATAGTAAATTATTTATTGAAGTTTAAATGGAATCTTTTCATACATTAATTTGAAAAACAAGTTTGCAGTGACTAGTAACTATCATTATAATAAACATCATTAGAGGATTGACTTGCAGGAAAAAATGGATTATTACTATATTCTTGTAGGATGTTCTGATTTTGAGTGAAAATTAGATACTTCATTTAATGAGCTATTAATATTAACCAGAAGTGCCTGTTCTATCTGTATGTTGTGGAATACAGAGAAAGTAAAAATGCTGCTCTGCTTCCTACGTGAATTAAATGCAATTGCAAAGCTACTGTGTTAGCAGAGTATGCAGATGTGGCTTTTGCAAAACACTAAATGTATTTTTCTGCATGGAATAACACTCTTGGCTGCAAAAAGGAAGTAACAGTGAAATTCAGCTCTTCCCCCGTGGTGGGTAGGTGAGCTTCAAAAACTGCTATTCCCAAAACTGCCCTGTCAGCTTTTCATATGCAGTAGATCACAAGGTGGCAACTGGGTTGCTTGAGTAGTGTTCACAGGGGAAACAAATGTTTCCCAAGTTCCTTACTCAGCAAAAGGACAATAAAAGTAGAAATGTGTAGCTTCATTGAGATTTGAACTGTGTTTGGATTTTTCTGTGCTGGAATTGGATTTGGACGTGGAAGATAAAACAGCCTATCCTGTGCTGCCTCTGTATGGCGCACTTGGTGTGGATGGACTGATCCTATGGTTTTGAACAATGAAGTGGATTTGGAAGTTTCTGGTGTTCTTTGTTATGCACAAAACTACCAGTTAAATAAATTGATGGAAATTGAAATGAAACCAAATTGTATTATATGGACTTTTTACTGCTCTTTTTTAAACACGCCATTTATGAGGATTGCTCATGTGCAGTATGTCATCTCTGTGTTACTTACGCTTCAAAACTTGGCTGGTGCCCAGCTCCTTCAAACCCGTAGGAGTAAATCTTCAATTGGTGTTGTGCAAATATAGTTTAATATTCTGTATGCCACAACAGTTTTGCGAAGAAATAAAATGCTCTGTATTTTGTCTTTCGTCTGTGTGTCATTTCATACTGTAAATGCAGCCCATTTTGAGACATATTCACAGGCAGCCATATAATCTTAATTCCGTGCTTCTGGTGTGTATCTGCATTTTCCCAGGGTATTAAATAAATCCCTGTGGAAAATGCATGGGGAGAACAGAAATTTCTGTTGTGTGAAATTTTACCATCCTAATCCATATTTACCAATTTTACAGCTAGGTACTGGAAAAGCATTGGTGATTTGCCTTATGAACAGTTGTAAAGGAGCAAGATCAGAGGTTATTCACATTTTTCACTGAACTAACATTACAGTATTTTCACCATAGAATTATGGGAAAATATTTTTAGCAGCATAAGTCACAAGCATGCTGTTATAGTTTAGAAATTTCAGTCTTTGTGCTTTTTGTTTTCTTGTGTATCAGTAGTTGCAGAATTGAAATGAATTCTTGTGCAAGTTGGAAACTTTAATGGGTTTCTAGCTTTTATTCACTATTGCTCTACCTGCTTTTGAACCAGTGACTTCAAGATTAAATGCTCTTTGCTATTCTCATTCTTAAACCAGTTTTTTTTTCTGCTTTGTTAAAATTTTTCTGTAGGAACAACTTTTTTATGAAAGTAATGGAGGAAAAGAAGTTTATGCTCTCTCAGTGAGCTTCCAAAGGGTCTGGTAAAGTGCTCAGGATTTAAATTCGACACAGTACATAAAACAACAACGTGCAGTAAAATTGTATTCCAGTTTTGGTATTATCAAGCAGCCTGGTTAAAGGCCTTAGTCTAAGTTTTTCTTGGCATTCTGTTAGTGTTAGAGATTTGATTGCATTGAGAGGAATTGAGTCAGGATCATCACTGAGGTAAGAGCAGAAGTCTGGAGACCATATTCTAGGGATGGAGAAATGGTAATGGTGAAGCTGCACTTTGTAATAATTACACATCCTACTACAGTAATTCTTGTTTGCTTTGTGGCACTTGATTCTTCAGCACAAGTGGGTATATAATCCAGAACAGTGGGGAATGGAGTGCTTTCTTCTGCTTGCTTCTGGATTTTTTTTCTTTTGAAGGAAGGCTGGGTAAGACCTAGAAATGGCCATCAGGGAAGGTGTGTTTGCATCACTTTGGAACACAGAAGTATTTTTAAATAACAAATATGGGGACATCTACTTGAAGAGCTTTAGAAAATGAGTTTGAGGTGCTATCTTTTTAAGGACTGAATTAGCTTCTAAATTATACTTTATATGTTTCTTGATTGTACAGAGTAACAATCTTCTAGAGGTTTTGCAACAATGAAAATGTAAATTTTAAATTTTTGTTGTGAATTTCCAGGTATTTTTTCAGAAATGATGATTATTTAAATTATTTCTAAACTATAACCTGGGTTCCAGTTGGTGTGAGAAGAAGCAGGACTTGGGCTAGGTGTTTTTTCTGACTTCCATGTCAGAATGGCAGGCAATGGGTTGTCTTGTGTGCAGTTTCTTTCAAAAGTGGCAGCACCAGAGGCAAACACCAAAGAAGCTTGATGTTACAGTGGAAGAACTTTGAGTAAATAGCTGCCTCCTTTACAATGATAGCATTATGTCCTCACTGCCCACCTCAGTAATTTGCATCTTTTTTACAATTCTGACTTCTAAAACTTTCCAAAGACAAACCTTCCTCCTACCCCCATTCTGACCAGATTTGGTCATTGTCTCAGTTTGAAAGACAGGTGTTTGAAAGGCAGCAGCCTCCCTTGGAATGGAAAATATCATCCCCTCCCCTCTGAATTGTTATAATTTTGAAAGTAAGGGGCTTTTAGGCAAAGATATGAGAAAAAGAATAACAGTTCTTTACTAGTATGTGTATGCATAACAAGGCAAACAAATAGCAACAATGGTAACAACATCAAACAAGAACAGAAAACCCAATAAACAGTCTCTTCCCGCTCTTTAAGCTCTT
Source organism: Corvus moneduloides (assembly GCF_009650955.1). NCBI lineage: Eukaryota > Metazoa > Chordata > Aves > Passeriformes > Corvidae > Corvus > Corvus moneduloides. The sequence goes on along the minus strand of NC_045476.1, from coordinate 27,713,847 downwards.
TCCCCTTTGCTGTAGTTACGGCCACAGCCGGCAGGGGCGCTGGTGGCTCCCGGCCGGGCAGGGCAGGTGCGATGATTCCCCCGCGGCTGCAGGGGGCGCAGGGCACGGGTCTGGCCCTCTCTCTCCGCGTGGACAACGGGGGACGGGCTCGGCAGAAGGGATGGAAACGGGGCTTCCTTTACAAACCCGAGGGGCACCCGATCCCGGTGCCCTCTCTGGATAGCAAAAGAAGCTGTAGCAGGGATGAGCAAACTCCCGGAGTGGTATATGAGATGTATCAGACACTTGGCAGCTGTAGCTGAAGCCGCCGGTCTTCCATGCAGGCCAGGGGCTGTGAGTTACAGTGTAGCAAAAACTCAGAGCAGTGGTAAAAAAAATGGCAGGGGCGGGGCAGCGACAGCCCAGCTCCCAGAGAGACGCTCCCTGGGAGGGTGAGAGGGCTGTGATCCCAGGGTTTTCCCCTGGGACACTCCAACAGAGTCCCTCTTTAAGTGAGGTAGGGTGTTAACAAGGTTCCAGTGCAATGGCTGCTCCCATGAGCAGAACTCCTCTCACCACAGAAGGCAGCAGAAGACAGAACCCTGCACTGGTGGTGAATTCTTGCCACAGCAACTGCAGCCTCCTTCCCGTCCGAATGCCAAGAGAGCAAGGGAGAGCTCAGAGCTGCACCCAGCCCCTTCCCCCAGCCCAATTCTTACGGTATCTCTGCCCTCCATGAGAAACCTCCAGGTAAAAAGCAAGAGTAGCCTGCTGGACCTCCCCTGAGATGTGGCCACTTGTCTCTTAAGTATCTGGTCGTTATTGTCTCCTAGCAACACATATGGAGGAAAATTCCGTAAGAGAAAGAAACTGAAGGAGAATTCCTAAACCCCAACAGTCATCATCTTTAAATAAATTTTTCCTAGTGGTGCTGAGGAAGAATAAGACTCTGCTGGTATGCACACTTAATGCAATTAATAGTGGGTCCAATTACTTGAAGTTGCTGTGAAGAACATATTTGCTTTTAGGGTAGAAGGAAACAGACAAATGTCCAGAAATATTCCTGGGTTCCTTCTTACATCAAATAGATAATACACCAATTTAATTTGTAGGGTTCAAAACTTATACCCCTCATCCTTAAAGTACAAGTGATATTCTGATGCCTGCAGTCATAAGGCAATAGTAGGATTTATAAAGGCTGACTATTTTGTGACTGTGAAATGGTAATATAACAAGGAAGAGGGGGAGAAGGCAAATTTATCTCATCACAGGTATAACCCAGTTGTTATTGTACTTAAAGTTGTGAGCAGGGTAAGCCATTTAGTAGGTAAAGATTGGGAGTTTTTCTTCATTTTCATGTTCTCAAAAAACAAACAAAAAAACCTATTCATTGTTTTTACCAAATAGTACAGGGCCTTTGACTTGATTTGGGGTGGAAGTCAAAGGGATCTCCCAACTGTGTTGTGACATGATGATGTTACTTCCTTAAATTCATCAACAGATGTTAGCAATTTGTTACAGTTTGCTGCTTAATATTTTCTACTTTAAGATTATTAACCCTCCTGCATGTGCTAAGTCCTGTGTTGCTCCCATGTGATATTTTCACTTGCAGTAGGTTTTTTTGCTAGATTTTTTTATTTATTTGCCATATTCCCAAGTATTGCAAATGGGAAGTGTGTTCATATGCATATATCAACCCTAAATTAGTAAATAAAATTCCTTTTTCCTTCCATGTATTATAAGAACATCTGTGCTTTTAAGACATGGAAAGAGGTCATGGAAATACAGGATGGTAATTGTCTGCATTGCCAAATCCATTTGCTTAGTCTGTCTAGATCTTTGTCCTCTGAATGTCTCTGAGCTGGTGTGGGTGTGCAGCTGAGGTGGGAGCTGCGGTCTGCCTTTTCCAAGAACCACCTGTAGTATACTTGGTGAGCTGTTCATGGTGGATTCTGGTGTCTGTGAACGGCTGTTTCATGTCAGGCTATAAGCAGTCATTAAAAACTGTGTCTAGGAAAGGTATGCCATGAGGGTTGCCTGGCTGAAGTGAGCTTCCAACTGAGGACATGGTAGTTTTGAAGAGGAAGAAGATGGGGTTCCTGGCAGGCGCACTGAAAAGTGTTGAAATTGGACTTGGAGTCTAGGCTGAGAGGGCTCGATAAAGTGTTTGAGGGGAGTTGGGGTGAGAGCAAAGGTCCATCTGAGGGTTACAAGGGGATGGAGCAGAGGAGATTTGTAAGAGGGAGGCTAGGAAAAGACTTCTGAGCCTTCAGGACTCTGCAGTCTTAAAAGTGGAGGTTAAGTGTTAAGTGGGAGCCAGCCCCTTTATGTGTTTTGGATAATTGGATTACAGGCGGGATTGACTGGTACTTGGAAGGCAGTCCTTCAATCCTTTAACCTTCATAATATTGTGGCGGGCAGAGTCACTGTTTTTCTTTTCCATTCATGTCCCAAAACTGAGAGTAACCCTGCCAGCAGACCTAGTCCTGCAGAGCTGCAGTAGAGAGTTGCTCTGCCTTCATCTTGCCTTGCTGTCGGAATCAGCAAGGTTGAAGAATTTGCTTGCTCCTAGCTGAGCAAGGGTGTCTAAACTGAAGTCTTATTTCTGGGGTGAACAAACTGTACGGTTTGTCAAGCTTAATTTCTGCCATTAAGTACAAGAAAAGTATGCTAAGTCTCAATGTTTTAGCATACAGCTATTAGAAAATTATTTGGTGTGAAATACAATAAAGAAGGAAGTGAGAAACAATGCACATAGATATTCCTGGGGTGATACTGAGAATATAGAGGCTTCTGTCTGATTATCTGGATTACCAGATTATCTGAGCCACATTTAGCCTAAATATGACGTGGGTAGAGAAAACTAGAGATGACAGATAAGTGAACCTGCTTATCTGAGGCATTTGGTGTTAGATATTTTCCCTGTAGATTTTGGGGAATGGGATTCAGTAAATGTAAAATCAGGTTCATTTATAAATCAGTATCTCTTTACGTTGAATGAATGGAGATAGTTGGGTGCTACCAAAGGTCTGAGAGCTGAACTGGAAAGATAAAGACCAAAAATAGTCATAATTTCTTTATTGGGCCAAAGGAGGCATTATGACCCATGTGGTACAATTCCCAGGTGTAGAAATGATGTGAGGGTTTAAATAAAAAGTTTTATCTGTATCTTTTGTCGGGTAGTACTTGTCTCCTCTTGGAAATCTTGTGGCAGTTAGCCTTAAGTTTGAAAGGTGCTTGTTGGGATCCCTTGTCCAAAGTAAGGTTTGCACAACCGTGCTAGGTGCAATCCTGCCCTTCCAAGCAATGCTGGTGATATGAAGGGCTTGCAGACAGCTGGGGGGTCAGATGATGATGTAAAACCCCACTGATGATGTGCCTTTCATAGCAGTCTGTTTAGAAGTCATCCATTTAGCTTCTCAGCAGGGCACCAGCCACTTGGATAAGTACTCTTTGCTCCCCTGTCAGATAGGGGCTTTATAGATGAAAGATCCTTTCCAGCCGGTCTCACAGGCCCTCAAAACTAAAGCTGAGACAGTCAGTCAACACCCTGATTAAGACATTATTTCCATTAAAAAAATCAAGAGTTGGAGATGGCTATACCTTGGATCAAGTCGAGATGTCAAAACCAAGAAAGGTAATAAATTATGTTGGCAACTCAGTTCTGCTGGGTATTTTGCTGCACTTTGTGCTTCTGCACATATATAAGAGAAATAAGTAACTGTCCCCGGAGACTTCATTTTGGGGCTTGAGGTCTTTTTATGTTGGTTTCTTTTTTTGTATTTGTCATTGAATTTCTATAAGAAGTGAAGCTGCCCCCAGCAGAGCACTAAGGAAGGATGTGTTTATTCATTTTTGCATAACTGAAAACATTCTGTGGACCTTTATTTAAACTCAAAAATAATTTGAGTTGGTTTCTTTGGTTCTACTGGAGATCTTCATCTGGTGTGCAAACTAGTAATTCTGGAGCTCTAACTAGTTGGTTTAATTTTTTTGTTCTGTGTGATAGTGATGACTATTTAAATAAATAAAAATTCTGATTTCTTACTAGGGTTTCTAAAGGCCTGACCTGTATTAAATGTCAGGAAGAGTTACTCTCATAAATTGCCAAGTAGTCTCTTCTCACTTTTTTGAAGTAATGTTGTGTTTGCACTTTTTGCAGCAGAATGGGGTTCTTTGGTTTGGTTTTGGTTTGGGTTTTTTTTTAATGGGATTTTATAATGTGTCTTAAACATTAAGTACTCAGATAAACAGAGGCAGAGCACTTTGAATGACCCAGTAAGCTAGGGGGTATTGTGATTTAGGAATGGTACTCCCCACTTTAGTGCTCCCACTGAGACTCTACAAACTACCTGCTGCTTGTTTGCTCCCCTCCTCCCCTTCCCCTGCAGTGGGCTGGAGAGGAGAGTAGGAGGTACAAAAGGGAAAGCTCACCGGTTGAGGTAAGAACAATTTACTGAAAACAGCAGTGAGATAAGAAAATTAACAGTAGCTGCCACAGTACTAATAACAAAAGTGTACAAAAGAGAGAGAGTGATTCACATGCAAAAATACTCACAGCACTCTAGCTTGGAACCAGCATTATGAAACCTGTCCTTTGCTCAACCAGAAGGAACCCCTTCTCTTCAGGGAAGGGTCCCCTTCCCTCCCCACACCTGGCAATGACATGAGGTAGTGTAGAATAGCCTCTGTGCCCTAGCCATGCCTCTCCTGGCTACTGCAAAAATTAACCCTGTCCTGGCCAGGAGGAAATGAGGTCATTTAACATTTTGCTTATAATGTCTGAAATCAAGGTAAACTTGAAAGAAAGCATGGAAAAAAGAAAATTAAGTGTAGGGGTTTTATTTGTCTTTTTTTTTTTTCAGACATAGCCCTTTAAGAAGGCCTATGATACTGAAGCCTTGTTGGAGTAGGGTGTGAGTGTGTCCTCTTTGAAATTGCTTCAGTGATGGACCTCAGCTGTCTTTGTATTGGAGTTTAAATGCTTTGCAGGATCAAAAGTTGCAGGCATAAACAAGGCTGGAATGGAGTAATTGGAATTCTAGCTGGGACTGGACAGAAGATGTGCAGCAAAGGGGAAGGACACTTGCCTTATAATGTATACAATGTTTATTTCCATAAAGGCTTTGAAAAACTTTGAGGGCAAGCCATGTGTGGGAGGGATGACACTTTGCTGTCAGTGCCTGTAACATAATTAGAGTATCTGTAATCAATAGAGCATGTAGTTCATGTGACAGACAGTCCTGTTGGCAGATCCTCTGCTGCAGGAGCAAATGTGGGCTAATGGAATAACTGGGAACTGCCCACAGGTTCCTTCTGGAAATTTTCTTCAAGAGGACTGATTTCAGATTTTTTTTTTTTTTCCTACTCATGATTCCTACACAATAGTTCCTGTAGGCAAAGCTAGTAAAGATGGGGCAGAATATCTGAAGAAGGTTGTGAACCTGTGTTCAGAAAGGCCGGTGAGCATCCCTCAAAGTGACACTTGCCTGTTGAGAGTATATTGCACAATTTGTGGCTCTTGTTAGTTTTGTAAATCCATTCCAGAAGAAGAGTTGGTAAGCGAGTAGGTGCTGGGTGTATGAAAAGGAATTTATTTTCAGTTCAGGTGTGTTCAGCAATGACAACTGGAAGAGCTCTTAGTAGGAACGGGTTTGTGTTAGTCTTAGGGGCTAATTAGAGTATTTCATTCAGTTGGAAATGTGCTTTCAATGGGAAATGTTTATGGTTACCTGTTCTTTACAGCATATTTTTAGCGATGTAACTGCCAGCTTTAGCATTAAAAGGCAAGTAGAAAATCAAATGGATTATGAGTTTCAAGTTAGCATTCTTGTTGTGGAAAAATGGTCATTGTTTATTTTACAACATCACAAAGGTATCTTCCTCCTGTCAGCTCTGTGGGTCTACTTCCCTTTCAGAATTTAAGGCTGCTATGTGTAGAGTGCTTTACACATTTTGTGCAGTATTTATTTATTTTTCTCTCAAAACATTTGTCAAGAATCTCAAAATTCAGTATTGTTGTTTCAGATAGTTTTAGGCATTAAATATTGAAGTAGTATTAAGTGGTGGTACAAAAAGCAGTGTTAACAAAATTTATTTTCAAATTTTTAGAATCCTCTAGGATGGTTTAATTAAAAGTATCATACACTTAGTAAAAATCCATGTAAGTTCAGCAATTGATTTTTTTATTATTTTTTCCCTTTAAAAAGGACAGCTGTGAGTTCTCTTGTATAGGGTAAATGTCACTCTGTTTATTCTTAGCTCTGCTGCAAGTCAGGACTTGTACTATTCCTTTAGGTTGTCATAGAAACGCAGCTAACTGACATCTCAACTCAGACTGCTCATGGTTTAATTTGTGGGTTTGCAAGATTATTAAAATTTAACAAAAATTATTGATTTACTTTTATTAACATGGGTTTGTGTTTACTTTAGAAGTTCAAACTGCATAAAAGCTTTTCTTGATACAAAAATACCTTTAAAATTTTTAAATTCTGATACTCTAAATAAGAGATCATCAAATGCATTTAATATATCAGAGTCTGAAGCAGTAGAGAAATCTTGAATTTTTGCAAATCACCTTTTTAATTTCGTTTTGTTTACAGTAAAGTGCCCCAACCTCATTTCAATTTACCTTTTAGCTTGACTTTTATTTAACATAGAAGATACCTGTCAAGAAAGCGTGAAATAGGTACATCATCATGCCTAATATTTGGGAGTTTTCATTTTATTTACTTACTTTGAAGCCTGGCAGAACGCTTTGGTGCACTGACTTTTGAAAGTATATATTTTTTATATATTCATGTGCAGAAAAAATTACTTAGTTTTCACTCATAAATAAGACAGGCGAAACTTATTTACAGTAACTTTATCTAATGGTCCACGGATGAATGATTTTATGCAAACTACTCAAGAGATTAGAATTAACTTTTCATGTTGGTTGCACATTGGATGTCCAGACCCCAGCAACATGTGGGATCTTATAAAAACTAGATGACTGGAGTTCAATTTTTACTTTTATGAATTTATTCAATGATTGCCCATGCATTTCAAGTGTAATCTTTGTAAGCAATGTATAAAATGGAGTAATGTATTAATTGGTATAAAATGGACACATACTTTCTTACGCCCTCCTTCCATCACATGTATGCTTTTTACTTTGACTTTACCTCCTCCCTCCACCTCATAGCCATTTATTAAGGATCTGTAGGCATGAGGAATTTGACTGATTTATATGCCAACCTGTAATTTGACATTGTCATTCTGTCTAGTAACAACTTTGTTCAGTGTTAGATTTACGGAATAAAATTGTTTCTTGGTGGACATTTTGACACCTCACTTCATACTCCTACGTCATGCGCTGCTGACATCCCTGTATTAATCTAATTTGTATTCTGTCATAAAACTCTCACATAACATTTTAAAACAGACTCTCTTTGCAGCATGTTTCTATAAACATGGGGCTAAATATTGGGTGTTTCCATAGGTATGTATGGCTTTTTTGTTTTTTATGAGGTTATATACATGTTACCATATATGATGGTAGCGCACATAGTAAATGGCTGTACCATTTAACTTGGGAAAGACTGGCTTTAGTATTCCAAAGGCAATTTAAACAAAATATGTTTTATTAACCGGTTAACATGTCTCTTCCAAATTTATTTTTTGCATCATTGACTACAAGAAAGTGTTGCACAAATACAGTTCTGCCATAGGCTGACACTGCATTTTTAGAAATTGGAAGGCAGTGGTTGGTGGGAAGTCAAGGCACTCCTTTAAGTAGAGCACTGCACTGGTATATTCTGGTTGCTTCGGAATGAAAGATGTGTTTTATGTGGGAAACATACACAGTGTTGATATATTCATTACAGTCAATAGCGATTGTAGGAGAATATTATTGCAGGTATACTGTTTCCCAGTGAGGACCAAGGGATATATAAGGGTTTGTGTATGTCTGTGCATATATAAGATTAACTGAGTCTTACTGAAGCCTGTGGAATCTTTCTGGCATTGTACTTCCATAGACCATCTGTTACAGATAGATGCCTATGACCAAAGAGCTATTTTGCAACTTGGATTTTCTTTTCCTAAGAGATAAACATGTTGGGTCTTCTTTGATCAATAAATTTGCTGCTTGGGGTTTTTTTTAGCTTGGTTTCCTTTTTCTTCACTCTTTGCCCCATGATCTTTCCTTGCATTTAAGTAGTGATTGGGTGATAATACCTAACATACTTGAAAAGAAAGAGAGGAAAGCTTCAGTATTTACCAGAAAAAATCCTAACATGCGAATGGTAAAGGTGATTCATAGGAATATACAGTGTCCAGATCCTTCTCCCAGAAAACATATTTATACTATTTTTTTTTTTTAACCATAAGCCCATTGGTGGGTTTTAGACAATTAACTTATTCCTAGTGGATTCTTCTTTATTTCTGTTCACAGCATTTTGCCTCTATCCTTCCTGCAGAGGTGCAGCATCTTGTAAAGGTCATGAAGTTTCTTGCAACATGCATGCTTCAGCTTTCAGTTCATTGTGGCTACAGTGGCACACTTTATTTTATCATCATTCATTATCATATGCATCCTTTTTGTATTTTACTTCTAAATTGCAAATAACTAACTTTATGTAACAAAGTACACATGGACATTTTTTCCTGCTTTTTAGATATCAAATAAGTGCCTCTTACAGCTGAATTGACATGCTGCTCTACAGTCTTTGCACCCAGAACTTTGGAGTAAAAAGAAAAACCAGTAACAAAAAAGCACAGCCCAAACCCCTTCAGATGATTAAACTGTGAAAGTTTGGCTTTTGATTGTAATGGCCGTTGTGAAGAGATCGCAGTGATCCATCTTCGCCTGTTGCTGTGTGATAGTTTTGGGATATCTTTTAACTTGTTTTTATCTTAAATAAACTTCTAAATATTTTTGTTGTTTTTCCTCTCTTGCTCCCTTTTTCTTACACTCCTGAAAATTTAGGAAGATGAGAGTGAAGAAGAGCCTAAGCTCAAGTATGAACGGCTTTCTAATGGAATGACAGAAATTCTCCAGAAGGATGCAGCCAGCTGCATGACAGTGCATGAAAAGGTATTATGTGACTTTGTGGCTGAGATAGCACTTCTGCTTGGTTTTATATATTTATCTGTGCTTATAATGCATCAGCGTATTTCTGTGTAGAAGTGATGCCAAATCTAGAGTTGTAGTGCAAGACAACAGTAACATAAACAAAATTCACCATTAACCTGTATTGAACAATCCACATTTTCTCAGTAATAAAATGAGTAGTTCACATGGTTCAATTAACAGCAGATCTCTCAGAATCAATTCCCTTCTTGTTTGTATCAAACATTTTTTCAGTGAGAAACACATTTTCTCAATGAGGAAATGAGGTGAGAATTCAAGATGCAGTGATTTGTTAGATAAGATGTACTAGAAAGCTACTAGAAAAATGTTCACTCCATTTTAATTATGAGCAATATTATGAACTGCAATCAGAATACAGTCCTAACTTTTCTTTATTCAGAAAGAAAGATGGTATATACTGTGCTTATGTGCACAGCCTGTATCAGTGAAAACCAACTTTATCATGCCAGGAGCTTAGCATATATTCCGCTGTGTTATATATATGTTATATATATGTTAATACAGTGTAGAAGAAAGAAATTACAGGGTTTTTTGTTTGCTTAGGTTTTTCTTTTGGGTGGTGGTGTACTAAGACTTCCCTGTTCCCCTTCCCTGATTCAGTATGCTAAAAACAAGGAGAGGAAATGCACATGCTAAGGTTTTTGAAGTACCAGAAAATGATAGGGATAGAGTAATAGATATTGCAAACTAAAGAAATTTTAAGAAAAATTATTGTTTTTTTCTTAAAAGGAATAAACTTCATATGTTTCTTTAGTGATTTAAAGAATTGCTTTTGTATTTTATGAGTTTTCTTCTCTTTTATAAGTATTGAAAATCATTTTAAAATACTGAGTCATGCTGAAGAGCACCTGAAAGTATGAGTTAATGATTTGTCAACTATTAGTATGTAAAACATAGTAGCTATTTTCTGAATGTATAATTTTTAGCCAGTAATATCTCCTTAACAGTTACTGTTGAGGGATCTATCTTTATTATTTGTCTATATTTTTAGATTGACTTGTGCTGTGTTTCTTTTCCTCAGAGAACTGTTACTATGGCTCAAGAGGCTTTTAAGATGAAGCTTGTATTTTAACTGTGTGAATGAAAACAATAAGTCTTTTTAAAATGTTTTTGACAACTTAGAATTACACAGATATCTGGAAAATTGGCAAGCATTTCCTCCTTGTCTATGGCCTGTTTCTGTTACCTTTTAGTCCTGAGTCTCAGGTAAATTTTGAAAGCCAAGAATTTAACACGATTTTTCTATAAGGATGTGCACAGATACAGCTTTTACTATAGTGTCACAAAGCGTGACAATACAGGAAAATTGTTGAAGTATCCCAGCACTTTCAGTTTTCCAGCAAACTAGATACACTATTTATGAGAAAGATCAATATTGTTAGAAGCCAGGTACTGCAGTCTTTTAGGAATAGGTCTCCTACAACAGAGAGCTTAAAAATGAAGCTGGGTTATAGGTTTAGCAAGGGTGTTTCTGTTTCATTCTAGTTGGGCTTTGGGGATTTTTCCCCCTAAATGAACAGGAAAAGCCCTGCTAAATGCTATCTTTAGAAAAATTATACAGTAATATGTAAAATATGACTCTGACTAAAGCAGTTTAACTTTGCTGGGAATCCTGAGATCTGGCTTCTGCGTTCAGACTAATTCCCCCCCAGAATTTTTTTTTTTTCTTTTTTGCTGCTAAAGCATCATATTTTCACCAGGCTTGCTGTCTGCACTGGATGACTAATCGTCATGGCACCTGGTGCATTCAAGCAGGCCTGTGCAGTGGAATAGTCATACCTAGTTATGTCTGCACACCTGATGTTTTATTAACCAGTATTGATTTTTTTACCCAGGGGACTTTTTTCTTCCTGAAAAAAGGCAACCTTGCAGGAGTGAAAGGCATTGCAGGGAATGAATTTCTAATGAGCCCCTTCTTTCCCTTTCTTGACTCCTTTTAATGTAGCTTCATATTTTAAGTGCCTGAACTGAAATTTCATTTTAAGCAATTCCATTTTGATAAATCCTTTTAAACCTTGACTTTCTGTAAGGTTATTTTTTAAAGATTGTGCTGCCTGACTGACACGCTTAGCAGTGCCTGTAAATTTGAGCATTTCATTATAGGTTGCAATGAAGCATGCTCACATGCAGTGAAATACAGAGAATTGAGTAGCCTAGACTATTTCAGTAATGCTGAAAGTGGGGGGGTGGGGGAGGGGGCAAATAAAAGAAATCTCTGTCATAAATCAAGTAGTACTGGAATTCTGCCTTTTCTGTTTAGGTGTAGTTCACATGGTTTGATTAGCAGCAGATCTCTCAGAATCAATTTCCTTCTTGTTTGTATCAAAATAAGTCTGTGATAGTATGGATTTATGTGGAGATTTCTTTATTTTGCTACTATATTTTAGAAAGAAACTCCTGAGATTTCCAAGTAAGTGTATTTGTCTTGGGAGTATTCTATTTAGGACTGTTACTACGTGAAGGAAAGCAAACCCAGGTGTGTGCTTAAATGCACTGTCTGAGACCTTCCTTAATTCAGCTGTATTTTACCAGTGGCTTACAGCTGGCCTTTTGCTGTGTTTGAACACTTTGTTTTTATTTTAATAATGAAGGAGAATTAAAAATAAAACTCAGAGGAAACATTAGGATTGAAACAAAGCTGCAGAAAGGATCTAGGAACTACTTCAGATCTCTGTTGGTTCTTGCTCTCACGCTGCATTTTTAATTTGCTGCCACAGTCCATCAGCTGGTGTGTACAGACTGCAGACGCACCATTAGTTGTCAGTGGATGAGGGTCCTCATGACTCATTCTGACAGCTAACTCACACTATCACAGTAATATGGGCTTGAAGCCCTGTTTTATGCTTTGGGTACAGTTAAAATAGCCTTTCTCTATTGAAAATGGGGGGCTTTTTTCTTTTCCCCAGTGTTACTAATCCTGGAGTTCATTTAGCATTGCTGTACTATTTCTTGTGGTGTCTTTGTGTTTATGTAATCAATCTCTTTCTTTCACAGTTTTTGGCACTGGGAACACATTATGGCAAAGTTTATTTACTTGATGTCCAGGGGAACATCACACAGAAGTTTGATGTTGTAAGTATGACATTATTCAGAACCCATTTACAGTGATGTAAAAATGCTGCGATGTACCAGTAAGTCAGTTAACACTGCAATTACACTAATGCATTCCATAACATAAAAAGCAGCGTATGGTCCTTACAAAAAGAAGTTATGCTGGATGGTTTTGTGGTGAGCACTTCTCAATTTATATATAATAAACGTTTTCATGAAGCAGAAGAGGAAATACATATTTATGATTTCAAGTGGCTATTAAAAATGGAACCCAGAAGCTCGTTACTTCCATAAGGCATGAGCCTGTTCATTAGGTGACTGTTGTCAGTTATTAGTTTGTGCACTATCATCGTATCTAGTTGCCACAAGTAATTGAAAATTGATTGATTACCTTGCTGGCTCAGTTTATCAATTACAAATATATAATGCTAATATTTTATGTAAATGTTTTGAAGTTTGAATTATTAAGGGATTGTATTGATTGAAGGAAAAGAAGAAGCCTTTTTCCTTATTGCGCTTCATGGTATCAGAGGAATAAAATGCTAAATTTAAAGCTCTGTTCTAGAGTATTAAATGTTCCTTTTTATTGTGGATATGAGTTCATTCGTTTCAAATTTCCTGTCTTTCTTGGGGAGTGGCAGGAAGAGAATTAGCAATTTTTTTTCTCCTCAGGTTGTCAAAAATTCTTGTAGCCAAGCATTGGTTTTTCATAGCAGTGTAAGCACTAGCTATAGAAACCATCACAAGATGTGGACATGTTTGCAAAGAGAATATATGTTCTAAAGCTGACACAGCTGCATGGAAGGGATGGAAAGCTTTGTTTCTATTTTTTAAAAATGTAGTTACGCATTGTGCGAGGGAGTAGGGGAGTATAAGCTTCTAGGCACAGCTTTTGAAGAAATTTTTAGATTTAATTTTAGTCAGACTGACAATGACTTTACTAGGGACTGATTAAAGTCAAGCTAATTATGTACTTCTATTTCTTTTAATTTTGTACGTGCATCAGCCCTGCAGATGAGAATGCTGACTGCATTTCAAAAGAGGAAAAGCTTTTGGTGTCTCCCTTGCAGTTCTGATTACTTTACATGCATGCTGCTCTGTTTGGGGCAGGTCAGATTAAAGTGTACCTGAATTATTCTCTTCCATTGCTGCAGTAGAAAAGAGAGTCAGAGACTCACTCCAGTGAAGTGGAGATTTTGTATTGAGTCTGGCATTAACTGTCGTAAACTTGTATTTGTTCCATTCAGTGTAAGGGGCTTGGAAAATTTTATTTGTAGAACAATCTTCTTCTGTCCACCACCAATGCCTTGTTCTCTCACACTGGTTCCAAGAGATGAAATCCTCCTCTGTAAAGACTTAGGGGACTGCCTAGGTGTAGAGCAAAGAACAATAGGACCTGCTATATGCTAAACTCTATAAAACAAAATCCCTGAATTCTCTTTATACCCACCCTCCCAAATCTGCTGTTATTTCCTTTGCTTTTCTTTACTAAAAAGTCCTACCAGTGCCTGCTGGGAGGTAGTTTCTTATGATGAATTTAGTGTTGGACTATATAATTATTTTCTGCTCAAAGATGTTTACTTTTCCAAACTTAGCATGCTTCAGGATGATTTTTGTGCTGTGTCTCCTTATAAAGATGGCAATGATGTTTTTCAAAACTATTGTTTGAGTACAACCTGCTTTTTGAGCTGGAGAATAGGAAAAAGAAATGTTTCTTGGATTCTATTCTTAATGTTTATGTCTCTTTTTGTAATGTACATGTCTCCAGTGCAACAGATTATATCATGGATTAGGTGGAAATGGTGCTTCTTTTTTCTTTTTTTTCCTCTTTTTTTCTAGTTTGAAGAAGAATGATTTTCGTCTAGCACCACTTGTCTTTAAAAGAAAAGTTTTTCAAGGAATGACTAACTGTTGTAGAACAGAACAGGCTGCCTATGTGAGAAGAAAGCAGCTCCATGATGTATATGGCTGCTTAAACTGATAAGTTTTCTAAATTAATATTGTCAGCTGCTGAACCCATAGACAGTTTATTCTGAAATGGGGGCTGTATGTCAAAATATTTTCCTTCTAACCTGAACTTCTCAAGATGTTGGATTTCAGACTAGAGGCATCACTATCCAAACATTCGGTGAGATCTTCCTTCAGTTCTCTCCTACCAGTGCCTCCTTATTGTCTTTCCTGGGAAATTTGCATTAAAGTATTGTCATGTTGTAAATCCCAAATAAAACCTAGCCCTTTCTTGACAAGAAAGGCAATTACTTCCTGAAGTCATACAGGGACAAAGCATTTCGTGTAAATGTGCTGGCACAGACTGTTTTCACGAGTGGTATTTTTTCTGGTTCTTTTTCTCTAATCCAAAAAGAACAAATTCCTTCTCAGAACCTTCTTCATTGGAGGAATGGCATATACAGTTCTATCTTGAAGTTGTTAGTAGGGGAAGTATCTGTTGTTACTGAATATTGGAAATTAGCTTTGTATAGAATTTTTTCTGAGTAAAATAGCAGTATTACCACTAAAATATTTTAATTGTTTGCAGTAAACAGTGTGCCTGGGGAGTGTCTTTTATGTATTTTTTTTTAAAGGATCTTTTCAGCAGATGTTTTGTGTCTTGTGACATGTCAGAAATTAATGGTAAGAATAGCAATATGATACCCTTTGTACAAATGAAATCAGTTACGTAATTCAAGGAACTGTTTTTCATTTGAGTCTTTATCTCTACTTTTCAGGGGATTGTTTTGGTTTTGGGTATTTTTTAAAGAAAAGTTGGGAAATGAAAAAATTAATTAGTCTTCTATACATCTGTTAAATGTGTAATTATCAAAACCAAACCATACATGGGGAACTTTAAAAGCTAATAGATCTGAAATATTGTTAGTCTGTAAAATAAACCAGAATGAAGCAAGAGCGGGTTTTTTTTAACCATTTTTTAAATTCATTTTAATGGTAAGTTCATATTAAATACACTTCAAAAATTCCATTACTGCACTCATAGTCCTCTTGATTTCTGTCTTTCTTTCCTAATTTCAGGAAGCCATGTTCAAAAATATAAATGGGCTTGGAAATTGAAGAAATAAGAGTTTTGCTTTTATAATAAATTCTTTATTTTCTATATTGACTCACATCTGCATTTGAGCCAAATTGTATAAAAAAGATATTGGAGGATTTGCAGCAAAATGAGGGAGAAAATTCACCCAAATTTCAGTATGTGAAAATTCACCAGCATTATTTCCAGAATGGCCAAGTTTTGAATGACAGCATTCCTGTTGAAGACTGAATGCATTTATCATTTTAATTTGAGCTAAAAACAGGTGTAAGAAACACTAAAATATAAAGCTTGGCATCCCTAGAAGTTCTGCTGTTGTAACACACTTTTTTGTTTATTGTTTAAAAAACCTTTTAGGACTGCACTTCATAATGTCCATAGCAGCAAATCAATGTGGTTATCCTGGATTACAAATACTGTAGTGTCTGCTCTACTTTGACCCATAAATATTCACAGACGCTTCTGTGAAACTCCTGTAAAAAACTAAATTATTTTCAGAATAAAGTCTTGCTCTCATCCAGCTCTTCAAGTATCTGATGCTGAATCCTATGCCAAGTGGACGACTAGTCTTTTTCAGGTTTGCAGCTCCTCTTGTCAGCAGCAGTGGAGATGTGTGCTTTGAAACTGTTGCATACTTTGAAACTGTTGTGAGAGATTTTCTGGTTTGGGGAGAACTGGGACAGGAGGTGGGAAGCTTTGGCCTTTTGTGTTGCTTGGTATCTCAGCAGTCATGCTTGTGCTCTTGTGATCCCTCTCTCCTCTTTGCCTAGCATTTCTGTAGCTCTTGCTAGTGTGGCTTGTCTTTGACAATGTCAGCTGCCTAAGATTAACTGGTATGCATCCTCAATAACATATGTTTGACAAACTGGTGTTCCCTTGTATTAGGGTTCAGTGCATTGAGTGAGATGAAATGTGTCAAATGCACTGAAAATTATTACTAAAATGCAACAAGAAGAGGGAAGAAAAGCCTGCTAATTCCACTGACAAAGGATGATGCAGGACTGATTCACAGCACGTTAATTCCAAATGTCTCTCCATCTTTCTTTCCTTCTTAGACTGTCTACAATTTATTAATATAATTATTGCCTGAACTGACATCCTGTGGATTAAGGATTTGTAGATACGAAGAAAGCTGTACAAACATGTTTAGTTACATAACAAATCAAAAAGCTTTCAAAGGGCAAGAAAACCTGTCCCCATTCTGGTCTCCTAGTAAACATCAAACTTAAAGGAAAAGTGGTAAGAAGTCTTGGATGGTGCCAGTCTGTTAGAAGGGGAAAGACTGCCTATTTTGTAAGTAATGGGGATTTAAAAGTTTAATGCTTTGAAGGTGTTTCAGAGGTGATACATGAGTCTAGAAAATGATGTAAATAGTGTTTTAAGGCTTGTCTTAGTACAAAGAAATTGAAGTCCTTTTAGCATGCAACATTTGTGAGCTATTCGAGACTGCTAAACTTTCAGAAAGAAACCTCCTCACAGCATCTCTTTTTACAATGTATTTCTTTCCTTGCGTCGTGGGATTTTTTTGTGATTGTCTCACATTGTGTAGCACTAACTAATTGTGGGTTTTTTAGTTGGAATGATAGTAATCCAAAATCACTAGGTCATCTCTGCTACCTTGAAAACTTGAAAGGGAGTTCCTTCTGTGGTGGTCTTATTGCCCTTGGGTATACTGAAGTTACAGCACTTGCCAAACTCCGGAGCAAGACCTTGCTTGAAGGTCAGTCTGTGGCCTGTTAGTTTTGCTGAAAACTCAGCAGGTTGCAAAGAAAATGTCAGAGATTTCAGTTGACTTGACATCTCTTGGCAAGAGTTTAATTGTCAAATAGACAAAACCATTTCTAACAAAGAAACACCTGTTCTTAAGCACTGAGTGCTGTTGCTAGTGATAATGCAAAACTTACTAACTGCTGTGGGAGATTATGCAACACCTTTCAATGGGGAAGGTAACTTTCAGCTTTTCATGATGAAGTTGCTTTGGGTGGAACTTTGCATGAGAATTTGAGACTAAGATGATATAAATGTCACTTACTTTGACAGGCTATTTAAAATTCCCTGTTTATTACTTTTAACTACATCATTTTAGGTTGTCAGTATCAGACTATGTAAGAAAACTTAGGAAGTGAAGTGAAGCAACAGAATTTAAATATGTGGTAGCTCTGTGTTAGTATTTGCACGGTGTCACTGTGCCTGTTAAATTTGAAGCTGAAATCTTGTGTTTTTTACAAAACCAAGCATGCTACTTTAAGTGATAGTTCCAAAAACTAAAATAAAAATGAAGGTTTTGATAGAAGCAAGTGTCTATGCAAGGGACAGGTTTCCTTCTCCACCCTGGGACCTCCCACCCAAATGGGTGTTGCATTCTTATGTCTTAAATGCTTTATGCTAGCCCCTAGCTCTTTCAAATGAAAAAAAATGGATAAAAGTGTCATTTTTGGGGATTTTTGTTTTAAGACTTCAGTGTCTACATCCAATTTAATATCATTTCTGCTTCTGTCTGTCTTTCCATTTTAATTGCAGATGATTTGGAAATCCAAAGGATTTTACAGTAGTTGTGGGAATAACTCAGATGGCCTTTTGAGTCTGGCTTTTTGATATAAAGGCTTGGAAAGTATGTTTTATATGTTTATTGTGGTACTGTGCTTATTAGGTTGCTTGTGACCTGGAGTGTTTCCAGTGGGAACTATGGAACTGTTGAAGATTAGGAACCATCTTTGGCAGGAATCATGGTGTACCTGTGGTAGCTTGCCTAGACTGGCAGAAATTGTGGTGCCATGACCATTATTCCATAGATATAGAAACATTTCTTGTCTGACAAAACTGAAACAAGAAAAACCCAAACTTTTGTACATATTTTGCACATCATCTTTGTACCATTGTATCTGACTTTCCTTTGAAAGGAGTATTGTTTAAATTTTTAGTTAACCAAAAAGATCAAAGGGATATGGAAGGCATTTGTTATTACTAGAAGTGTTGCTTGGATGAAATGTGGGAGTTCTAAACAATTTTAGAATCACTTATGTTTAATTCTTATAGATCAAAACTGAGGCAAGTGAGACCATTTCATTCAATTATTCTTTCAAGCTTGTAGTTTCAGTAACTGTTGCTTGGTGCAGAATAATGTTAGAAGTGCAGCTGGAAGTATGAGTTCAGCTACAGAAGGTCTTGTATGGTCCAGTCATTTATTTCTTGAATGTTGTTAGCTCTTACAAGTCTAATGTGTGCTTGTACTGTAGCAAATAGTACCATGTATGCTGTAGATCTAATTTGTTTCAATTTAAGTATGAAGCTTAAGTACTTTATCAGCTGTTTCTGGGATAGCAATTGTTTCTGCCATCTCTTTTGAGCTATTGACTAGCAACTATGTTGCCCATGTACCTTTTTTTAGAAGGATTACAGCCCCATCTTTAGACCAACTGGTCCTTCTACAACTTTATTACCCTTCAAATGCATATTGTTTTCCTCCTTTTTTTTTTAACATAGAAGCTGTCCTGGGGTGATGTTATAAGGTTTTTGGGGTTTTTTATTCCTTAACCATCTGCTTAAAGATGCTGTGCCTTTAAGATGGACCCGGGGGGTGGGGCCGTGGGACGCGGGGTGCGGGTCGGTTCAATGGCTCGGCCCAACTGCTCGGGGCTCTGGGGCTTGGCAGGGCTCAGGAGGGAGTGCGCCGGGAGCGCTGTGCTGCTCTTTGGGTTTCTTTTTTTGTTGCCGCTAGCTGGAAAAAGGTTGTGTTGGGTAATTTTTCCCTTCCCTCCCCCTTGCCTCACTGCCTTCCTTCCCTTATCTCTAGTCTGGGGAGCCTGCGGGGTGGCCCCAGCTGGCCCGGGCCCTGAGGAACACGAAACCATTTTGCCTCCTGTGGGGAGGAGGACCGGCACCCGAGAGTCAACAGGGTTTTTTTTTTTCATCTGCCCTACTCTGGGCTGCTGCGTGGACCTCTCCTTCCCCTTCCCTTCCCAGAGATTGGGGGAGCCCAGTTGCCAGCCCGTGTGTTTGTTCCTTCTCCAGGCATTTGATGTATTTTGAGGTTTTTTTCCTGTTCTACTCTGTTTTGTTCTGTGTTAATAAACAGTTCATTTTTCCACGTTCACCTGCTGTTATCAATTTGCCTCATTGGAGGAGGAAAGGGGAGGTCCTTTCCCTTCGGAGGAGACACTCATTCCGGAGCGTTTCCTCCTGAAGTTTTGTCTCCAAAACCGAGACAGAAGCATAGGAAGAAGTCTCCTTTTTTGTTCTGCATCATCAATCACTTTTCTTCAGAGTGGGTATCGTATTGTTTGTCAGTTGCATTTCATGATCAACTCTAAATGTATTACATTTAAGGTACTTTAGCAGCCCTCTTTAATGTCACTGATTTCAGTAGAAATCTGTTACATTACCATTTAATGAGGTAAAGGACTGTGATTGAATACTGTTCCATCACAAGCATCTAGACACAGAAAATAGTTCACTTTCTCTTTACTTGGTAGGGTGCTATCATATTCTGCATGTTTTTTCAAAAAGAATTGAAGCATTGAATATTCTAGGGGGAAGATATTTCAAAAGGCGAGAATGCTAAACATGAAGGACATTAAGGACATTATTACTTGAGTATTTAATACAGCATTGTTGATCAATGAAAGGGCAAAGTTTAATTTTTTTTCTTTATTCACCAGATCTTGTTGCCTCTTATTTTTGTGGAGGATCAAATAGAGGACCTTACTGTAATCCTGCTAAGTGAATTTACATGTGTCACTTTCAAACAGTTTTGAACAAAATTATTTGTAATACTATTGAGATACATCAAAATCATCAAAACAATTTTTTTTTGTTCTAACTCTTTCACCATCCTGGTCTAGTAACATTTCCTGTTTGAATGTTCATCACATCTCATGACTATTTAGAAAGTGGACCACTGTGCCAAATTGCTCTAGAGTTTTATTGGCACCAATGAAACAGCTAGTTTCACGTAGCACTGAGTAAGTATTTTCATAGAAGATTGCTAACTCAGATGTGCGTTTTCTAAAACCTAGTAACACTTAAAAGCATAGGGAGGATTTGGAGAGGTTTGATTTGTAAGAAGCTACTGTATTGCTGATTTCTAGGGCTGTTTTTCTTTCAAACGGGGTATTATATACCTGGATGGCATTTTTGTCCACAGGGAACACAGGCACTTATGTGCATATATAGAATAATAGTAGTTTGCCTGTCAGAATTATTAAGAGTTCAGGCATTAATAAAATATTATTTACATCAGAAAATGTTTTCGTAGTTAGAAAGACTGAGTTCTGGAGGACAATGTTTTTTATACTAGTTGACATTAATGATAGAGCTACAGACCTTTGTTTCCATTAACAATAAAAATACAGTACTATTAAAAATACATAATGACATAACAGGGCATATATGATGAACAAAACATGAAGGCAAAACCAAGTAGTTTTTCCCATGGGGGAGGATATTATTGATCAATTTAAAAATTCTAACAAATATTCCTGTCTGAAGGATGAGACTTATTTGTTTTAAAAGACGTGTCAATGTGTACAGCACTTTGTTTATTACACTCATGATGGAATACTAAACATGTACAGTCCAAATTTGACCAGTATCTGGTGTTAATACCCTCAGAGTGGCTGCTGAGAAAACTATCTACTGTCAAGCTGGCCATCTCCACTGGGGTGCTGCTGAAGAAGTTAGTTTCACTCAGTGTCCTCTGACACAGAGGTGGAAGGTTCACCACTGTAATCCTAAACTGGCTGCTAAATGAAGTCTAGTTGTGGCAGGTCTTGGCAGTTTTATGAAAAGGAGCTTTTGAAATGTGAGCAGTGTAAAGATGGAGTGAATGAATCTGTTTGCTTTTTTGATCCACTTTAAATAAAGTTTATTATATGCAATCGAGTCTACACTTCACTGGTACTGAAATAGAGCCTCTTTGTATGTAAATGCATTGAGGAACTTGCACAGGATCAATTCATCTTCATATTTAGCTTTCCCTATCTTACTGTCACAATGAGGGTATGGCATACAATATACTGCTTACAGTAAGTTACCGTGCACTTCATAATACACAGTTTCTACTTGTGTGAGTACTCTCTATCTCCATCTTTTTGGTTTGCATATGTTTTTAGGATCCTGTCAAGAATCAGATACCCACCACTGACTATTGCTGAGTATCTCTGGTGGACTTGTGAGACTTTCCCAGATGTTTATAATTGCAAATAAAGAAGGTTCCAGAGTTGGTGTCCAAAGAGAATACAGTGCTTTCAGTAATCAGAAAATGTGTTTATTATTGCATATAGCTTTGACTTATGCCAGTCTGTATAAGTGTTGATAACTCAAAGTTTACAAGGGAAAATGACACTCTAGGTGTAGGTGTTGGCTGAACTTGAACATTGATCACCCAGTGTAATATTTAACTATGCCAGGAATATGATTACTTATGTTGTTCTCAGCCAGGAAAGGGAGTTCATTCCCTTATAATACTTCTGCATCTGTCCGATTCCATCAGTGGAGATCTTTTCACTGATTTCAGTAGCCACTGAGTTTGGATCATTGTCTGTAGTGGAGTGGTTGACAAGCTAAAATAACTGGGGAAAGTACTTACTGCAGTTTTTCGTTTATAGAAAAAAGAAAACTATGAAGAAAATAATGGCCATATGTGGAATGTGTGGAGAAACAGGGTTTCTAGGCTCCATGTGGTGATGTCCTCTATCTTTTGTTAGGTCAGAGAGTGGGATGAGCATCATGGCTGTTTAGAAAACCTTTCTGGAAATTATATTGGCACAACAGTGCATGAGCCCTGAGCAGAATAGTTAACAGCCCCTTTGCTTCTTTAAAAGTTGTTTGATGGAAGCACCAATAAAATAATCTCTAAAAAGAAAACCTCTCCTGACAAGAACTTACACTGTATGACCTGCTTGGCCTTTTTCATTATTAATGTCTCTATGGCTTATGTGGAAAGGTGGCTTATCAAGAAATGGAGTAAAATTTCATACTTTCCACTTCAAGGATGGAATTCTACAAAATTCTATTAAATACATTAATGACAGTGGTGGTGGTATTCTGTTAGAAACAAGCAGTGAAAGTGCCCCTTAAGTTACATCCTCAGAGTTTTAGATGTGCTTTGGGGATTTTTCTTTAAATCCCATTTTAATAATTCAGTAGCCTCTCTTGAATGTTTGTATTTAAAGATGAATTCTCACAAGTTCATTGTGTTTGGCAAACTATTCTGAAAAGAAAGCAGTTAGAGAAATTGGTGAGGTGAACCTCCACATTGCCTGGAATAGTTTTTCTCCCCAAGGGGTGTTGGGTTTTCCAAGGAAGGTATATTTATCACCAGCAGACCTTCCTCAGCCCTTCCCCTATGTACTTCAGCCTTCCCCATGGGTGTGTGATGGGGAATATTGCTTCATATTCTCAGATGGCTTTAATACACAGATACCAACAAAGAAGTAGGGGAAGGCTTAGGAACTTGAGGAACACCTTACAATGAAAACATGAAGAAAAGGAACAAGGCAATCCTGTTACTTCCTTAAGGTGCAGCCTGCAAGCAAAAGGCCAGAAAAACATGTTCTGGCCTAAACCCAAAGTAAATGAAACCCCCTTTCTTCTCCCTATTTTGTCTTATTTTTTTACTGAAGAGGAAAAATACTAAATAAGAAAACTTATATTTCTTTGTTATATAATGATGCCTGTGAAAAACAAAGGCGTAGAATGCAGAGAATAGAAAATAAAATATGAATGTAAGTTTTATAGGACTGAAGGAGGAAAACCCTACAGGCATTTTCAAAGAGAGATTCTTCTTTGGATCCACCAGGAATTAGCGAACAGTTCAATTCTGCTAGGAAGCAGTCTAGGTTTTCAAATATAGATTTGGTTTTGGTAATAGTTCCATCATTCCTAAACAAGCATTCTGATTATCTAGTAACTACTAGAGATTTAGGGAAATCCCTTGTTAATATTTTTTTTTCCTTGGATATTTTTTTTCGTCTTAGTCCCTGCAGTTGACAAACAAGGTTAAGGGATTCACTGATGTGGAAAATACTGAAATCACTGTAGGCTTTTTGTTCTTTCTCACTGTCTTAGACTATATATATGAGAGATTTCTTGTCCTCATATTCCCTTAGTTTTTGACAAGCTTTTGAGATCTTTGTTTTTTGTAGGCAAGGTCTGCCTTCCTGCAGACAAAATAAAAGTTAATGTTGTTATTGTTCTGTGTCCCAGACCTTGTCACTCTCCCAAGTCCTTCCCCCACCCTTTTCTTCTAACCAACATAATCTCCCATTTTTCATTTGGAGAATGACAGATTCGAGAGTGTTATAGGAAATGCAATGGAGCAAGAATTCTCACTTACCAGAATTACTAGTATTGTTCAACTAAACCTCTTTGGCGTGGATATTAGTAAACTTTCAGCAAATGAAACTTTTAAGTGTTGTGAATTCAGCGTATACTACTTCGTTGCAGGCAGTGATGAACATCTTTTTCTGTAACTTCTACAGCTGCCTTTTCAATTTAAACCTTTGTGTAATTGTGCTTTGTTTCTCAGCTATGAGTAAACACATAGGTATGTGTATACTTCTGTCTTTTTATAGGTAAATATGATACAGCATCAGAATTCGCGTTTTGAGTTGCTTTTGCTTCTGCTGTATCAATAAAATTCTACAAATATGCAAAATACATGTAAGTCAGTGTGACACTACAGTAATTGGTGCAAGAAAAATGCATGGGTTCAGTTTCTTTTTAAAGATAATTCCTCAATACAAGAGATCTTCGGGTATGAGTGTTTTGAAGTCAAAACAGATGGGACACACAACATGTAATACACTTGTGCTTAGCTATTGCTGAGGATTTGGGGAGCTTTTCAAAGCAAGTTCCTCATCCTACCTAGAGCAAGGCTTGTATTTTGTGAGGATCTTAGCTTAATTATGGCAGTAACTGAGGTGGTTTCTGTTTGAAAATCAGTACTTTACACTTGGATACCTCCACCATGGTGGAAATAATACAAATATAAAAATGGTGGTCCATACTCCAGTAGACTAACATATAAAACCGTGGGTTGATTAATCATTGGAGCTTTACATGCTTGTTTATGTGAATGGCATGCAGATGAAACATGAATAAATGAAAAATAGGCACTTGTAGGAGACAGTTTTTTAATTACAATTCAACTGTGTACATACAATCTGCCTTAGTATGGGGAACAGCTACTTAATCATTATGCAGATCCAGATTGATACTCATGTAGCAGAAAAGATGTTTAGATGTTTGTCTGCTGTGAGTATGGATGTGTGTGTGTATGCACAGTGTTGCATTCCACTGAGGGAAACTGCGAGGAGTTGTTTTAGAAATGGGTGGTCAGGAACGAAATTAAGCCGAACGAGGCAAATGTTGTATCTGAGAACCGTTTATTGGTAACGAAAAAACAAAAAGAAAAAGGAGTTGCGACGGGCGCCCGGACACGCTGTGAGTAGGCTCTCGGATCGGAGGTCCAGGACCCTGGACAGGGTCACGGTCAGGCGGCGGGGTGGGATCAGCGCGGCAGGGTTGGATGCAGGCAGCCCAGGCAAGGACGCGGGGGGGGGGGAAGCGGCAGGGCGGCGATCAGGGACAAAGGGAGGCAGGACAGGCACGAGGGCGAGCAAGAGCCAGCGGGGGCAGGACAGCCAAAAGGCAGGCTGGGGCCAGGGCAAAGGAGCGAGCAAGCGAACCAGCCAGTGACGGCACAGCGCCAAGCAGCAGCAAGTCCCAGGGAACAGTGGCAAGTCCCTCAGCAGGCTGAAGCCAAAGCAAAAAAACAAGTCCCGGCCAAAAGACAAGTCTCCAAAAAGCCGCAAAAAGCCCCCAAAAGCAAAAACCACCATCTCCAAATCCCCCCAGAGCATGTAGTGGAGTTACCTTTTATGCCTTCTGGCTCCTCCCAGAGTCTGGCTGCTGGCAGGAGACCATTGGCGCAGTCCAATGTCCCACTGCATCCATTGGTAGAGACCTTTCGCCATCCGATTGGAGAAGGCCCTCTGGGGAGTTCAGTGTCTGCTGCTGACTGCCTGGCCCATGTGAGGTGTTGCTTGGTGAAGTCCTCTCAGAGACAAGGCTTCTTCTAGCTGCCTCCTGCACGTGGCACATGTGCAACCCCTCCCCCGTGTGCTTCTGACAATCAGTGTTGAGACAAATCAAAACTAAATTGGCTCCTCACACACAGATAAATAATAATGCTTAAATTCATTTAGGAAAAGTTTCTGAAATTTCTTGAAAAAGAGTGGATGAAAGCACTGATTAAGGGGGTTTTAGAGTGATGGGAACCTCTTGAAGTAAAATGAGCTTTGCTGTAAGTATGATTGAACACTGCTTTGCTTTTCACACTCCTAATGTGCATGTGGCTTGCCTGGTAACCATGGCTAAAAGGCATGAAGTCACAGACAACTATTAAAACGTTTAGATTCCTAGCTTGTAAATACTGCATTTCTCACAGAATTGGAGTGAAATCCAGTCTTATGTTTCATGTTCATCCACTTCATATCCATTGGGATGCAGCATTTGTGAAAGAATCAATTATCCATTTGTTAGTCTGTGGAGCTTTACAAATTAAACATTAGCAGATTGATTTCTCAGGTCCACCATTGGGGGACTGATTGTATAAGGTGGGTTGATGATAAGTGTCAGGAGAGGAGGAGTTGCCACAAAGAACACAATTAAAAGAAGCTTTCTGAGTGGCCGTGAATTTACTCCTAATTGAAGAGCTGACTTAATCCATAGTAAGAGCATTTATTTCAAGCATTTTACATTAGGTGATTGATTATCACATGAAGTACATTTGCTGCTAGATATTTGATTTTTCTTTCCTTTAAATTTAGGATTTTGCAAAACCATGTATTTAGATCTCTATGTGCAAGGTGTCTGCTAGCTTTCTCTCCTGCTCCCTAACCTTCTTTTTCATCCATTAAGGTAACATTTTTTTTGTTCTATAGTGTCAGCTTGACATTATTGATTTTGAACAGTCAAACTTACTTACGTTGTCCAGAATTCCAAACATGTCTCCATCAGAAAGAAAACTGCAGATAATGGAAATTCAGTGGAAGGTATTTCTTCCTTCTTTGCTGGTACTTCTACAGTGTGTTAAATTCTGAAGCTGTTCTCAGGTAAATCATTTAAGTGTATTTCCATTCCTAACTAACAGGATCCTCCTTATTGCCCGATTTGAATTATGTTGCTTGAGAAATACAATGTGTATTATTATCATTTATACAGTACTGGAAGTATCATTCTGATCACAAAGTAGTTGTGCGTTTTTACTTGATTGGCCTAATGCTAGGGGTCCTGATTAGGTAAAAAAAAGATTACCCGATATAGTGCTAGTAAAATAACAAATAGCCTTTTCAACGTTTTATATACAGCTTCCTCTGGTTTTATGACATGAGGTTTAAGATTAGATAATCTCTTAACTGAGTGGTATTAACATGGATTATATGTTCTAAATTTTAGATTCTTGTACATTTTACAGGTTTTTTCAACACCCATTTGAAATACCTTTAAAACAGTCAACTGACCAAACTCCAGTGCATATCATCGTTCCAACTGTATTAAATAATCAGTCCTTCAAATTATGATGAGTTAGTGACTACCTGCGTCTTCTCTAATCTTGAGTGATTCTTTGTCTTCTGTAGACATGTAAAGGTAGATCTTGCAGGAGGGGCATTTATTCCTTTACTGCAAAATCCAAAGCCTGTTTCCTTTTGTCAGGCAAATAAACTCTTCAGTGGGTTAGCTGGAAAAAGCTTTAAAAAAACTACAAGGGAAAGGCAGTTGAAACTCTGTGCCCAATTTTTTAACATTTAATAAAAAAATGAAAAACAAAAGCAGGGTGAGGGGGGTGACCCACAATATTATTCGTGTCCCTCCTTTCTGAAATATCAGAATTATCCACGGGGTATTGATAAGGTATAAATGCAAATTAATTCTGAAATGGTAAGTAGCTTTGCTGACTGGCACAGAAGTGTATTTAAACAGATGATGATTATGAAAAGAATTGGAGCTGATTCTAGAAGAAACACTTTGGTTTAGATAATATATGTACCAATTTTATCTCTGGTCTTTTCTTTCTCATTTCCGGGATAGCTTGAGATCTTAAAGAGTTCTCAAACAGCTTTCCAGTGGAACATAGCTCTGGAGTCATAGGCTTGACTGTTATTTAACTCTGAACAAGAAGATTCTGGCATTAGCAGTTCTTCCTGAAACTTCATTTTTAAACGCATGTAATATTCAGCCTGGACTGTTCATGGTCTATCATCACTTTCTGAGCTCCACAGAAAGTTCTGAATTGTAAAGTCAATGAGCAGGCTAATAGTCTAGTTTGTGCTAGTTTGACTTGAGTGCTGAAAAAAAATTACTCTGTGTTTGCTTTGCCTTGTGTATGTCATTTCCTATTGAAACTTAGCAGGAGATTTGTGTAAATGAGCAGGTCTCTTTTAGTTGAATTTAGTTGTTTTCCCTGATTGTCATCTGTGTATGGTGTAGACAAAAAGGAAAAAAGTCATAGGAGAAAGAAAAAGTTAATAGCAACTGATAGAGGTGTTGGGCATGCAGAAAGCTTGTAACGAAGTGCTAGTTATATATGCTGTTATGAAATACTGTATCATCCAATTTCTGTTTAACAATAGAACAAGTTTGGAAGTATTGTGCACAATTTTGAATGTGGGAAAAATGCAAATACACTGACAACATTCTAGAATCTTAGAATCATAGAATGTTAAGTGGTTAGAGTGTAAAGATTACGTAGTCCTAATCCCCCCTGCCATGGGCAGGGGCACCTCCCCCTAGACCAAGTTCCTCAAGGCCTTACTCAGCCTGGCTTTGAACACTGTCAGGGCAAGGACATCCACAACTTCTCTGGACAAACTGTTTAGTGTCTCACCACACTCACAGTATATAATTTCTTCTTAATGTCTAAGCTAAATTTCCCCTTTTTCAATTTGTACTTACTACTCCTTGTCCTATCTTTGCAGTTCCTGATGAAGAAGTCCCTCTCCAGCTCCCCTGTAGGTCCCTTTCATATACTGGAAGTTTGCCATGAGGTCTCCATGCAACCTTCTCTTCTCCAGGCTGAACAGCCTTGGCTTTCTCAGCCTGTGTTCATAGGGAAGGTGCTCCAATCCTCTTACAAACTTCATGGCCCTCCTCTGGACTTGCTCCAACAGTTCCAGGTCTTTCTTATGGTGGGGACACCAGAACTGTGCACAGTACTCCAGGTGGGATCTCATGTGAGCAGAGTAGAGGGGCAGAATCACCTTCTTTGACCTGATGGCCACACTCCTTGTGATGCAGCCCAGGATTTGATTGGCTTTCTGGGCTCTGAGCACACACAGCTGGCTCATGTCAAGTTTTTCATCACTTGTCAACTCCAAGTCTTTCTCCTCAGGGCTGCTCTCAATCACTTCTCTGCCCAACCCATTGGTGTGTCTGGGATTGCCGTGACCTGGATGTAGGACCTTGCGCTTTGCTTTGTTGAACTTCACGAGGTTTGCTTCAGTCCACATCTCAAGCCTGTCAAGGTCCCTCTGGATGCCATTATCTCTTCCCTCCATCTTGCAAATTGCACCACACAGTCTGGTGTCATCAATGAACTTGCTGAGGGTGCAGTTGGTCCCACTGTCCATGTCACCAACAAAGATGTTGAACAGTATCGGCCCCAGTATGGACCCCTGAAGTGTTGCTATGACTCAGCCCACTGTGGGGCTGGGGCAGTGAGATGCCAATCAATCTCAGCCCCTCCCCTGGATCGAGTTTCCCAAAGAGGCAGACTCAGAGGGTGGGTTGAAGGGCGGCTCAGAAGCCTAAGATGCACCCTCCCTGGGCGGCACCTGCGTACAAGCCGCCTCTCCTGGGTCGGGAAAATTCTCGGTCACTCGGTTGTTCATTGGTTCTCTATTATAACCCCGCCTCTCGGTTTCCCCCAGTGGTTCTTGTTAAATTGTATCCTCCCCCTGGCTTGTAACTCATTGGTTGTTTTCCCCTTTCACCACGGTTTTCAAATTCCCTATAAAACTGAGGACAAGCCTCGGGGAAGGATCCCATCGCATTCCATCCCTTCAGAGCTTGTTCGGGTTGCGAAACTTCTAACAATAAACCTGTTCGAAGGCAGACCTGAACAGCCTCTCTCTTCCTTTGTCTCCGAGCTAACGTGAGCCGATACCATCAGCTCCTGCCATGTTCCCTCTGCAAAGAAGCCAGCTAGCTAGCTCAGCCAGCAGCCCTTTTCCTGATGCCAAAGTCACTTCTGCGACGGGCAGAAGTAGCGCAGCTGGACTCTCTCTGACCTGGGGCACGCCAGAGCTCGTGCAGCGAGCACAGAACTGCATTACTGCAGGACACCGCTCATCACTGGTCTCCACGTGGACAATGAGCAGTTGACCAAAACTCTGTGTGTGTGGCTATCCAGTGAGTTCTGTATCCACTGAGTGAGTGGTCCACCCATCAAATCTCTGTCTCTCCAATCTGGAGACAAGGATGTCGTGCAGGAGTGTGAAACACTTTGCATTACGTCCAGGTAGACAATGTCAGTTGCTCTGCCCCTGTCCACCAACACTGTAGCTGTGTCACAGAAGGACACCAGATTTGTCAGGCATGATTGTCCGCTTGTAAAACCATTTTGGCTGTTACCAGCCACCTCTTTGTTAGCCAGGTGCCTTAGCATGCTTTCCAGTAGAATCTGCTCAGTGACCTTGCCTGGCACAGAGGTGAGACTGACTGGTCCGTAGTTCCCTGGGACTTCCACTTTCTCCTTTATAAAAATGGGGTTACATTTCCCTTTTTCTGGTCATCAGAGACTTCACCTGACTGCCATGATTTTTCAAAATGATGGATCGTGGCTCAGCAACTTTGTCTGCCAGCTCCCTCAGGACCCACAGATGAACCTCATTGGGTCCCATGGACTTGTGCACATTCAGGTTCCTTAGATGGTCTCGAATCTGATCCTCTCCTACAGGAGGCTCAGGATCTTTATCCTCACAGTTCCTGGATCTGCCTTTCTCGACTTGGGTGGCATGGCTGAAGCACTTGCCATTGAAGACAGAGGCACCGAAGTCATTGAGAACCCCAGCCTTCTCTTTGTCCAGGGTAGCCAGGTCTCCCATTTTTTTCAAGATATTATCCTGTTATTCCACATTATCCCTGGTCTTTCTTCTATGTGCTACATACCTACAGAAGCCCTTCCTGTTATCTTTAGTATCCTGCAGGAGGGGTTTTGCCTTGTGGGCACTGTTAATTATCTGAGTACAATCACACATTTAATCTCCAAAGTATTGCCCTATGGCTTTCAAACCACAGCACAGCAGATAAATTCCATCATCCTGATCCTCGTTTTCAATTTTTATGGGAAGATAGCTTACATAGTCCACTTTGCCTGGTTTCTACACTTCATTTTTTCAGAGTCAAACTTTGTCAAAGTCATTTGACAGGAAAATAGGAACAGTGTGGACTGTAGTATTGAGCTGTCAGCTCTTTTGGTGGGTCCTGTTTTGTGTCTTTTTGTCTTGGGTTTTGTTGCAGTAGTGTCTCCAACAAGGCCCATCACACTGGAGTGCTGCCAGATCTGCTGTTGCTGTAATGTCAGCCTGATGGTGGATGTAGGTGCTCGGCTAATGAGAGGAACATGACCAGTTGAATGCTGTACCTTAGTGCACGACCTTGTGCCAAGACTGGACTATTGACAGATGTTTTGTCTTTGCAATTGAAAAGTAACAAAAGAAGAGAAGAAACTTAGCGAGAAAGTTGTGGCAATGGCAACTTAGATGCAGCCCAGAACAAAAAACCCATGCCACTTCCATGATAAACTCAGTTAAGCTTTCTATACTTGTTCTTTCAGAGGGCCGGAGGTGTTCCTGGTTGTAGAGGGAATGGTGCAGATGTGCTGGCTTTTTCCCCATGCCCACCCCTAGATGGAGGCAAAGTCTTCTCTTGCACCTTGATGAGCAAAACAGAAATTTAGAAAGGCATTTTTCAAGGCAAGGCAGGAATAAAAGGACATGCTGGTTATGAAGCTTCTAGAAAGTCAGACTGCCAACTGATGTATCTTGCCTTACTCAGCATCCTCCAGTCTTAGAATTAGCCAATCTGTGTGTAACATCTGAGAACAGAGCTTTTACAAGGATGTTGGCCACACCATCAGGTTGATGGGCTTGAGTACTCCTCTGCTGATACCCCCCTAAATGTGACAGGAGGAGCACAGCTGTGGAATGTGCACCAGCTGCCTGCATTGCTAGTCATGCACTTGCCTCTGATCTTGAAATGTAGCAACTCAGCATAACCATTCTGTGGTCAACAAAATTACTTCTGGAGCACATAAGTCGAGGAAAACTGGTTTAAATTCCTCCTTGCCAGTGAACTTCTTTGCAAACAACACACAGTTGAAAGACCACTTTGTGATAGGCAGTAATTGCAATATTTCCAGGTGCCATTTTGTGGTGAGACCAGGAATTATGTATTCTGCACACAAGAAAGCAGGAAAGCAAAAGGGCAGTGTAATTTTCCCAACTCATGAGGCAACTATGGCAGTGCAGTGTTCAGTTGTTCAATCTTTATTATAAAGAAGCTTCTAGAAAATATGATTTGGGCATATATTATTTTCAAGGTGGACGAGAGGAAAGCTTCCTTTCTCTAAGTTAGAATTTGTTGTGTGTGTGAAAGATTATGGGGGGGAAAACTTTCCAAAGAGTGTGAGAACACCTCTGTTTATCTCCTGTAGATAGCCCATGTGGACAGTGTGTTTTAATATGCTTATTATGTACTTTTAATGCAATTCCAACTGCCATAGCATATATAAGGACCTGTGATACTTCAGACACAGTTGTGTAGTATCTAATGCGATCCCACAACTCCAGTGCTCTTCCGGTGACACTTTATTTTTACACAAACATATGATGGATTTCTTTCATCATGCTCAGAACCACAGGAGTGATCTAATTTGTGGTTTAATCCATTCAATGTTTTATGAGCATAAGAAAAGTTGTTCTTAAAAGTGTGAGAGACTTATCTGTGTGAAGATCCTTCAGTGATTCTTGAAATGAGCTATTTGTTACAGAGGAAATCAGCATCATGATGCATAAGAAGTTTCTTGGTACTTGAATATAATTGGATTGAGTTTTTGTAGTGGGTTGAGTTCGTTCCTGGGCGGAAACACCAATTAAGTGTAGTGGTTTTGGTTCAAAATATTCATTACTTACTTATTTTCCTTCTGTGAGATAAGAATTAGGAGAAAGTAAAGCAGGCAAAAACCTTAAACAGTTGCAGTACAATGAAAGAGTTTTATTACTAATAGAATTAAAAGTAAAGAGAAATAACAAGAAATTAAAGCAAACCTCCCCCCCCCCCTTCCAGCACTTCTCTCCTTTTACACAACTCGCACAAAGGATAACAGAACATGGGATATTAGTCAGTGTTGCAGTTCTTGGAAAGTCTCTCTCTTATGCTTAAGGAAAAAAGGGTTTTCTTCAGTTGCACGTGGTTCTCAAACTGCCACCAACAGCAGACCCGCCTGGAAACAATCAACCTGCTGTGGTGTAAAACATCTCTCCCATGAAAAATCTCACAGTTCCTTCACACTGCAAGACATGGGCCATCACATGGGGTTATTAATCTTTTTAAGGATGAGTTATTTTGGCCTGCACACAAAGGCTTTCTTCGCCACAAGTCTCTAAAAGCCTCTCACTGCTTCTATATAGCCTGGCATAGGCACTCTTCACAATCTTCACAGGCCACACGTGAATTCTCCATCCCCCCATGTACTTCAAATGGATTAAAGAGACAAACAGTTTGTGGTATTACAGTTTCTTACCACAGCATGCAAGAAGGTTTTTAAGCTACGTGGGAGAAACACGGCACCGCCCTCTTTTCTCCCGTCGCCATTTTCAGCTTCGTCTCACGTGACTCACTTCTCTTTCTCTCTGACTCTGAAGCTGCCATGTTGAAGAGTATTCTTGTTCAGGCTTTATGGTAGAGAAAGCCTCACTCCCTTTACTGGCTTTGTGGTGTCTTCTTCAGTTCAGCACGAAGTGTGCTGGCTGCAGACAGGAGGCTCTGCCGGCTCCCGTTGACTCCGCCGGCTCCGCATGGAGAGGAGAGGGACCCGCCTGTCCCCAGAAGCCGCGCTGGATGGGTTTAGCTGTGGCAGTCCATGGCTGGTTTTAGCTGCCTGTGGCTCTGGGACAGTCCCTCCCCAGCGACCCAGAGTCTGTGCCGCGGCGTTGGGAAAGGGGGAAAGGGGCAGTGGCCCCGGCAGGGCCTGGAGGCTCGGAGCCCCCCCACCTTCCAGCAGGCGAGCTAGCACAAAAGGCAATTCCTGCCTTTCCATGCGGTTTAAGTATGTAAATTGTGAGAAGCATCATTAGTCTAAAAGACTGTCCATCAACTCAGGTTCAACCCACTACAGTTTTGTATCCAAGAGGATATGCATCAGGTTATTCAAATTATAAGTTAGTCTGCCGTACCTTAGTTATGAATAGCTGTTTAAGCTAAGTAAACAGTAGCAGATACTGTCTAACTTCATAGGTAAGAACCAAAAGTATGTTTGGATAGGGAAGGGAAAATTTCTTAAATTGGGGCAGTTTTCAGGCTTTTCTCCGTATTTGTCTAAGAATGAGTAAACCCATGTTGCACTTCAATACCTTCTAATACATCTGAGAATAGTATTAGAGCCAAAAATGAAAGTAAGAGAAGGAATTTGAATAAATAATTACCAGCATAGCCATCAGGCCAAACTAGAAAAGTTTTCAGTTGCCCTGATGCCTGTGTGGTCATCACATTTTATCCAAAGTTTTGATAGTGGGAATTAATAGCTGTGGTATGCAGGCACAGATGCTTAAGGTCTGGGAGCCTGAGACTTCATGAGAGTTCCAGAGCCCTGAGGCAGGTAACTGCAAAAAGTCAAAATTTTGGGGTTAGGCAAAAGGCTGGAAAGAAGGCTGTCTTTTGGCTTTGTCACAGAAATACCCACTCTGTGAGGGCTTTTTGATTCGTGCAACTAAGCATTGCTCAGCCGTTAACATGTAAATCTTTCAAAGTGCAAGGAATGTTAAAGCATGTCATTGGTGATGTAACTTTAAAAGTATTTTTTCTTTATTTTCTTTATCTAGAGCCCAGTAAAGATAAATCAGATCAGCCTGGATGAAAGTGGAGAGCACATGGGTGTTTGCTCAGAAGATGGCAAGGTACAACAAATCTATTTATATATTTGCTGAGGTAACAGGTAGTCCTGGTTTTACACTAGAATAATTGTGATAACCTGTGGAGTGTATTCCTGCATTTAGCACCACTACTTTGGCCATACATGTTGAGAACTGAGCTCACCTTTGAATACTCAAAATTAAAGTCAAATATATTTTGCACAAATATGCTGCAGGAAAAGTAATTACAAGAATGTCAATAATGTAACTGCTATTAAGCTAATTAACAGCTGTGACAAGAAGACATGTCAACTTAATCATTACTGCTGTCCCAGTTCTACTTCAGTGACTATTCTGCTGTTCCTGCAAGACAGTAGTTTAATGCCTTTCTGCTATAAATCCACAAAATTGGATTTTGTGGGCTTGATTTCTGTGGGTTGGTGGTTTTCATTTTCACACACTTTATGAATGTTTCTCTTGAATTATAGAATCTTTTGATAAACAATCATAGTTTATCAGAAGAATAAAGTGTCTTACAACAGCCACATTAAATAAATGTAAAATCAATATATGTACAGTTTCCTAAAAAACTGGCACCTACTTCCTTGACTGAGGACATATATCATTTGTGTAGTGTATAACTAACAATTATCAGTGCTTCTCTGGAATGTTGAGCTGTGACATTTAGTGGTTTTGGTGATTGATTTTCCACTTATAAGAATGTCTTTTTGTTTTTTCAGTCAACGACAATATTTTCTAATGTTGGTTTCAATGATAAAATTCTAATGCACAGAGTGTATTTAAGCTTCTTTTCGAATATAATGCCCATATACAAACGCAGTGCATTAAAAATCATTTAAACAATTTCTCAATATCCAACTTACTCAGGAGAACATTGCTTACACGGTAGACTTGAGGGAGGAGGAGTGTTGGTAATCCTAATGTTGCATTCAGTAGAAGTTCTTTAAATTAAAATACAATTGGATTTTGCAGTAGGAAAAATGGGGAAACAGCCCCTTTAGACTGTATGCATTTGGGTTTTTTCATTCCAAATAGGGTTTTTTTCCCCTCAACAGGCAGGCAGCCAGTTTGTGTATCCAGGCCTTTTAGTTCTGAGAGGTATCTTGATGTCTTGACACAGTAATTGGGATACTAGTGCCTATCAAAGTGGTTGTAGAATTTTACATCCTGTGTGAAACAAAAGAGTATCCTATTTGTCTAAGCAAGATAAGGCAAGGGTCAGTAATTGTGCAGGCTAGTAAAAATGTTGAGCTAGCATTGCTGGTTTAGGTTTTCATATGGTTTTGGGAAACAAGCACTTGCTGTTGCTGTAAGGGCTCCTCAGATGTGACTGTGGATTACTGACTCAAAATACCTGTGCTGCAGGGAGACTACAAGCCATATACATTTTTTTGTATACTAATATTAAATATACTTATTTAATTTCAGAAATACTGAAAAATCCATAATACCTACTCTGGTGTGGCTCTGTTTGAAAAGACTTCAATACTTTAAATGGTGACTCTGTCTTCATTTAGTGAAATAGCTATTGTGGGTCCAGTGTGTGACATTACATACTATACAAGGCAGTCAAAAATGTAGTTCCACAGCCACAGGGATGGAGTATCACAAGTACAATATTCAGCATATTTGCATTCATAGAGTCCAGGGACACTGGTGCTTCACCATATTCTACACTTGTGAAAAACTCATCTGGAGAGGATATTTTAGAAGTTAGACTTTCCACATGATCCAGAAAGGTTCATGTCTCTGAAATAATCCACTCTTAAAACTGATTAAAATACATACTTGTATGTTGTGCTACTGTATCAGAAAATGGCAGATTCCTGGCCAGATAATGTAGCACTTCAAGGTTCTGGTCATAACAAAAGTGTAAATTTACATTCCTTATAGCCCTTTCCTTACTACAGTAGGAGTGTTGATATTGTAAGAAGCTAAAACACTTGTACAAGTAGTTTCAAAGTCTTTATTAGCTTGATCAAATACATGAAAGTGGTGAAATCCTTAAAAAAAAACAAACATGGGAAAAGACCTGTAAAACAGCTTCATTTTCTTAAATCAGTTTTAAATAAAAATGCAGATGTAATGAAGAGGCCTGGGAATTTTGAGTCAGCTGGATTGATGCAAGTATGTTCTACCAATTAATGAAGATATGTTCTCTTTTGCGATAAGCAGAGTGCATTTTCACGTATCAAAGTGGATCCAATATGATAGAGATGGAAACTATTTGGGAAGGCCTTATGATGAGAACCTCCTCCTCACATCCGTTCTGCTGTCTGATATATTTTAGTTTACTACTTTTTTTTTTCTGACTCTCAAACTAGATTTGATCTAGCCATATGGACTGGGAGCGGAGCACAGAAGCACAGTACAATTCTCTTCACAGTACAGACCCTCTTCTTGACAGTCAACATCCAGACCTAATGTCAAAACCTGTCACATGTATGTCATACATGTCCAACAAATGCCTTGGGAGCCACCGCAGCTCTTCTGTACTGCACATTTGGTTCTTTAAAAACCTTCCTTTCTAATGAACTCAGCTACAGCTGATCACCACTGGCATGGAAAGGAGCAGAAATCATAACCAACACCAGCCCTCTAGTTTAGCTGCTGGGTATTGAAATGTCAGGGTGTAAAAGAATTTTGGTGCTCAAATAAATAGAACAGGAAGCAGACTTGCATCTTCAGAATTGTGGAGATTTTTAGATTAGGTTTTTGTGTTAGTTTTGTCTGTAGTTAATTGTACATTCTCTTGAAAAACCTGGATTTGACTCCTGATTTTGCTAAAGCTCTCATGTCATTACAAAAGAGCAATGTAATTGGCACCCTTATTCTGGCTTGTAACTTTTTTTATATGAAGAAATATAAATTATATTGAAACCCCATGTGTTTGCGTATTTTAGTGTCATCTCTAATGCCTGTAGCAGCATTAATGTTAAGAATATCCATGAAGTATTACACTGATAATTTTTCAAGAAATGTGACTTGTTTTTCTGCCTTTCGATCACTCAAGGTTGGTTATTTCTTCCACACGTGGAAGTAAAGAAGCAGCTAAGTCTGGATTCACTGGAGTGATGAGTTCTGGATATTTAAAACCAGACAGGACTAGCAACATATAGTGGAATCATAAAATCCTTTTTCCAGCTGCCTAAGAGCATCATGAACAGAGTGGGCATGGAAAGTAGAAATAGATAAATCCAATATAGTTTTGTAATAGCAAAAGAATCACTTTCTTTCTGAAGAATATGAGACATTAAGAAGTAATAACTGATAGATGATGTCCCTAGAGTAAACATGGTAACATGTATTTTTTGCAGAGTTGTTTTTTCCTCTTAGCTCACTCCATTTTGTTTTCGTACTTGAAAAGAAATATCATATTGCCATATGCAGTGATATATTAGGAAAATGTTGAAGGTACTGTTGCTGATTTTGATTAATTACTTTTAATTTGAGAGGACTGTTTTGTAATTTTTGAGGATTCTGTTTTCGCAGAATTTGCAGTGTTATGTTTTAACCATGTGTTTTCGGTTTTTTTTCTTTTTCCTTTCTTTTCTCTGTCTTGTTTTCTCTTTCCTGATTCTTATTTTGTGTAGGCTGTTATATTGAATATGATATGCCAACTGATGGAAACAAAAACCCAGAAAGCAAAATCCTCTAGACATCAGCCCAAAGGTTTTCTAGGCTCACAGCCAGGTCCAATTCAAATACAACCCTTTGGCTGGCTTACATAATCACAGCTTTGTGATACATCTCAGTCTCCAAATATTGATTTTTCTAATCCTTTGGAGCAGTAGCTCAGCCCTACAAAGTGCATGCAGAAGTATTTTTAAAGCCTGTTGTTAGAGGCAGTATATTCACTAATGAGTAATGGACTGAGCTGATAATGCTGCTTAGGAGATGTATCCAGGAGACAAGCTTGAGAGGGAAATGAGGTGGTTTTAGATGTTTTTAACTTCACTGAGGCTGCTGAACTTTGAGCTACTCTAAGGATGTCCTAGTTCCTTGCTGATGGCTTAGTTCCTCTTGTAGTTTCCGTGAAGTTTAATATTTTTACTCTCTCTTCTTGACTGTCTGCAGGAATTTTGGGGGTTCTTGTCCTCTGAATTGATCTTTTTAGAGCTATTAAGTCTCACTTGTTGCGGCCCTTTACTGGTATTTACTGACTTCATTCTTCAGGTCTTTCTCAAAAGGGATTTATATTTTTTTGTTACTAATATTTTTTTATTTTCCCTCCTGAAGGAATCATGATGAGAAGAAAGAAATAAGGTTAAAGGGTCTTTTAGAACTTAAGAGTCCAATGCTGAACATGCAGAGCAGAGTTACTGAAGGGATTACCTTCTCCAGAAAATTTTCCAGAAAATAATGAGAGCCTGTCTGAGAGCCTTCTTAAGTAGATTTGCTGTCAGATACATTTCCTCACTGATCACTCCATGGGATGCTCTTCTTTTCTCCCTTCTTCCAGAGGTGTTCATTCCTTCTGGGATGAGTTTTCAACGACTTCTGACAGCGGGCGGAAACGTCTTAAAAACATAATGAAAAAGCAAACCAGTTATTATTCTTTCTGGAAATCATAGTTAGTAAATCAGTTACTAATTCCTGGCCATAAGTCTTCAGCCCCGTTTTATTCCTAAATTCTGCAGGAACTGGGTTGTCAACTGTCTCATCTGAGAATTAGGAAAGGGAATATTGTTTTTTGAATGAAAAGAAATGAGTCCAAAAGAGGGTTGTACTTAAAATAATCATGAGAGACCTTATTCTGTAGTCATATAATATGAGTCTAATAATATTTCATAAACACCTGATATCTCTGTACTTGTTCTGAACTAAAGGCAAGGAAACATTTTAGAAATCTGTTAATTCTCTTGACAGTAGAAACTTTTTTTTTAAATTCAATGTTGACGCTTCTTCAGATGGATTAATTCTGATAGATATTCTGATTGCCTACGGTTGCGACTCCATTGCTGACTGTTAAATGTACTGATACCATATAAATG
This sequence comes from Corvus moneduloides, assembly GCF_009650955.1. Classification (NCBI taxonomy): domain Eukaryota; kingdom Metazoa; phylum Chordata; class Aves; order Passeriformes; family Corvidae; genus Corvus; species Corvus moneduloides. The sequence goes on along the minus strand of NC_045476.1, from coordinate 27,674,490 downwards.
ACATAAATGAGAAGGGAGGATTCTTCAGAGAAAGACATTTCCAGTGATCATGGAATAAAACAAAATAGCACTGTATGTGCTTGGGAGGAGGAGAGGATGCCTAGAAATATATGGGACTTGGATTTCAGGGTGGTTTTGCTTTATTGTCACAAATTTCTTTTCTTCTGTAAACCATGTATTGCTTGGAGGGAAAAGAATCCTACCATTCTTTCTCAGAAAGGAAGAATTTTTAATTTATTTTCTCCTGAATGTTATTCTGTTGTTCTTACCATAGTTAGGTTGCTATCTGTTAAACAGATTTCATCAGCCTAAAGCAAAAGGAACTTTTTGTTTTTACTGTGATTGTAACAACAACAAAAAAATATTCACAAAAAATGGTGAGGGAAAATATTCACAAAAGTACTTTTGTACTGCTGCAAATATTAGAGATATGTCACAGTAGAAGACCAAGCTGTATCAAATAGCTCTGAATTGTTAATTGTGTCTTCCTTTAGGAAAAAAGATGTCACTGTTAGCATTCAAATTAATCTTCTAGTTGTTAGGTTTTTACTTTCAGTGTTAATTGTTCAGTGTAAATTGGGTAAATACATTTGGTTTTCAATACACTTTTTCAGGTGCAAGTGTTTGGATTATATTCAGCAGAAGAGTTTCATGAAATGTTTGACTGTCCTATTAAAGTAAGTGCTTGTTTTAATCTTTAGTAATTGTGGTGGTGGTGTCTTTAATAACAGAAAGGTCACATTCAATCTAAATGAGAAAGAGGAATACCACTTCCTTACAATGTTACTTAAGTCACTAGAAAATAGTTTTCTATCTCAATATAAAAGCTTTTGATCTGGTTAGGTGGAAAGAAAGCCAATCTTGGTTTTGTAAAAAAGTATTATTGACTTTTTCAAATACAAAAGGGACAGTTAAAGAGAAATTGTCCTGTTTCAGGCATTACCCATCCCAATATATTTCTTTGTAGATTTGTGATACAAATTCTGAGGGTTCTGCTAAATGTGAGGTCAGTATTTTGGAACCAGTTCATATCCATTAAACCTGCCTCAAAATAAGGCAATGGGCAGTGATATTGATGTATCCTATCTGAAGGGAAAACTTGAGTTTAACTCGGCTTTAGAGAAGTTTGTCTGCCTGGCTGTTGAAAAAAGGACCTCTAGTAGGTCTATGGGAAAATCTAGTACTTCTTAACAAGAAACATTTCTTGCAGGAGAAAAGGTGATGCATGTAAATGTTTGCGTTTTGCTATTTGGTGTCTTCAATGTTGCAGCTGCTCTTTAGAGCGGGGGGGGGGGGGGTAAAGGAATGAGATCATTAACATTTCACGCATGCCAGATGCGACTCACTTGCCTCCTAGTGCCTTCACTGCTCGTACAGCTGGATCTCCACACTTGACATGTAACACATAAGGCAAAGAGACTGTGTAAGATACTACACAGTGTTGTCCTCTGACAGGGCTGAGGTATGTGTGCAGGCAGGCCCAGACCAGATTTAATTGGGGTTACTCTTGCTCACAACAGTCCTGTTCTGTTTGGTCCTAATTCTGCTGCCTGCTATACAGAAAAGTAGCTATTCAGTGTAACATGGCCCTCAATGTCACGCTTGTCATACAGCATATAATATGAAGAATTTTCTTCTCTTCTGGGAAAAACAAACAAACAGTTGTCTGAAACAACTAGGCTTTACTTCAGAGAAAGAACTCAGCTGTAATACTTGATAATTGACAAAGGGTTATGTAGTGTAAAAAGTGATGTGGTGCTTAATGTAAACTCTTATTTAAGCCACAATCTTCTCTTTCCCCCTTCCCCCACCACCCCCAGATTGTTGCTGTTCATCCTCATTTTGTAAGATCCCACTTCAAGCAATTTGTAACAGGAGGAAAAAAGGTAAGCAGTCATAATGAACTTTGGCTACCTTTAAATAGCCTTTTGAAATAGCTCAGAAGGCTTTTAATACCTAGAACAAAGACTTCTGCTTTTTCCTTCTCTTTGAGCATTGTATTCTAAAGCATTGTTAATTAAAAGTGATTTCAGGGGGAGAGAAAGTGCACTTTTTATGTTAAAAACATGTTGCAACAAGTTGAGATTCAGAGTAGAAATACCATTCTGTCTGCATAGCCTGAAAAAAAGTCATTTATATTTCCTAGGCCAGATTTTCTCTGTTTTAATTTGTTGAAGTGGGAGCAGAAGTTAGACCTTAATACTGATCTTTTACAAAGCATGTTGATCTTGGGTTACCTATGGGTGATTTTTTGGGGTGGGGTTCTGTTTGTTTGTTGGGAGTTTTATTTTAAGGAAATAAACCCAAGTATCTTCATCGACTCTTGTCCATGGTGAACAGTTTTGTTGGTTTTTTTTCAAATGAACTAAGGGGAGTTCTTGGTATAGTAGAGCTCACCCCATTCTAAGCACTTATATCTCTATACAGATAGGTAGTCTTCTGTTTGGATCAGTTGGTGTTTTAAATGTGCATTAAGTGTCTTATTAGTGTAGGATACAATTCTGGCTTCTAAATTGCAGCTGTTTCCAGGTCCTACAAGTACCTTATATCACATCACATTGCATATTTTCAGTCAAAATATGAAAAGTTTTATTTGGAACAGTTTCTTGAATTCATGGAATTTTCTGTTGCCTTCTGTTACGAATTAAGGATGAACAATCCTCATAGATGCATCAAACTAAATGCCATTGCTCTCTCTTACCAGCATGTAAGAACTACAGACTTCTAGTGCTGAATACATCTTAATTTTCATTAACAGTTCAATATGTTTCAAAGCATAACTGTGCTTTATTTATTTAAGTGGCGTGTGTGCTTGACATCTTTTTCTGTCTGGTAGAAGTTGGTGTTGTCCTTAAAATAATGCACAGTCAGTGTGTCTCTGTGTCAGCCACCAGTTTGTGAAGCTTTTTAGTGCTGATAAAAGGGGCATGAAAAGAGAGAAGCAAGGAATTAATAGAACGGGGCTCCGTCAGGTGGTAAAAGATCTTGCATTCACTTGATGCCAAACAGAAAAAAACATCAGGGAGTTAACACATTCTCTTTGGTTATCTTTGATTACTTGACAGGTTGTTTTATATTCTGTCCTCTGGGGAATGGTATACTCGTTCTTAATACATTTGTGCTTTGCTGAGGAACTTTCCTCCTTAGAAAACCTTTAATTGACATCTTAACATAAGGTATTTAGCATTGAAACAAATGTCCCTTGACATCTGTAATTTGATTTTATTGGTACACAAAACCAACAAATAAAACCTCTAGCCTTGTGGTAGAAACCTTTCCCCTTCTCTCCTTTCCTCCAAGAGGAGCATACGTACTTTTTTTATAAAAACAACAACAAAATGCTTTTTGAAAATTCAGGAAGCTAAATTCCACCTGCTAATATAGCTACTTCTTCTTTTTTTTTTTTTTTCCTGAACATTTACACCTCTCCTTAACTATAAAGTCGAAGAGTAGTATGGAGGCAGCAGGCAACGGGGAGCTGAACACAAGAGTGAGGAGAAGCAGGCTGAAGCATACAGCCTCAGGCTGTGGACCTCACCTCTCTCTCCCTGTGTCTGGAGATTGTGCAGTTGGGGGAGCTCCTTCAGGGAGGGGGACAGGTCCTCCTGTGGCTCCTGAGGTCTGTGCACTTTTAGCCTTTGCATGTATACAGTGACTTCATCCCTGATAGCTGGTAGTGGTGGGAGGCACGTTGCCTTTGTCCTCATCCACACCAAAGTAAGGGTAACAGTAAGAATATCCTCATTTTGGATCAAACGTAAGAGAAAAGCTTTGCATAAAGCTCTCTCATGCTATGCTCCTTGCCTGAGGTGCATTAAAAAAACATAGTGTATATCATGTGAACTCTTAATCCCAAGGCTTGCTGGGTCTATCTTTGTTTTTGGTTTCTGGGAATAGTGACATAATATATATAAGCATTTTTAAAGTTTAGTGGGGTTTTTTGTTTGCTTCTCCTTTATTTTTTTAGAAAAATATTCTTCATAACAATATAAAATGTGTAAAAAATATACTTTTCCATTCCAAAATCCTCTGCAGGGCATCCTGGAAATGTTCTAGAGACAGAAGGGGGAAAAAAACCCTAGCGACATGCTTCAGGGATGCACAGTGCAGGTCCTCAGTTCCCTACACAGGTGGATGTCTGGAACTTGGGTGAATTGGCTGTGTAATACTGGGGTTTGCTACGTCTTAGAAGCTCAGCCTGACCTAAAGCTGACTTCAGAGCAGTGCTCCCTGGGGTAACTGGGGTAATCATTGTGAATTGTTGTAAGCTTAACTCTACTGTGCATATGTTTATATGGTTGCTTAACTTTGCTTAAGTAGGCATGTAGAGAAGCTTTTCTCTAAAATGTATTATGAACTAATTAACCTATTTAAATTGTTTGCTTACTAGAACACTAGTTTTTAAAAGAAAATAACTTCTATTAAGCTTGAGATAATATCATTGCCTTCTGTTTTGGGTTGGAAAAGCCTATTTCACACATTTTTTTAGTGAATGAATATTATATGTGCCTAGAAATAAGACAGGTACTGTGGAAATTGACACTATTGCAGTGAGAAGCATTAGGTACCGTACTAAAAGAAGGTGCTTCCCTATCCCCCTCCTGATCTCTGCAATTAACCATAGCTCCATTGTGCAGATTTGGCAGATGATAGTAACCCTGAAATGATGATACTGTATATTGTAAATAACAGGGCATTTCTGTCCAAAGCAGACAATAGAGCTTCAAAGCAAGGGAAAAGACAAATACTGTGCTATTGAAGGCCATAACCTTCTACCTTCTAAAAAAGGGTCTAATCTCAAAAAATAACAGGGTAAAAGCCAACTAAATGAGGGTGGTAAAGCTGAAAACAAGGTGTTCTTGATTTAACTGTTAGAGTGCTGGTCTTTCCCAATACATCAACTAAATGAATGTTATTGTGAAGTTCAAGTACCCATTATGTTGTGAGGGTTAAAAAGACAGAACTAACAAAGAAAGAAGACTGAAGATTATTTCAGTTCCAAAGTCAAGGTATCAGTTACTGTGTCTTATGTAACGATAACTTAGGCGAGCAGGACAAGTTGAGATTACTCTCTCGGCAGAGACATCGTCCCTATTAATGTCACTAACTAAACACAAAGGTTTTGTAGTGAAATTCTTAGGAGAGTGAGTTCTCTGAAATGATTGAATCACTCTGCTGAATGTGTGCTAATGAAGCGGTTTCTTGAGGCTTCTCTGCCTAGCATGGTAGTGGGGACCCAGCACAAATTAAGCAAATGTATTCTGAATTATAGGAGTAGAGTATTGCGTATCATAAAGGATACGGAATATTCAAAAGGAATGGGTCTCCTCATTTGCCTAGGACATATGATTTGTATAATAAGTATTGATTTGCATATCCAATCTGAACCATTTTAAGGGCTAGAGAACCAAAATAAAACTGCAGATTTACCCTGTGACTGTCAACAGTCTCATCTCTATATATCTATCTGTGTCTGTATCTATATAATATATTCATGGGGTTTTTAATACATATATATATGTGTGTGTTTGTGTATATATATATATATATAGGAAATATATATATATATTTAAAAACATTTTTTAATATTGTATGTGTTTCTATTGCTGGAGAAGATACATTATAAGAACTCGTTTTTGAATACAGGTGTGTCTGATCATGTTTGTCCCACTTATCCTCCCAGGATTAACATTTAAACATATCAGTGCTGGTGTTTAAACATAAGACTCTTTTTTTCTTTGTCTTTTATAAAAGCAGGGAGAACTTAGTGTTACCTGGGGCAAATTTCTCATTTTATAAAGAAAAAAAAAAAAAACTATTTCAGTGTCAGAATCCTGGCCTGGACCCATGGTACCTTCTACCTGAGATGCAAAACAAGACAGTCTAAATTTCTTCCCACTCCAGATGGAGCAACAACATACACAGAGAAAGGATGGTGATTGCAAACGGTGCACAAATGGGAAGAGAAACAGCATTCTTGGGGATCTGTGACTGCTGTTAGGGGTAGTGGAATTTGTATGTTAAAGTCAAGTCTGCCAAGGAGTATCTCAGATTTTTTTTTTAATTGTTGCTTTTTAGTGTCAGCAGATGCACTTTGCGTGGTGAGTAAGTAGATGACCTTACCTCTGAACCCTCTGACATGTACTTCATAATAACTGAACTACTTCGACTAATTATTAAATTGTCAGGATGCTGTTTGCAGCACAGTCCATTTTTAGAAAGCAGATAGTCAGCTGTTTGGCATTATGTTGGGTAGAAGAGTACCAGACAAGAAAGGCAGATTGCTTTGTAAGCTACAAAATGTCAGTCAGTAAATACTCAAAGGTCTGATTTAAGTGAAAAAGGAGTAAATACTATGGCAATTTCTGTCCATGCATTGGATAATTTATCATAAGTAGGAAACAAACTGTAGCAGCAAGCAAACCACAATAATACCGGTCTGCGATGTCCTTGCTGCAATGTATAATGCCCAGATGTATCCCATATTATTGAGCAGATGAGACTTTGATATGTAGTATGTCCTGTTTGCTTAATAAGCATTTTTTTTTTGCTTACATTTCTTCTTTGTGGGTATTTGGATATGCACTTCTTCTTTATCACTGAAACAAAAATTCTCCTTGTGCTGTAATGAATTTGGTTTGTGTAAAGTGAATGGATCTTAGTCCTATGTGCATGTAATCCATAGTTGTGTATTTTGCAAATGTCTGTGTAGAACCCTTTTTTTCATTGCCTGAGGTGGCAAGCAAAGAGGATCTAAGTATATGAAATGTATGTCTCTGCCTGCAAGACTGCAGGATTTGCTTTTCAAGGTGTTAATTCTGTAGCTCTTTGTGAATAGGCAACAGCTGGAATGTGGCAGTTGAGTTATTAAAAGTGAAGTCTAATAAAAGTCCAATGGCATTTGTTTGTATTAAGTATCTCAAAATTTCTAGCTTCTCTGTCCATGAGCTACAGCAGTAGCTCCTGTTTCATCTCTCACTGTTGCCATCGCATAACCTCCCGATGCTGCTGTCTGCCTCTGCCTCCTTGCTTGATTTCCCTTGACTGCACTCGCTGCCCTCCTCTCTGTTCACACCCCAGCTGCTTAGACAACATTTTGTGACGAAATCTTGAAAGCTCATCTTCAGCTGAAAGCTTGAGGCTTACATTATTCTCTGCCTTGTTTGAGCTCATCCAGTCCATCGTCTGTTTCAAATAGAAAGTGCAATTTTTTATTGCTGCTATATGTTTTCCTAGGGATGAACTATTAAACAGTAAGTCTTCATGCAGCATGCTGTTCTGTGTTACTCTCTGGTATCTGTTAATCTTGGCTGTGTCAGTAAATACTGGTTTTATGCTGAAAACAATAACTAGCTCTAGTGATCACTTGTAACCATGGAAATAGCATCTTAGGTTTTGTGGTCTTGCCTAGCTGAGGTGAAAGTGGTGACAGAGGTGCCAAAACACGGGACAAATGCCACAGGTAGGCTTATCTTCACACTTAGACAAAGAATAGGACAAGGAAATTACTTGTCCCTTAAAAGGGACTTTTTTCCTAATTTTAATTTTGTGAAATAAAAACTAATCCAACAGTTCTGCAGTAAGGAAGTGAAAAGTGGCTCTTCAGTTACAAATTGCAGTTTAAGCCTTTTTTTCTTCACTTCACTAAAACTTCTTCAAATCTTTACATAGAAGGCGTGTCTTGGTTTGAAAGACAGGTGTCTGCTAAGGAAGGCAGAAGCCTCCCTTGGAATGGAAAATATTACCCCCTTCCCTCCAAATTGTTATAATTTTGAAATTAAGGGGCTTTCAGGCAAAGATATGGGAAAAGGAATAACTGTTCTTTACTAGTATGTATAACAAGACAAACAACAACAACGGCAGCAACAACAAACGAAACCAGAAACCCAGTACCAGCCTTCTCTCGGCTGTCAGGCCCTTTCCCCTTTGCTGCAGTCACGGCCACAGCCGGCAGGGGCGCTGGTGGCTCCCGGCCGGGCAGGGCAGGTGCGATGATTCCCCCGCGGCTGCAGGGGGCGCTGTGGCGCGAGCTCAGCCACCTCTCCACACGGGTAATGGCGGCTCGGGTGGCGAGAGGGAGGGAAAAGAGGCTTCCTTTAGGAAGTCACAAGGGAAGCTGATCCTCGTGCCCCCTCTGGACAGCAAAAGGAGCTGTAGCAGGAACCTCAGAGTAGCAAGCTGGGAAGGCAGGGATGAGCAAAGTCTCAGAGTGGTAGACGAGATACATCAGACACTCGGCAGCTGTGGCAGGAGCCGCGGGGTGTCCCGGCTGGCCGGGGGTGCATGGCTATAGTGTGGCAAAAAACCCGGAGCAGTGGCAGAGAAACGGCAGGGCTGGGCAGCGGCAGCCCGGCTCCTGAACACGGCCAGGAGAGACTCCCTTGGAGGGGAGGGGGCTCGGGGATCCCAGGGTTTCCCCTGAGGCACCTGAGCAGATGGTGAAGGGTCCTTTGTTTGGTGAGGTAGGGTGTTGATAAGGTCCCAGTTCAGTGGCTGCTGTCACGAGCAAAGGCTCACCCCACAGCCCAAGCAGGACCGGGCTGGGCTCTGGCGATGGCAGCGAATTCCCTCCCCCAAGCAGCAGTTCCCACCGTCCTCCTCAGAAGCCAAGAGGCAAGAAAAGTAATAGCTGCCCCAGCCCTCTTTTCCCCAGCCCAGTTCTCGAGTATCTCTGCCCCTCAGAGAGAAACCCTCAGATAACAGAAGTGCAGCCAGATGCCCTCCTCCCGTGAGTTTGGCAACTTCTTTTGTTTCTTAAGTACCTGGTCGTTATAGTTCCATAGCACCAAAATGGGCGGAAATTCCTTAAGGGAAAGAAAAACAAAAGGGAAAACCCTAACCTCCAACAAGGCTATGTTGAAACAAAGTAGTGATGCTAGGCATCGGTAAGAGTGTGTTTCCTTTGAAATTTCTGTGAGAACAGACATCTTTTATTTCAGTATATTGAAGCTAGTAATTGGTAGTGAGAATACATTAAATTGAATTACTTCACCATGTTGATACTACCAAAGCTGCAATCATTCACCTCTTTGTTCAGAGGATTGGGAATTCCTGTACATAGTATAAGACTGGGATTACGTGTAATTAGTGTTAATGCTAATTGCATGACAGGCTGCATTAAATCCAAGCACTCTATTCTCTTTAGCAGATGCACTCTAAAACAGAGTTTTGAGCTATTTTAGGTGGAGACTAATCTCCTGTTAGTGAAAGATATGAAGAGATGTATTCACTAATCCAAGAGATTGGTGAGAGAATTTAGAACCAAAAAGTGTCCTGCTCCATCCTCTTGTGTCATACATTTCCGTGTGTCATTTTTCTTAATGATCTGGTGGACAATCATAAGCAGTTAAGAAGACTCGCAAAATAATTAGTGAGCTAGCAGAAGATTGCGATGTACTATGAAGCAGTGTGGGTGGGGACCTTGAAGTTAAAGGTTATTTTATTTTAGCTGTATTATCAAATTGCGTGCATGCAAGATACACTGGAAGTGTGTTCTAAGCACAACTGTATTGTATGTAACAAAGGACTAGAAAGTTTTATGAGCCAAATGAAAAATGGGGAAAACAAACTCTATTGCAGAGAAGGCAAGAAAGTGGGATTTTGGCTGCTGTTGAAATATAAGTACTGTGAATGCTGACTACCATAGTACAGGATTTATGGCAATTAAAGTCCTAAAATATTTTTCCCCTACCAAAAAGAGAGGGAGGTGGTAGGAAGAACCCCTCCAGAAACTGTGGATTTCTTCTTACATGTCTTCTTTTGAAGTTTTAAATTACTTTCTGGTGTGATAAACATTTCAATGTGGAGATGAAGACTAAGAAAGAAATTAGTCTGCTTATTTTGAGAGAGATGCCTTCAGTAGACAACCATTCCAAAACACATAGGAAAGTTCTGGGTTCACAAATTCAATTTCCAGGTGTCATTGCTCTAAGAAATAATAAATAAATCACAGTATATATATATCAATAGCACACAGATAATTGCACTGAAGATAAATTAGTTAAGCATGTTTTGAGAATAAATATATTATTTTTTTGAAGCCACAGTGTGGAGTGGCCTTTGGCCTCAGTGTTGGACCTATTTCAGCTGCTGATCTGAAACAGGGAATTCAGGGTATTACAGTGATTCAGATTCATTTTACATCCTTATTATAGGCAATATCAGCCTGTTGTCTTCTACTGCCTTGGTCTGAAAATTTAGTTGTGTTCTTAGAGTTGAGCACAGACTGAAGGATTTTTCAAATTATCTTCTGTCTTTACCAGTTCTTTCTCAGATCACTTACTTTTCCTTGCAGTTTGTTACTCAAGAATCATGAAAAGGCATGATGTTCACAAACCATGAATAACAAAAAAGATGCAAAGTGTCATACCAGGTTTGCTCTGGATCTTGAGTATAATAAATTGATTTAAATCATGGTTCAGTCACAAGCAGAAAAAATTCCAAGTACAATTAATATAATTGACATCAGCCAGGTTTAACCTTTCATATCATCCACATCAGGTTTTGCATCTTTGTCCAGTAAGTCACAATGCAAATACCATATATTTTGCTGCTGTCTTTATTGGATGGCATTGAAAGAAGCATCCAAGCAGCAGTTTTTCTTCTGTCCAGCTTCTCTTTAGGGGTTAGTAAACTAGGAAAAAAGTAATTTTCAAATCTGGATTAGCATAGCACTTAGTTTTTAATGACATCTTTAGCATCTGAGTGGAGATTATTGATTTGCGCTGAGGGCTGCTCCTGTGCTTAACATCTACCTACCAGTCTTCTAATGGAAATCCCTCCATATGGCACTGCCTTATGAGCATAGATGTTAGCCTGTTTTCAGTGGCTTGCCCTCGTAGCTGTAAAAATAACATGTTCTGTGAGAGTTACTCAGTAGCTTTTTCATATGTGGGAAGAAAAATCTATACTGTCTAAAAGGTGTGCCTTCATGTGACCTATGTAAAGGACACAAAATCACTTTGCTTGTGTTTGATGTCTGCAGCGCACTTCACACAAAAACTTCTCAATAGACTACCCTACCTGGTGCTTGCTTTAAACTCTTGGAGAAAATACTTGTCTTCTGGTGCCATCTGCTGGCTTTAGTAGGAGAGAGAGGCAGTCTGATAATTGCCGTTAAAATCTCGTATTTTGCTAAAAGATCTAGTTTTAAAGAACTAGTGTCCTAACATTTGGCGTATTTATCCAAATACAAGTGGCGGGAAACCATATATAAAAAAGTGAGTACAGTTGGGTCTTAGACAGGAAATATTAGCAACAAGAGTACTCCATTTGGGTTTTAGCGTGGTAGAAATCTTTGCAGGCAGCTATTTCACACCTTCCAGTGTGAGGTGTGAGCTCAGGTCCAGGTTGTGCATATGTCCATATGTGGGTGTACTCATGCGAAAGTTAGCAGGGCTGATACCTTAGAGTGTGGTCTCTGTAGATGCTTCGGCTCCTGACTTAGGTATCCCCTCCAAGTGCTGCACTTCGCATCTCTCAGAGTGATTCCATGTAATCCTATTAAATAACTTTCTGAGACATACAGAATCAGAATACTCTGATTTGGAAGGGACCCACAAGGGTCATCAAGTCCAGCTCTTAAGTGAATGGCCCATAAATGGATTGAACCTGCGACCTTGGTGTTATTAGCACCATGCTCCAACCAACCAGTTGGACTGTCTTTCTGTGCAGACTTTCTGCATGTAGATGGGTTTTTCTTTGCTGCTGAAAAGCATCTTATAACAACTCTTATGTATTTAGATATTCTAAAATACCTTCCTTAGTTGCAGAACCTGGGGTTACCAATGACGCAAGTTTTACAATCAGCAGCATTTGTGGTACAGTGCAGTTTGCAGATGTGGGACTAAAACACAACATCTCTAGACCCCTATGGAAGGCTGTGTAGTTCTGCATGGAGCCAAGAAAAAGGTCACAGGCTTGGGTATCTTTGATAATTTTCTTTGACTACCTAGTTTTTTTGGCGGTAAGCAGCCTATGACGAGATTGTTGGATCTCGAGATCGTGAGGTGACCTGGTTTCTTTACCAATTTTCTGAAGTGTTGTCACTAGTGCTGTAGGCTTAGGTTCTGAAATACCTTAATTTCTTTATCTTTAAAAGGTAAATAATTATAATTACTATTCTTTGGAGAAACTTGATGAAAGGCTTTCCTCTTAATATTATTGAAACTTAACTGGAATTCTGTAATATACAAGATGCTTGATGTACATATACTATATCAAAATGTTTGATTGTATTTGCTTTTGTTTTGTGATAGGTGTGTATTTTTCATTGCCCTTAAATGCAAACAGAGTATGGAATAATGAAGAAAAAATAATTCCCATGTTTGCATACTGCACTGTGTCACAGAAATATTTATTGTTGCACTTCTTCATAGTTGCTGTTATATGAAAGAGGGTGGATGAATAGATGGAAGCCTTCAGTTTTACATGAAGGAGAAGGAAATATAAGAAATGTAAAATGGAGAGGACACTTAATTGCTTGGGCTAATAATATGGTAAGTATTTTTCACCTCCATTACATGAACAAAAATATCTCTGTGTTGCACTGATTATTGAAATTTTTCAATGCTAATTGCCAAAATATTCAATTGAAGATCTGTGCATTTGTAGAATTGGGTACAAAAGGCATTGAAGGATGGTGGTTTATATGTCATTTCTTGGTAGAAATTTCTTCCATTGTTTCGTGCTGGTTAGTCAGAGTTCTCCAATATGATTGCCACTTCTGAAGAAATTAGGAAAGTAGCTCTACATACCACTGTGGTGGTCACTACTGCACACTATTGCTAATTAGAATTTTGATTAGTGCAATTTATTGAAGCAAACCAAGGAAGGAATGCCAATGTAATTCTTCTTTATATAAATAATAAAGTATCTCCACTCCCTGCCACCCCCTGAAAAAAAGTAAACTGTCTGGATTTTGTAATTTGTACTGAAATGACATTATTACATGCACTTTCAATGTTGCAGATTATAAAAAAATATAGTAATAATTTCTCATTTTGTTAGGCCACTAGAAAAAGTTAGACTTAGGAGAAAATAGGCCCCTTTTGTGCTAAATGTAATTTTATAGGAAACCATTGCGTTCATTCTGAGTGTTGCATTTCACCTATCACTGTATATCTAATTGACGGCTCTATGTTTTGAGCAGTGAGGGATATGTTTTTAAGTGTGTATCATGTTTAAATTCCAAAGTATTTTTTAAAATACGGTGAAAGTACTTCTACTTCTGAAACACTAGCTTTTTTTTTCTTCTATTGTTTTTCCATCCTAAAGGGAAGCATTTATTAAAATATTTTAAAGCCATTGTTCTTTTCTATCTTTCAAAACCAGTTTGATGTGAAATTGTTAGAGGTGGACCTTTGTTTATTTGCTTCCCTTTAATAACTCTCTTAGAATGGAAACTTCATGGAGGGCTTGATTGATACAACATTAGGTTTTTTGAAGGTTTTGTTCTTTTCAGAGCCATACAATTAAATACATATTCTAGGTCTATGCGGGGGATGGATAGGATGAGAGCTATCCCTAGAGATGATGTGCCAATCAGAACACAGAATACTAATAAAACATTGAGAGCCATCTGTCAGAGACAAAAAGCCATGGTCAGGGCCTATCTTTCAAAGAAAAATGAAATTACCTCCTCCAAAAGATTAATATATTTGGTTATTGCCCTTTCCCTTCCCCTTTAACTTTTTAAACTCCGTTCTCTAGCAAGGTTTTGTGTTACACTTCTTTTTTTCAAAATCAGAGAAAGTCTTTATAGCCTTGCTTCTTACTGTGTGTGCTTGGTTACCTAGTTTTTATATTTAGTCAAGGTCTAATTCTGCTTTCCAGATGCATAGGTAACCCATATTTGCTGCTATGCCCTCTTCTTCCTGCATGGCTAATAGCACAAGTTTTACAAACTGAGACATCTGAGGACCAAATCCTTAGAGGCATTTGGCTGCTGGACTCCCATTTGGACAGGTTTTAGCTCCTTCATGATAGGAAGTTGACTGTGGAAGTCCTTTCAGTTCATAGCGCAAATGCCATACCTGTTAGAGGAGAAGCCACTGCCCAAGCATTCTCACGCCATTCAAGGAGTCACATACACACCACCCCAGACTTTAACTGCAAGGACTGGAGTCCTTTTACTGTGGGCCGCTCCAAAGAGCTGACAGGTGCCCCTTTTGACTCCTTGCTCACTACTTGTGCACCTGCTCATGGGCAGAGCAAATTACATAGCAACAACTAAAACATCAGTGAGTCATCAACACTATTCTTACAGTAAATCCATAACTCAGCACTGTACCAGCTACTAAGAAGAAAAATTAATAATTAATTGCCAGCCAAAATCATATCTAGGTGTAAGTTCACAGTTTACAGCCTAAGACTTCAAAAAAATTCAGCTACTCAGGCTAAGCAAGTAAACCTAAGCAAAGAGCATACTATATCACATGATATAACTCTAAATATCTTACTCTTATGTAAAACTTACTATATTAAACAACTGTCTCTCAACACTTACAGCCAAAGAGGATCCTTGGTTTGAAAGCCACTTTAAACATGAGCTGGTCTATCCCATATAAGATTTGCTGCCATGTAGAAAAACAGAAGGTGTGATACGGGTCACTGAAAATCATCCTTGAAGACAAAGTAGTAAGATTTATAAAAAGCAACTTTATTAAAATGCAATTCAAGCAAGATTAAAAATTTTGTCAGAAGAGCTTAGAAAACACAAAGCATAAGAACCTTGTTTACGTTACCTAGAGATCTGGGCTCTGTATGTTGCAGATGCTATGTGTGAGTTGTTGTTTGGTTTTTTGTTTTTGAAACCTTGATGTCTGCTAGCTGATGAGATGCCAGTAGAAGTGTGTTCCATGCTCACAGTTCTTCAGTGACAAAAATCACTGAAAAAAAACCCTTTCACCCACCCTCATACCACTTACTGTTCCTTGTGATTTAAAAAAAAAAAAGGCAAAACCTGGCTTAGACTGTGCCCCACCCATGACTTTTAAACAGTTGTGTCAGTGTATTTGTACAGCTGGGAACATAGAAACTCACAGTATAGGAAACAGAAATAGGCAGGGGAATCTTCTAAATCAGTTTTGCCACTAGGAAAATCCTGTTGCAGTGGGGATTTCTGCAACATGCATCAGACAGCGAGGCCCGTGGAAAGAAATAGGGACCGATTCTTGATAGAAGTTTCAGAGATCTTTATTCTCCAGCCACATGGCTGTGGGACTGCCGAAGAACTGAGCAGTCATGGGGCAACCAGGGTCCTTCCTGGACAGGGGAACACAAAATAACCAATGGGGACCAGGATTAGGGTACATGTGACGAGGGAGCAGGGAGACCCCGTAGGCCGTGCCTCTACTCCAGGGTCCCCTCCCCCCGGACTCCACGCGGGGGGGGAGGAACCCCAACAAAATCCTGACATGGCATGGCATCATGGATTCTGACCTTTCAAGGTCTTCTCCATCCCCTTTTCTGTGATTTGAAGACTCACTCTCTAAGCTCTGTGAGCAGAAAAGAAGTCCCTACTAAAATGTTTTATTTTAGAGACTTTTGTTTTAAATTACCAAGAACAAGTCATTACTTAACATGAAATTAATTTCCATTCTGCTATTGGAAAGGTTATAGCTTACCTTGTCTAAATGACGTGAAAAAGATGTAATTATTGGTTCTTTTTTTCCTCCGTCTCTCAAATGACTTTAATCTTCCTGGTTTTTAACTTTTTGTTCTGTTAGTTTAGGAGATTTCCTGAGAAGGGAGTAAAAAAATCACAGCATACAAAAGCAAGCATTGTTTAAATATGCTTGCTTTTCTGTTTTAATATAAGTAGAAATGCATATCTTGAGATTGAATTTATTTATCTTAATGAGCTGTTGCTTTTCTTTTTCCAAGGTGGAAATTTCTGTGTCTCTACTGGGGCTGTTGTGAAAAAGCTGGGATTCTTTTTATTTCTCCAGGAGTAGCACCAGCCTAATAAGCCAAACTGGTTCATGACTAGAATTGCTAGTCTGTCACTCATTTACTTATTATGTCTTTTTATTTGGCATGTGAATTTAAAATATCTAAATTACTCTGATCCCTTTACTCCTTTTGTCACCTCCTAGATTAGGTGGGTTTTTGTATCAACAGTTTTTTTCTGTTGGCACACTCAGCTCTGCTCTGAAATTTATGCCATAAACTGCTCTGACCTCCTTAGCGTACAAAATGGTGAGCAGGAGTTTGTCATACTGAATAAAGTTCTCTTGTTTTTAAACTTTCAGGGCGTGAAGATACTTGACATGATCTCCAAGCAAAGAATTACCAATGTGCCTCGAGATGACATAAGCCTTCGCCCAGATATGTATCCCTGCAGCCTTTGCTGGAAGGATAATTTAACGCTGATTATTGGCTGGGGAAATTCAGTAAAGGTGCAATTATACCTGTCTTTGTAATAAATGCTTGCTGTTATCACAGACAAACAGAGGATTGTTTCTGAAAAGTAAAGACAATCAAAAAAAATAGAATTTGGTTTGACTAGTGTTCAGAACTCTTGCTGCTGTAGAAATGTCATTGGACTGACCCTCATGAGGAGGAGGAGTGATAGGCACCCAGCGGTCACATAGGTCTCTGTGTGAGAGCATGCAGTGAATGTAATCCTCAGGGACATTTCACTCCTGTGTGCCTTGGAGGGATTTCGTCTTCTGAAAGCTTTTAGTGTGTTGTTGAATTCATTTCTTTTGATTAACATTAAGGAAGAACAACTTACCATGAGATATTGTTGGAGGGGATTGCTTTGGGGGCTGAGGAGGTTGCAGCTGCTAAAACAGCTGCATGATTTTGGTCAACCATGGGGGAAAAAAAATGGGTGGGTAGGAGGACAGACTGCTTAGGGTTTTCTTATCTTTCAGCAGGAAACTCGCATTTCAAACTTGTGTGGTGCAGACTGATTATAATTTGCTCAGACCAGCACCTGACATGTGTTTGTTACAAGCCTGTTAGCTGTTTTCAAATAACAGACTGCTGCATCACTGCACAGTGGGAAATTAAAAGTGCCTGATAGGAATAGATGGAAAGGGAGGATAAAGTGAGGTAGGTGACGTGTAAAAAGCTTTTGGAGCATTAGGCTTAGTTTTATAAATGAGGAGGTTTGTCCTAAGTTTGGCATCTGTCTTCCCCCTTCTATTTGCATGTACTTCACAACAGTTGGTTATTTGCATTTATTTATATGTATATACTCCTCTCCTATAACTGGGAGTACCAAATAGCAAACTTACTGAATAAGAATCCGGTACCTTGAAAGGTAATGAGATGCAAAGTGTGAGAATACACCAAGACCAAGTTCATATATAAATGCTTCTATGAAGAAACCATAGTGGGCAGGTATTTTCACATTTCTCTTACGTGGTCCTCTTCCAGCATATTTATAAGGCTGTGAACTACAGCCACAACTTTCCTGTGTGCTTTTCTTTAGTGATGCATCAATACTGTTTCACAACTTGTGTTTTTCAAAATAAAGGAATCCATGTCCGAGAATTCCCAGAAATCCCTTTTCTTACTGATGCGAAGTATCGTTTTAGGAATTCCAGTTTCTTCATTGTAACGATACAAATCTCTGTTTCAGATTTGCTCAGTAAAAGAACGGCATGCCAGTGAAATGCGTGACCTTCCAAACCGCTATGTGGAAATAGGTATGGTTTTGTGAATGCACTCCTTTTCAAAAAGCTTTGAATGACTGGTTTTACATTCTAGCCATAACAAATCTGTTACACTTCGGAGACGACATGCAGTTGTAACATAAGTGTCTCCTCATTTTTAATTGCTGAGGTTGTCATAATGCCCTCTTGCGTAGGTGTGAGGGTTTTTGTATAGAGAGCCTTAAGTTCTGGGATCATCTAAAATCAGAGATATTTGTGTGAACAATGGATGCCTTAACTTTCCCTACATACAGATTCCTTTAGAGAACTTGGGTTTTCATCTTGGTTAAATGATTTACTACTACAGTGTAGTAGTAAAGAGAAAATAGATACTACTTTATTTGATTATATGTTGTTTGACTACACTACTTATAACATTTTTCCCTTTTTTTTCCCCTTAAAATCTCTGGTATAGTGCTAGGAAATTGATTTTATTTATTTTTGTTTCCTTTCTTGGCTTCTGAATTTTATATTTTCATTTGCTTTCTTATTTTTCTATCTCATGTGATGTGAATAAATTTTTATTATTGCTAATTATTGGAAAAGCTCATGACAAAATGTGTGTATTAAGTAAAGTGGAATTCAAAGAAAATTTGGAAGGGAAGTGGGGATGTAAACAAAAAGTCACAACTGTCCCCAGAAGCATGTGCTGAGGAAAGGAAGTATCTAGGAGCTGGTAGTGCTGGGAAGATAAGCAGGCCCTCTGACTCTGCAGACCAGAGTGGGCAACAGTTTGTAAGCTTTGGTGCTCCCTTGACTGTAATAACATGAGACTGTAGATAGAGTGTTCAAGCAACATCCTGAATCATGTCCGTTTGGAATGGTGCATGGCATAGGTGTATATATGCTCTGGTTTCTGATTTCAGGAAAGGACTGTTCTAAAATAGCTTCTGAAAATCAGCTAAGAGACTTAAACTCTGCAGGGACTCTGGATACTGAGAGATTGGTGGGGTGCCTGAAAATAACTAAATGGGTTCGGTCACATACTGGCAAGTGAACAGGGGCAACTTCTACTTCAGCTATAATATGTTTATATGGATGGTGCTAGTCTTACGTGACTGTTTATTGGAACTTGATTAAAAAAAAATAAAAAGCTGTCATCGGGCTATTTAGGTGCAGACATGAAGGATAAAGATTTTTGTGGATTTAACTTTTTCGTCGTAAAATTTCTGGCCTGTAGTTTTCTCTGTATTCTAGAGGACCGGTATTTTATCTCACTTAGCCTGTTAATGATGTGCTTGAGATTTTATTTTCTGGTTTCAGGTCAAAGCACTGAAATTGCACTGCCAAATGCTGTCCACAGTACTCATTAGATCTTGGGAGGATTGGGAGGGAAAAGAGAGAGACATTGTTTGTTCAAATGTCAGTATAAATTAAAATTGTCTTTCATATAGTCACATAGAAGGTCTTCTTGACAGCAGTGTGTCATGCCATAACATCTATTTCAATTTTATTTCAACTTTACTTTTCAAAGGCATAGCTGGAAGGTCTGATTTTATATCAGACCTGCAACCAGAATAGTTTTTTTGCAAGACCACTAATACCCAAAGTGGATGCTTAAGTTGATATACTTGCATAAAGAATTTATACAAGGCAAGAATATCATCCTTCAATGCAAGGATAACTGAGTATCCTTCAGATATTTTGAGTCATAAGATCTTGTCAACAGACTTACCTAACACAGAGTTACTTTTGTCATGCTTAGAGGTATGGGGATTTTGATTTTTTTCTTCCTGCTTTTACAATTTTTTACCTGGAAAGAAAATCAGAAGTGGAGCAGGAAGCTTCATAGTTGCTTCTCTGGTCATCATGGTAATACATATAGAGTCTATGATAAAACAGTGTTTTCTCATGTGTCAACAGTTTCAGGTTTATGCTGGTTTAGGGCCATTCTGAGGGCCCCTAAATTCCATGGTGGTGTCATAGATAACTGTGACGGCATTAGTAGATAATAAATGTTTCTTCAGTAGTTTGCAGTCCAGTGAATAAGGAAAGAGTATTTCCTGCATTGCAAGTTAGGTGCATAGGATCCTGTTTAACAACGTACCTCCTCATCTTCTGTTTCTGTCTTAAGAACTAGCTATACTTACTCCAAGGTGGAAAATAATTACAGTACCTACTGTGATGCTAAACCAGACACCCCAAAATGTGCGAGAGTTACACCACAGAACTGTTCTAGCTGTTTTATCTTAAAGAAGATAATGCTGTGATTATCTGTAAGAGAAAATAGATTAATTTTACAGGTCTCCTGCACTGAGATCCATGTGACATTGCCGATTTTATTTACATCTTTCAGTATATTAGTGGTGCTTTTCTTCAGTAACCTTGCTGTTGTTTCTGCTACAGTTCATTGCTTCTGTGAGTCTTCATTCAGTGTCAAAGATAAACTCCAGTGAGTGTTTCTATTTAGGTTTAAACATATGTTAGCTGAGCAGATCCTATCAGTTTAGCTCTGTCAGCTACTGCTGTGAAGTAGTGTATTGATTAGAAAGTATTGGTATTGAATTACAGGCTTAACGTGGACTAAATGCCATTGTGATCCTTTTTAAAGAGTGCTTGACCTCTGTGCTCACTTCTGAAGCATGTACAAAAGCTGTAATGCTGCACAGCTTCTGGTCTGAACAGGGAACCCTTCCTCAACTGGAACCCATGAGAAGGCTGGTTGCTAAATAACTAATTAGACTTTTCAGTTAATATAATGCCTTTTGAAAGGAAAATAAGTCGTTTAGTCTTCCTTGCCCTTGTCAGGATTTTACGTACTTTTATGGAGAAGTACTTTATATCTGCCTCATAATGATAGCAGAAAATAGAGATTAACACCAGAAATATGTAAAAGACTTCAAGTTGATTAGAGAATTTCTATTCAATTTATTTTTGCCCAGATTTTATCTGAGGAATCTCAGGTTAATTCCAGGTACCAGCCAAGCAGCAATGTCTCTTGAATACTTGTCTCCCTTTGCATTCTACCAAATTTCCCACAGAGCAGATTTCTGGTTTTAAAATTACATGTTTTAAGGCTATGTTTGTAACAACACACCTGTATGTTTTATGAGGGAATAGCTTCACACCTGCATGGCAAGTGAGAATCATGCATTGAGATTGCACATTTCAATCTGAAAACATCGGAATATTTATTTTCTTGTTTGTAAACTGAGATTAATGGGAAAAGTACCAACATATGTCTCTTTATATACACAGACTGTAAAGCTTAATTGATGAGTGTGATGATCAGGAAATGTACTTTATAAGGTGATTTATGCAAACACTTCATTGAACCAAGTCTGCTATACTCTGAGAAGCCAAAAAAAGGTTAAGAAAAAACCCAAACCTAGTTATATAATTGATTCTACTTAGACTTTTGTTCATCTGTTTTGCCACAAACCAAACCTATCCTTTATAAATTTCTTCATAAAATGAGTCAAAATTCTTCAAGATTTTGACTTCTTTGTTATCAAACCTCAGAATTTCTAAGCCCCAAAGTCCTTCAAGACTGAGTATTTTCCCTGTTGGTTAACAAAATTTTCTCGGTTCAATGGAAAAAAAGAGTTTTTCAGAAAATCAGCTTTGATGCTTAAGTGATACTTACGTGGGACCTTTTCTTGTCCTCTAGTTGGAATTGAATTCACATGCTGTCAGAAAAGAAAAAAAAGTTATATTTTTGTATCAAGTGCAACTCCATGCATAAGATAATAGCTAATCAAAGCATGCCATTTTGTATTGTTTTGGTTTGGATAAATTACCTAGCACACTAAAAACATCTGCAAAATTTGTATTCATTGTTATAGGCCACAGTGCAGCTTACCCTTAAGTGTTCTCAAGATGGTATCTCCACCACCAATGCTTTTAGTTGAAACATTGTGCCCATTGAAATCAAAGGTAAAACCTTCTGACTGTAACCAAAATATTACTCTCTAAAATCTGCTGTGGTAAAGCAGGGGCTGCTTTTAGAGGTTTGACTAAACAAAATAGACTCCTTTTAGTTTCAGTGTGTCGCATATGTGTGGATCTTTAAATCCCAGAGAACGTGGTTTTATACAGTTTAGGTAAATAATGTAGCATATGTTGTTTCATTTCTGTAGTTTGGTGTATTTCATACATTTCATTTAATGAGCAGCAAAAGAGGTTTACAGGTTTCTTCATTTTGCTTCCTGGTAATTTGTTTGACAGCTGTACATAGATGCTGAACATGGAGTAGGTCCACTGTCAGCATATCTTCTATCTTCTCTTATGACAGGCATAAACATGTATGACACGTGGCCATACCTCAGTCATTTCCGTTTACTTCAATACTACATTTGTTTTAATTATTTTGGATCCTTTTCAAATTAACAGCATATCTGCACTGCCTTTATTTTGGATTTTTTTTCCTCCTTGATCACAACACAGTGTCCAGAGAGTAAGTCAAATTAACCTATTATTGTTCTGTGCAGCTATAACTTCCATCTTCTTTTTTTGGTAAGACTTTTTTGATTACAGCATCAAAGGTTTTTATCAGGTCAAGAAGCACTGTCTACGCCAGTTTTTCTTTGTTCAGGGCTGTAGCAGCAGAGCTAGAGCATTGTGTTTCAACAACGCCTCTTGAGAAGGATGAGCTGAGAGAAAGCTGAAAGTGAAACCAAGGAAACTAAACTCTATTCAAAAATAAAACTTGAAGTGGTGATTTTTGTTTGTTTATTTTTGATTCACAGATCAATACTTCTGCTTGGTCTTAAATACACCATTACATTGGGCATTGCAAGCATGTTCACTGGCAAAGGGACTGAAGTTCTAGTATAAGACAAAGAAACACACGTGGATTTTAAAGCTGTCTCTATAATCATTATAAGGGATTAATGATAATTCACCATGCTGTTTTCTGCTTCAAATACAAACCACAGTAATTTACATGCCTTTGAGAGCCTTCTCTTGGCCCTCCTATAAAGCTGAATTTGAAGTTTCTTTGATAGTATTATGGATTTCACTTTGTTTTTTCTTTTCCATGTTTTTCCTCTTGCCTTCCATATTATTTTAAAATGCCAAATACTAAATTGTAAACTGAGAATAAGATACGTAGTTGGTTTTGAACTGGTTTTTTTTAAATCATCACTGAGAGCAACGTGTGACACAGTCAAAGTAATCTCATCGGTGTTGTAGGCTAGGACAAGATAATTACGTACGTGGTTACAAATGTGAGCCTATTCTCTGTGAATGGATTGAATGCTCTACCCTTGTGTTGTAGTGTGGTCCCTCAGTGATGCCAAAGTGTTAGCAGTCATTAAAAGAAAAGCAGTACTTGCTTATTCGTTGAGAGACAGATGTCAGACATGTACTCTGTTTCATTGTATTTTTTCTCCCTTTGTGAGAGGACAGTTATTTCTCCCGTTCCTTCTTATTATCTTAGTTAAAGAAAATTAGCTTTATTTTTAATGTCTTTATGCTGTATTTTCTGTTTGCCTTGCTAAAATAATTAGTAACTTCCAGTAGATAGATAGATATATATTAGTAATGTAATACGCTAAACAGTAAGGAAGGAAACATGTTATTTCCTACTTATGCTTAGATTCTCCTAAAACTATGGAAGAAAATAATGAAGTATCTGATGTTTTTTTAAAAGCTTATAGTTACAAGGCTTTCTAATGTAAATACTTTGATAATTCCTGGTTTGGGCCCCATGAGAGAGGAGCTCTCAAAAAAGGGGTGCCTTGTAAATCCAGCCAAAGAAAAATAAATAGCTGTTTCTGTGGTAGAGGTCTCATTTAGTAAGTCATTTTGTAAATACAGTTCAGCACTCTGTTTTTTCTTCTCTTTCTTGAATAATCCTCATATAGCTATCTCGATTTCAAGACCAATTTTAGAAAATTATGTTTTCAGTTTTATGAACAAGAAAAGATACTATGAACTGTGTTTTCTTTGTAATGAGTGTATCTGTAAATTATTCTGTGATGTTTAAAGTGATGATCAATAAATAATGATCTTTATGTTTTCATATATCATACCAATAGATGTAGCAGGTGCGATTCTCTTATGGCCACATGAACTTGCTGGGAATATGCAAACCAATGAAGTTGTACTAGTTATTGCCTGTTTTATTGAGTTTGATTTTGGTTTTGCTTCCTTTTCCAATGTGATTACTGAAAATCAGACTGAGCCTTCATTTAAAATATTTAATCTCTAGCATATCCTGGAGCCCAAACATTTCTTTTTGCAAGCTTTAATGTAATTGAATCTGTTAAATGTAGATTTTCATCTGATCCAACTGGGAAATCTGTGGGTTTGTTATATGTATTGAGTCTTCAACTCTCGGAAGTGCTGCTGTATGCTGTTGATTGTCACTGAAAATCAGTGAGTTTTTCTTAATAGTAGTTCAGACACATTCATTTTTTTAAGTCTGTTTTTCTTTCCTGTATTTCAGTTTTCCAATTTGACACTGAATTCTACATCAGTGGACTTGCACCTATCTGTGACCAGCTTGTTATACTTTCATACGTAAAGGAGATCTCCGAAAAAACGGTAGATTTTTTATCTCAGAGTTTCTTCACAACATTAATTTGCCCTGTGAGTTGGGCCTTAAACTAGTCATGCAAATTATCTGATTATCTGAGAAAAAATTTGTAGTCTGCTGGTAGTGAACAGTTCTTGAAACGTCTCTGATCTATAAAACAAGGTTAGTGGAGGTGATGTTGAAGACTAATGTGCTTACATTTCAGAAATCATGTTTGGGTTCCTTTTTTTCTTGCAGAACACAGAGAAGGTCTCTAGCTAGCCCTTCTTGCTTCTTTTTCCTTCCTTTCTTCTCCCCTGCCCTTTTTATCTCCTTTTCTCTCTTTCTTCCTGATGTTTCTGCACCAGAAGAAATGAAGAATCTTGTTTAGCCGTAAGAGGAGCTTGCTGACACTGCATCTCAAAGGAAATGAGAGTAGTGAAGTTGATCAAGTCAAGCAATAAGAGTTACTGTGGGGTGAAATGAATGATTGTGAGCGAGTGGCATCATTGTCTCCCTTCTAAGATCTGTAGTTGTGCCCAGATCCATGCGTGGATAGGTAGAAATTAGAATTCATGTCAGTCGTTTTCACTGTGTGCGGGTAAGTGCTGTGTCTGTCTCCAACATTGATTTCATATTGCCAAATAAAAGGCAAGGCAGTGGAGGAAATCCTTGAAGCTGTGGTGTGAGAATGGCAGATGCTCTTGATCATCTCTTTGATAAGCATGTCTTCGTTAGACAACCATCACCATAGTAACCTTAAGAAACTGGGTGCACAAGTTGCTAGGCAATGAAATGCTGTAGGTTCAAACAAATGCTCGAGCCTTCTGAAATCAATGGGGTTAGCTTCTAGTTCTACGTCAGGATGTCAGATTATTATTTATTTATTTATATTAAGGACAAAAATAATGTCACAGCAGTGTTTCCCAAAAGAGTCAGTGCAGTAGTCCTCTAGTGTGGGAGAGTTGGTGAAAAAAAAGGAAAGCAGGCATATGGGATAAGAAGGGGGAGGAAAAGATGGATTGAAATGCTAGGGAGCAAGGAAATTGGGAAGCCACTGTTAATGAAAAAGGAGCTAGTATAAAGGAGGTAGTGACTGCTAAAGGTTAAAGTCATTTTAATTGCTTTAGGAAAGAAAGATGAAAAGGAAATTTCAGGTGATATAATGGTAATTGAACATAGGAAAAAGTTTTTTTCATGTATTTGCTTTTAATTAGCTTTTTAAACAAACTCCATATTTTGTACTTCACTAACTTCTCAGTTCTCTGAGAAGTAGCTGTAGAAGGAACAGAAGTATGATTGTCTCTGATGGTGCATCTTTGTCCTGTTGTGATGGGAACTCCTTAGTTAGTGTCTTGGCTCACTTGTCTTGATAGTGTGGAGCCCAAACTGCCTGAGCTTGCAGCAGAATTGTTGCTCGCTAGAGATGTCCTTTGGTTACAAGGAACACTGGTCTTCCTACACTTGATTTCACAGCTTGCAAATGACAGCTTCCTACTTATTACAAATTGGATCTCAGTTGAACTTGCTTTGAAAGTTTTTTTTGTTTTGGGGTTTTTTTCATGGAACAGTTAAATTGAGAAAAGACCCAAGTGGTGCTACTTCCAAATGGGTAGATTAGAGCTGTTTAAATTCACTTTCTGTATGTCCTTGCTCTTTCATTCGGTATTTTGCTATAATTCACAGCCTGAAGTAGAAAATATAGGATTGTCTTGGTCCTTGACTTAATTAAAAATGCAGCTAGTTGAAGACAGCAGTTTCCTTTGGACAGAAGGTGAAAATCCATGATGTCATCTTACCGTAACTACCCACATTGCACTTGAAAATTCATTTACTCTAAGTTCCTCAGAACAGCAAAGGTTTTGTATTATTCTCAGATTAATTTTTCCCTGCTGCTGCTGTCTGCTTAAAATCAAACACCAGTTTAAAAAAAACAAAAACAAATTCATCTTGATACCAGAATATCATTGACTCAGAGCTCTGTCCTTCAGGGCATGAGCCCAACTGGGTATGGGTTCTAAATTGTTATGTTGCTTGTTGAATGAAGCAACTGATAATCATCTGTGATAGCCCTGAAAACTTCTGTGACCAAGAGCAGAAAAGTAGTGAGAAAACTCAGGGATAGGATTAGACCTATGTCTTGTCTGTACCTCCTTCTCCACACTGATCTCTTCAACGGAAGCAATCCAAGAGTAACTTGGATTACTTGGAGTAACTTTCATTTGCGTTCCAGATGCAATTACTCTGTGGAGCACAGCTTTGCAACTTGTATGATTTGCAGCTGAGTACCCAGTGCAAAGTACTGGATCTTTGTGAATGTTTGCAGCTGTTGAATTTCAGCCTTGTTTGTAGATGACCACCAGTTGGTATTGCTAAGGTAAATAATGTAGGAAGCAACTAAGATGTTGTTTTCTTAGGAAGTGGAGTGTTGTGCAAGGCCTAGACTCGATATTGTACAACCCCTACCTGAGTCCTGTGAAGAAATCTCTTCTGATGCACTAACAGTACGAGGATTTCAGGAAAACGAATGTCGTGATTATCATCTAGGTAGGTATTCTCAATATTGTTTTGTTTTGTTTTCATACCTTGCTTTAAAAATACTTAATTTGGGAGTACTTAGCCTCCTTTTTCATTTTTATGTCCTTTTTTCGTCATCTCCTTGAATAGCTGTAACTGCTTATGATACCAAAGTGTAGCATGGAAATCAACAAGAACTGGTCACATGAAAGAAAACAAATTTGTGTATTTAAACATCATGATTTTTAATGCCATCTCTTAGGTCAGACATACTGGAGAAGGCAGAAGTATATATCTCATGTAATGTCCATTATTGTGGAAGGCAAGATCTTTGATGGAGATTTATTCAACATGTGATCCATAGGAGCTTTTTACACAAAGGGCTTCAGGAATAACGAAATGAGTGGCACAATGTTTGGAAAAGCTGCTTTAGAGGGAAAGGTTGAATAAGTGTCATTTCAACAGTAAGATGCACCTGGGTCAGCTTAAAAGGGGCACACTGATATTTAGCTTCCCTGTACTGACAAAGCTGCCAGTTATATAACAGACATCAAAACTGATAAAATTGAGTGAATAGGAACTGGATTTTGGCAAGTTCCACCTAGAAGATAGGTTTAATTATGTAACAGGAAGGGACATTAACCCCCGGCACAACATACGTCATCTTTTAGTTTTCTGATCTATATGTTGCAGCTCAGAAAAATGCATGGCAAAGCTGATGCAGAATTCCTTGGTGAAAATTATGTAGCCTGTGTTATACAGAAGCATTTCTTCTGGCTTTTAAAATCCATGAATCTGAATTTTAAGCATCTCCTCTGGCAGCATGCTTCAAATCATAGGCTTGGCAAACCTCTCTGTGTACATATATGCCCTTAAGCCACTAGAAATATAGTGTATCTCCTCCTGACCTCAAAAACACCTGTGCTGCTATCAATAGAATTGGGGTTTCATTATACATCTTCCAAAGCAGAACATTTATGTCCACAGCTGTACTTTTACGCTTTATGAATATTCTAATTTACCTGACTAGTCTGAATGTTTTGTATGGCTTTAAGACAAGCATTATTTTGTGAATTGCTTATCACTTCAGGAGTGTATTTGTATGCGTTTATAGAAACTGATCTGGACAGTGAGTGGTTTTCTCTTCTGTACTTACAAAGTATTGGTGTTTCTTCATGGTTCTGTCCAAATGGTAACTATTCAGAACAGTCATCTTCTGCATTTGATTTTACCTTTTAGTACTTTTTCTTTGAGTTTACTCAAAAATAAAGGCTTATGGTATAAGAAAATACATTATACATACAGCCTTAACTTGCAGCATTGCAAATGCATTGCTGTAATGATGTGCTGTATCCCCAGGGGTTATGGCATCTATCATTTATGCTTTTGATGGCCTTGACCTTGATGGGAAGGATAAGTTTATTGCAGGCTGTGTAGTGTAATAGTCCTCTAAAAGTATAATAATGGGTTCTAAACCATCATAAAGTTTACACATAGTGGATGAATCAGAATTTGCAATAAGCTGTAGTGATTTTTTGAAAGATATTTTGCCATTTAAACCAGTTTTAATTTATTGGAGAATACAGCTTCCAAACAAGTGTGTCCTGCAGGAGTAGCCTTGCTGTCTTCCTTGCATTTCCTCTTTTTAAATTCCCCTCGAGGGTGTACTAAAAAGCAGAACTTTACTTAAAGAAAATATAATAATAGTAAAACTGTGTATGCATTTGCAGAGTATTCGGAAGGTGAATCACTTTTTTATATCATCAGCCCAAGAGATGTGGTTGTGGCTAAAGAGCGGGACCAAGATGACCACATTGACTGGCTTCTTGAAAAGAAGAAATACGAAGTAATTTTTACATCATTCTTTCCTTCAGACTTTCCTTGTTTGGAAATTGGAGTAGGATGATGGATTTTGCTAGGTCATTTGGATTGGACAGTTTCTGTTTCTACAGTCATTGACTAAATGCTTGTAAAGGGTGGGAGTTAACTATACATCCCTCCATCTCTTACAGAGTTAGTCTTACTACTGAAACAACTAATCAGAATTTCACCCAAGTGAGGTAGCTGAATTAGATGTTGAAAATACTGCTCTCATCATCAGTTATGAAATGTATTAGGTGGCACTGAAAATTATTAAAGCTGGGTTTTGGCTTTAGAACAGTAGAAGAGTTAATTAATGAGCTGTGCTTCGAAAAGTAAAATACTATGGGCTCGAACTGTAGCTGCGCATGCTGAAAGTAGTGTTGCTCACAATAAAGCTGATCCAATATTAAAAGACAAGGGTATACAGCTCTCTTGGAAAAAAACAACATTTGGTTGCATAAATGTTGGTGTGTTTAAGTATGTATATCTAAAAACCTAAAATAATAATAATAATAAATTCTTACATACCATATCAACATGCACACAGTGGTCTGAATGCTAATGTCCTACGTTTATTGACTTAGAACATTGGTTACGATGCATAAAGTTAACTTGCAAATTCTTATTTATGTGTTGTTGTGTGCCCATTGTAAGAAAAAAAAAGAAGTGGAAAAGCCATTCAGCATGTATTGCTTTTGCTAATATAATCATGATATTTCTCATGCAGATTTGTTTAAATCCATGTGGATGCTTTTGCATTTGAATAGCAAACTTGTACGATGAGTGCAGTTTTGCAATATATGTAAATCACGGCACTTGGTCCTTGAAGACTCCAGTAATTTGCAAGTGACAGCTCTGTGTGTGCCTTTATGAAAGCCATTCAAGTTAGTAGATAGGCGTGTTATGATGTATCTTAAAGATTTCATTTTTATTTGTAAAAGCACCAGCTTTTTTTTCTGTACATTTGAAAATGTACTTAAATGACACTTAAATATAAATCATTCTGACTGGAGAAGACATTTGGGCTGGGGAACTGGAAGTTAGCCTCCCCCCATTCGCCCCCTTTCCTGTTAATTTTTTTCACGGGTTTTGGTAGTGAAGTGGTCTCATTTGAAAATGATCAAATCTGATTGCATTGTGTGTTTTGTTGTAATCTTGTGATTTGATCTTAATACAATAATGTAGAGTGAACCCAGATGGAAACAAAAGTAGTTTTCTCTTTGCTTGACTGCTTTTGTTTGGGTATGAATTCAAAGCTGTTCATCCAACCATGGCATTAAAAATTCTAGTGCTTCAAACACCCTACTCTGAAAAACAGTTGATTTATACAATTCTAGAGCTTTCTGTATTGAAAGTTCGTGTATTTGACTAGTATCTCTGTTCTCTCCTTTTTGAATATAGGAAGCTTTGATGGCAGCTGAGATCAGTCAGAAAACGATAAAAAAGCACAAGATTTTGGTAAGACTCAAAACTTCTATTCAAAACAAAATATCTTCTTTCTTTTAGAATGCTGTAAGAAGCAACAAATAAATTCCCTGTTTTATATAACACCAGGCAATAACTGCTAGGCATACTCCAACTAGCATCTGATTTTTCTTGGTTTCAGCTGCAGAACAGGAGTGTTAGTCTGTGAAACATGAAAGGATCTGCATTTTATGAAGGTGCTGTTGTCACTGATAGGAAGATAATTCCATTTCTCTGATTGCTGATAGGGGTTTTTGTTTGCTTTTACTTTTGTATTAAATTTACTGTTGTTTGAAGTAACACACACAATACAACAGTACTGCACTATTAGAGATTGCAGGCAGCAGTGACAAATTTCTCCTTAACTTATACCCTGTACATGTGACAGGATTTTGTAAAGAGTTTAAGAGATGCTCCTTTTCTCACGTATAGTCATTTCCCATGTTTATAGTTCCTTTCACAGAGCAACAAAGGGTATCAGTGTTTAAAACAAAAGGGGGAATGATGTAATAGACACAAAAGCATCACTGATTTTAGCTTTTGTTTGTTTGCTTTTGTCTGAATTCACTAATACTGCTGCTGCTTTAAATTGAAATTTGTACAAAGTGTTCAAAGATGTGTTTAATTTCTTTGGCCAGATTACTGATGTAATAAGCACGCTGTATATCAGTATGTCTTAAAAAACTTTTATTCTTGTGTAGTCCAGAATTTGAATCAGGATTTAAATGGCATACCTATCACAGAGTTTGCACTTAACAAAGCTGCTCTGTGACCCTTGCAAAAGATGTAAAGAATTGTTAAAGGAGGTCCTGGAGGAAAGAAAGAAAACAAACCCAAACAAACAGAAAACAAACTAAATCCAAAAAACCCCACAGCTTTTCTTGTGGTTTGCAGAAATTTGCTCTGCAATAAATGATTAAATTCAGTGAAATACAAGCGTTTTTGAGAGTTTGGTCTCTAAAGCAAAAGCCAACAGAATGTGTTGAGGAAACAAAATGTTGACACCAATCCTTAAGTGGAGGATTAGTGGTACACTGATTTAAAACGACTCATGCTCTCACTACCTAGTGACACCACACTCAGGATACCTGACAAGTCTGGTAGCCTTGGGGGTTTTTCAGATGGCAGTAATTATCACTGCTGCTCTGCACCTCTTTGAGCAGAGCACAGACATCCTGAACAACCAGATCTACATCCTTTCCTTATACATCTCTGCTCACTGGGAAGCTGGTCCACAGGAGAAAGAAGATTTCTCTCAGTCTCTTTCTTGAGAACGATGAAGTTGAAAATACGAAAGCAGTTCCTATAGTGTAATGAAATCCTAAAATCTTACGTATGTGCATTTTTTTTTCTAACTTTGTCGTAGATTGACCAGTTGAAGTTGTTGCATACCCCTGTTCATATTCTACTAGGATCAGTACTGTCCTTCATATTGATCAAAAAAATGTTGTGCCTCAGAAGATGCCAATGTTTATTTTTTGTAAGAAACAAGGACTTCTTTTTCATTGTACAGCTTTGTTTTTTCTATTTTCCTCTTTTTTCTTTCTAGAAACAATGTGCTTTTTTTAGTGATGCGATTCTTAAGTTATGCAGTGAGTACATTGGGTTGTGTCAAAATGGACGTGAGTGTTGAGATTACAGCAGGAGGCTCATGCCAAGATTTTAATATATATTAAATGCCTACGAGAAACTTTTTACAACTGACTTGTTGAGAAGGGAAATTTAGTATGTAATAACAGCTAATAATCTTGCTAAATTCTCAGTAATTCCTGCACTTTATTGAGCAGCACTAGGATTTATATTCTCAACCAACTTTTTACCCTCCTCTGCAAACTTTGTGTTGACAAAGAACATCTTATACAATGACTGATGGTTTTCTTCTTGAACTAATTCAAGCACTGCAAGATCAGCTATGCATTTCAAAAAATCCTTAATAATTAGGGGTGGTAGACTTCTCAGCATCAGTGAGGTTATGAGAAATATTTAAAAGAGCCCTGTGAGCAGTCTATGGAAGTATTTTGTGTTGACTGTTCTATGGGCCCTACTTGTAAAGGAGAATCAGGAGATACACTCAGAGCCTTGATTTTCCAGCTGTGTGCACCGCTGTTATGGTAGTTCTTGCAGTAGTCAAGTAGTTCACTTCCAAACTTTTTTAACTAACTCTCTATTTTTATTCCCTCTAGGACATTGGCTTAGCCTATATAAATCACCTAGTGGAGAAAGGAGAGTATGACCTGGCTGCTCGGTAACCTAGTATTAAAGATCTTCTTTGCTGGCTGAAGTGTGTCTGTGTGTGGGGAAAAAGCAAAAACAAATTATTGTTTCTGAAGTATTTACAGATGTTGTTTTTCTGTGTGTTCTGGAGTTTCTGAAGTTTCAAAACATAGAGATGTATTGCAGTGGTGTATATGTTTTGCCTGTAGTGACCTAAAAGTTAATGTAAACTTTAACTGGAATTGAGACATATATTTTGAAGGTAAGTCTTGACTTTTCAAAGTCACACTAGATTTTCAAAACTAAGGTTTTCTTTGGATTTTGATAAACTAAATTTATTAGTGTGTCATTGCATGTAAGACCATCAGAAAATAATTTGGGTTTGCATGGGTATAAACAAAAATGTCAAGTATGAGAATCTAAAGTAAGGATCAGAAATTACCCAAGGTTTTTGTTTTCATGTATGTGCAAGAGTAAGCATACCTTTTAACTGTTCAGTTTTTCTCAGCTGAGATTTAAAAACTTCACTCATAAAGCGATGGAGAGGGTGGCATCTCTGCCCATGGTGTATAGGTTTTAAGTAGATGATGTTTACACTCCCTTCAAATCCAAACCATTCTATGATTCTGTGAAAGCTAATATGGCCCTAATCACTAAGGCCAAATACATAATAAGCAGTTAGTCCTCTTGGATGCAACACAATTTTAGGGCTTGAATGGAGGAGAACCTGGCATACTCAAAGTGATGATTACCAAAATAAGTCACTCTTGCAAGTGTCATGATAAGGAGAATAAGAAAGGAATCCTTATAGTAATGCTGTCACATTTGTATGACTTTCTGTACCTACTTTTGTTCTCATCTCTTTCATTTTCCTTCCAGAAAGTGCCAGAAAATCCTTGGCAAAAACACAGAACTCTGGGAATTTGAAGTTTACAAGTTCAAAGAAATAGGTCAGCTTAAAGTAAGTTAATTTCTGTGTCTGCACTCAAGTAACTTGTATGCTGTACTGACTGTTTTGACCAAGTATCTAAAGCATCACATTTAATAGCCCTGTTCTGGTATTTCTGCCCCAGATTTCTGTTTCTAGACAGTTGTCCAATTGATGTGTATAGTCTTAAAACAAGATTGGAGACATAGTGCTATGTATTTTACTTGTTGGCAGTTTCCATGTAAAAGACCCACCCCCGAGGCTTTTACTTGCAAAGATGCTCACAGTTAAATACATCTTCCCCATTTACTTTTCATTCATTTCCAGTATGTCCTAAAAATCCTACCCTAAATCTTAAGGAAAATAGACTCTGTGGGTGCCAGTCATTCTGGCAAATCCAGGTCCCTTGCAACTTTAAGTGTCAAAGAATTGCAAAGCAACAGTGAAGACCTATGCTATGTGCTAGAAATGGTGGTAAGAAAGAGGAGCAGTCTGCACTGTCTTGTGTTTTCCCTAGTCACAAGCCAGCTACTGCAACAGTACACATTTAATGTGAGATTCTCAGTTAATAAATTGCCCAGGACATAAAGCCATAGTACTGTCACTGCTAAACCAATTGAAAACATTATGCACACTTCCTTTGGTAACATATGTACATATACTTCTGAATTTTATGTCTTCCTATTCAAACTCAATGAGCCAAAAAGGAGATATTATTAAGATCTCACAGCATGCAGTCCCTTGCTGGTTTTGAGCTATTTAATTCTGTTCAAAGACCAAAAGTGTTTCAGCATTAAGAACTGCAGAAATGTCTGACTTCTGTTTTAGAGCCATTCCAGTGCAAAAACAGCCTTGCCTTTAGTATGACTTCTTTGTGGTTTGGTGCATTCTTTACTACTTTGGAAGATGAAAACCTATGTTTCTGTTTCTTTATTTCAGTCCAATAAAGGACCTGAATGCAGGTACAGGTGAATTTTTGATACTCTGCTTCTTAGTCCTTTGGGGTTCATTTTGGTTTTTGGCTGCAAATGTCTGGAAAGGATATTTGTCTTGTCTCCACTTATGTCATCCAGCAGACAGTAAAATATAAAAATATTTGCAGGTTTGTTGCAAAAGCATCTCTACTCAATTACTGCCTTTCTAAACAGTTGGCTGTTTTCAGGTCTTAGAATATCTTTTTTCTTCTTAGAGCCTAGGCCCAGGAATTCTCAGAAAAACATGAGATGCAGTCCATTACATTATTCAGCTTCAAGTTGCAGTTCTAGAAAATGCCCACCTTATTTCAGTATTTCAGTCGCATATAGCTTTTCCCAGATTTCTGAAGATGTCTGAGTATCATAAAGGATGAACTAAATTAAGCCAGATCTAACTGAAAGGGTCCTTGTAATGCTTGGGATCACTTATGGGGAATTTTTACCTACTTATGTGATTTGCAGATACTAAACACCGTATTGTAACTGGCCTATAATGGCTTTAAGCCCTGATGAGGAGACTATTTGAGATGTGGAAACAGAGTTTATTTCAAAAGAGAATTTTCTTGGAAGAATTTGCACTGTATGTAAGTTGTTGCCTGAAATCTGGTGTTTCGAATCTAGCGTGATTTGCCAATAACTAAGGTGACAGTAAACTAAAGGCTTAAAATTTCCTTCCTGCACAGAGGAATTAGTGATATCCCAGTGTCAAAGTCTGTGGGGTGAGTGTTTTGTTTGCATGTGATTTTAGTGGGTTTTTGAGTGTTCCGTACTAAGTGGTCCTGTTTGGCTACCAAAGGTTGCATTTTGATATCTTGATGTCTCTCATGTCTTCAGTGAATGTCATCTAGCAAACCTCATTGTGGAAGTTTCAAGATTCTAGAGCCTTGCAGTGATCTGTTCCTCTCCTCCTCCAGCAGTGGTGGCTTGAGGGAGTTACATGCTTGTGCTCAAGCACTTCAGTATAAAATCTAATGTCTCAGCTCAAACAGCTGAGGAAGGTGGATGGATTCAAAGGAAGGTTTCAAACTGTGTGAGTGCTGGCTGTTGTGGCATGAGGGATACGTTCCATTCTGTTTGCTGGGATAGCAGTGACTTTCAGCAGTGGTGCAGGATGATCAGCTGGCAGCAGCAGTGCATTAACCAAAACGTAGGCTGGAAGACATTTGAAAGACTTCACCTGACTGTAGTGGGCATAGCAGAGAGCAGCACTAGCCTGACAGGCTCTTTCATCTCTTAGATATCCTTTGAGAAACAAGTAATTGTTGTTCTGGCTTATTGGTGAAATGGTTTAGTCTATCTCATGTCAACTTTTATATGGGCTTTCTTGTGTATACCTCATCCTAACATTTATTAATGAAAGTCTGAAAGCAGTTTCTTTTCCCTTGAAAAGAAACAAGGGAAGAAAATATTTTTGTGTATAGTATCCTTTTTTTATTTAAAGTTACTTTAACTGCATGGTTCAATAATTGGTACAAAGGCAGTCTGATTCAGAAGCCTTTTTGTCAGACCTTGCTCCCTAACTGCAGCTTAAACATAAAACAGGAAGAGTGTGTAACCTCCAGCATGGGTCTTAGTTCACCTTTGTGCCAAGGCTTAAAAATAACTAGATAACTTGTATGCTTCTTACGTGCTTCTTGTATGCTTAGTCTTTGCTGAGCATGGTGGTCAAACTGCAAGAGGTGGCCATGTTTTTTCTTCAAAGCAATGGGACATGGGGCAGGAGAAATTTCCTTCACAAAGCAGCCTGGCTCACACACAACAAGGCAACGGCACCTCTCCACAGCTCACTGTGTGGCCAAACTGCAGCCAAGAGTTGTAACAGTCTGTTGGGGGAGGTTGTTCATTTAGAAGGTAGCAGGAAGGTAGAAAGTGGGAGTGAAAACTGCCATTGGAGATTGTCTTCTGCCTTTGAGTCTCCAGCTAATGTCCAGTTTGCTTTCTCTATGGTCTGAAGAGACTTTTTATGAAGGGATCAGGAATATGATTCCCCAGAGCAGCCGGCAAGACTATGCCCTGAGTTAACTGATAAATTCTGTGACAGCTGGTGGGAGCTGATGTTGGCAGCACTACATTTCAAAAACTGGCCAAGCCTAAACAGCACAGGGAGAGGAGAGGTCTAAAATGTAGTGAGATGTTTTTTCTCCTGCTTTGTTCAAGCAACTTCAGTAATAAAATGCTATTGTACCATGTGACAGTAGTGGGGAACAGGCAACATCTCTGAGCATTTGGAGGAATTTCATTGGTGCTGGTCCCTCAGCTACAAACCCTACAATCCCGACACGGCTGGTAGCAGTAGGATTTATTTTGGTGAGTGGAAATAATCTTGGCCTCTAGTTGCGTGGAATAGTAGTGCTAATTAGATGCTGTGCTGAAATTCTAGAGTATGAGCTGATTTATTCCGGCAACTTCTCATCTTCTGCCTGCTGGAATGCAATTCCTTAACACCTTCTATACAGTAACAGATCACGTCTTCACCCTTTCAATGGAGAGATATACTTTCAAATTAATTTTCAATTGGGTATGTAAAAATAGCCCTTCATAGAATGTGGTGACCCCAAAGTAAGTCATAATGCACAATTACACATATAATGTGCTTGCCATGGTCAGGTTCTGGTAGTGGGGGTGCTACAGGAGTGGCTTCTGTGAGAAGCTGCCAGAAGCTTCCCCAATGTCCATCAGAGCCAATGTCAGCCAGCTCCAGGATGGACCCACTGCCGGCCAAGGCCAAGCCAATCAGGAATGATAGGAACACCTCTGTGATAACAGATCTAAAAAGAAAGAAAAAAGGTTACTGCACAGTTGTAATTGCAACCAGAGAAGAACGGAGTGAGAATATGAGAGAGGAACAACTCTGCAGACACCAAGGTCAGTGGAGAAGGAGGAGGAGGTGCTCTAGGCACCAGAGCTGAGATTCCCCTGCAGTCCATGGTGAAGACCATGGTGAAGCAGCTGTGCCCCTGCAGCCCATGGAGGACAAAGGGGATGCAGAGATCCCTCTGCAGCCCATGTAGGAGCCCACGCCTGAGCAGGCTGTGCCTGAAGGACTGCATCCCATGGAAGAGTGACCCACGTTGAAGCAGTTTGTGGAGAACTGTTGCCCATGGGATGGACTCAGTTAAAGAAGTTCATGGAGAGCTATCTCCTAGTGGGAGGAAGCCCACTCTGAAGAAGGGCAAGGACCCCTCTTCCTGAGCAGCAGGAGAAGCAACGTGTGATGAACTGACCATAGTCTCCATTCCTTGTCTCCCTGTGTTTCTGGGGTGAAGGAGGTAGAGCCCAAGAAGGAGGAATGGATGGGGGAAGGTGTTTTTGAGATTTATTTTACTTGTTATTATCCTGCTCTGATTTGGTTAGTAATAAATTCAGTTACTATTGCAAATGAGAGTCTGTTTTGCTGTGATGGTATTTGGTGAGTGATCCCTCCTGGATCTTTTCTTAACCTACGAACCCTTCGTTATATTTTTTCTCCTCTGTCCAGTTGTGGAGGGAAGTGAGACAGTGGCTTTTTTGGGTGCCTGGTGTCCATCCACTACAACACATTTTTCAGCTAATGAATCCTTATACCTTTTTACGAGGCCAAGACTTAACAAAATGGATTTTGAAATGGATGGATGGATTTAGAGGGGTCTTATATGGGTTTTGTTTTCTAAATGACTACTGGTTTCTTAAGGACAATGGCTGATTCTCCCATTCTAATTAGTATTTTGCCACCTGTCTCTCAAATGAAAGTTCTTTCAAATGATTTATACAATTCCAATGTGTATAATCCTAAAGTAAATCATTTCAGGGTGCTGCTTACAAGTATGAGTTTATAAGGCTTCCAGGTGATGACCAGGGGCCATGTTTTGCTTATAGCTTTATTCTTTTGTTTCACAACAATTTTTTTTTCTATCAGTATACCAGGATGTTACATGTCATTCCCTGTCTGACACTTTGTTCTCTTTGTTCCAATAGGCAATTAGTCGTTACTTGCCAAGACGAGATCCAGTTTTGAAACCTCTGATCTACGAAATGGTCCTGCATGAATTTTTGGAAAGTGACTATGAGGTACTGCAGCCTGATGTGTTCACATCAATGTGTCCAATAGTTATTGCCAGCCAAATATCCTTAGCAATGTAGAATTCTGACAGCAAATTCTCAGATGTATTCAAGCAGATTATCAGTGGACAGTTCCACAATAATGAAAATATTTAATAGTTGAATATTAATTTTAAGAGAATAAATAGAATGTTCTTCAGAGCATGAAAATACTGTGAGATTGATTATTTATTAGACTGTTACTTTTAGTTTGTTTAATGTAGCATAAGTGGTTGAGGTGATGCACAAAGCCTACAGCACCTGAAAGAGACTCAGCTTCATGAATCTTAATAACGTTGCCCTAAGAAGGAAAAATCTGTGTTCTGCACTGTACATGTCTGTGGGCACATGAAAGTTCCTTAAAGGTTAAGCACAGCAGGTGTCATCTCAGAGGCTTAGCTGAAGCTTTGATGTTTTGAAATGCTCCTTAGGCTATTCTTTCTATTTCTGTTACAATCTCTTATATTTTTAGGGGTTTGCAACCCTAATAAAAGAGTGGCCTGGAGATCTGTACAACAACACAATCATAGTTCAAGCTGTAGTGGATCACCTGAAGAAAGATCCACAGAACAGGACTTTGCTACAAACACTTGCAGAATTGTGAGTACAGTTTTCATTTCCTGTTACAAAAAGTGCACTTAAAATAGGGTGCTGTAGTTTATCCATATTTGCTTAGCTCTCTTAACAGAAATCTTCTTTGCTGTAGTCTACAGAGTATTGGCTTTCTTTCCTCTCCACTCTGTTGATTGCACACCTTAGCAATTCTTTACCCTTCTTTGTAAAGTTCACATTGAGTATGAAAGCAAATTGTTAAGCATGAGATTGGATTTTCTACTCCTCTTTCCAAAGTAAATAGCTAGCATTCCTCTTCATGCTGTCAGAGGAAACCTCTTCTGTGAAGTGTGCATTTCAGAATTACCCACGGGAAAATAAAATGGTGAGGGGTTTTGCCCACTATTTAAGTAGTAGTACATTTAGGTTTACTGCATGGCTGGAAATAAGTGATTGGAAAATGTGCCAAAACTGATCTGGTTCTAGGTCACTTTGTACAGGGATAAAGCTCTTTGATTTTCTCAGCCTGATCACTGTGTTATTTTCATACTGCTTCTTTGAAGAAAGAAGAATTGCTGTCTATTACTATGTTACAATCTGCCCCAAAGTTTTAAAAGAACAATGTTTTTTAGCTCTGAAGAGTGTTCCAATCGGTTTCCAAGAATTGAAAGGCTAGCATTTTGTGTGTCTTCCCCGTGAGCTGAAAATGAAAAATAAAAATGCAGAAAACCACAGGTCAGAACACAAATGAAGGCCAATATAAATGGAGGTGAAATTAATGTTGCCTGATGTTTATTTCCCTTTAACAAAAATGAATCACAGCTCTATTTAGATATTTATAAAATCAAGTAGTATCCTAAAATGTTTCACATACTAGAGTATGTTTATATTTTCTCTCATAGGTGATTTTTCTACACTTAGGTATGTAACATTACATGTATTATAATCTGTTTTTATCAGGTATACTTACGATCAGCGCTATGGCAGAGCCCTAGAAATCTACCTAACTCTGAGGCACAAAGATGTCTTCCAGTTGATCCATAAGCACAATCTCTTCAGTTCTATCAGAGACAAAATTGTTCTGCTCATGGATTTTGATTCAGAGGTGATCTTAATGATTTTATATTCACTTTCCACTACATATATTTTAACAGATTAAAAATAAATGAGCTAGTATTGAGGCAGAGAGTGTGTTTGCTGCTTCTGGATACATTCTGAGATAAGAAAGATTGTTTGCCTAGACTGCAAAGTAATTGACCCAAGGATTATTTTTTTCCTTTGTATTTCCTTTTCTGTTTCCTTTCCGTTTCCATTTGTCACTCTCAGTGAGAAAAGTGCTAGATTCAAGATCATTGTTGTGATTCTCCAGTCACAACATTAAATATCATTTCACACAGAGTATCATTTGACCATGTTATTCTTTCCGTATATTGAATCAAATAGTAGTATTAATAAGTCAAAGAAAGGAGATAATTAATTTATTTAGGCATATATTAAATGTACTTGCCATTTTCCTTTCACCACAGTCAATTAATCTGCTACTGAAAGTTTGCAAGGTTATTAACCTAAGTTCCAAAAATCAGGAAGTATTTATTCCGTGCTGAATTCTGTCTTCTTTCTTTCCAGCTGGCTATAAAACCCAAGCAAATGAGTTTTGGTATGATCACTGGGAAGATAACCAAGTAGATCTGCTCTTTTTTCAGTGCAATAGTTGTTTAAGCACTGGAGCTAAAATATGGAGCCATCTCTACTGTATGTGATGATCTTCAGTATGCCCATTCTAAACTACATGGAGAAAAAAAGTATAATTTTTTTTAATCCCACAGAATAAATCATATCAGAAATCTGTGTTATTTTTTGAAAGTGAAGTAAAATTTTGCTCTTGAAAGAGGAAGCAGAACCTGAATCCTGGTGGCCTCTTGGCTTACATGCTCTTGTCTTCCTGATTAAAGGTATTGCTGTGCAGGTAGTTTGGAGGAATCCAGTTGTAAGGCAGGTTGAACTGTGTGTTTCTTGCATAGCCATCACCCTGCAGTTCCGTTTTGAAATGGAAAAATAGTATTTCTACCTCATTTGGCAGTGGCTTTTTGTGACTGACGATGATTCAGTGGGCATACTTCACCTGCAGTGTACGTGCACAGCATTTATTGCTATTAGTGAGGAAACTTAGGAGAAATACTCTGGAAGAATACTGTAATGCTGTACTTTCAGGGTATGCTGATGTTATGTAAATTGCTCTCTGAATTTCTGTTGCTGAAAAGAGTAGGTCTGCAATATCCATCTGACACCCATCAGTGGATAAGCACAATACTATATAGAGTGTGAGAAAATGTGTGTACCTGTTTCCTACTTGATTTCTCTTTCTCTGTTGTAGAAAGCGGTAGACATGCTTTTGGATAATGAAGATAAAATTTCTGTGAGTATAAAAAATTCATGGCATGGCAGTTCAATGCTAGCTTGTATTACCTGTCCATCTTTCAGTCTTGTAAATGGGATGTTTATCACAGGTTTGTTTTCTTTCAGATTGACAGAGTTGTCGAAGAATTAGAAAACAGGCCTGAGTTACAGCACGTGGTAAGTATTCCTATATTCTGCTGATTTCAAGTTGAGCTGAATAAACTCTTTGCTGGAAATCTCTTTTATGGTGTGTTTATCCTGTCAAAGTGCACCTGACCTCAAATGTCATAAGTCATCAGAGCCAATGTAGCTACTTCTGCCAATTTGCCCTTTAGCATGGCCATAGAATCTTTACAGTAGTTAAATGATCTTAAAATGTGTACCTGTGAGAATTTGATAACATACTGCGTCCTTATTAACATATTCCTCCTTACTGCATTGTAGGCACTTGTCTTTTCTGGTCAATAACTTCTTGCTATTATTCCTCCTTTTTCCCTACCCAAAATTGGGGTTGGTTGGTGGGTGCAGCTCTAAAATATGTTTTGCTGATCCATAGAGAAAGTGAATTGCTTGTCTTTCTGGAGCTGTAACTTCTATACACTGTTGGATTGTTCTTGTTTGTGCAAAATTACAGTATCACTGTAAGGCTGTGGCTCCACACTGCTATTCCAAAAACCCCTCGTTGGTTTGAACATGCTGTCAGTGGAGTATATAATGTGTGACTGTGGGCTTGGGCTGTATTAGGGAGGGAAGTTTAACTTGGTGCTCATTACAGATAGGGCTCAGGTATTCATCTGGTGGAGAGGTGATTTATGGGTTAGAGATCTGATTATGGGGAGCAGATCTATGAAAAGTGCAGTCCACAGCCCAAGAGCTTTGCAAAGGCAAGAGACAGAGTGACAGTTTACAGAAGGGATGCATACAGAGGAAGGCAGCAAAAATGGTGAATGGTCTAGAGGGGAAGCCATGCAAAGAGCAGCTGAGGTCACTTGGCTTGTTCAGCCTGGAGGAGACTGAGCGGAGTCCTCATAGCTATTTACATCTTCCTCACAAGGGAAGAGTCAGAGCAGGCACTGATCTCTTCTCTGGTGACCAGCGACAGGACCCAAGGAAACAGCATGAAGCTGTGTCAGGGGCGGTTTGGGTTAGATATTAGGAAAAGCTTTGCCCACTATAGTGGCTGGCCACTGGAACAGGCTCCCACTCCAGGGGAGTGGTCACAGTATCAAGCCTGTCTGAGTTCAAGAAGTATTTGGACAATGCTGTCAGGCACATGGTGTGATTCCTGGGGCTGTCCTCTGCAGGGCCAGGAGCTGGAATTTGATTATCTATGTGGTTCCCTTCCAATTCAGGAGTTTCTATTATTCCATTAATAATATTGAATAAGTGGGTTTGAATTCTGATTCTTTTTTGATTCCTAGTATTTGCACAAGCTTTTCAAAAGAGACCACCATAAAGGCCAACGATATCATGAGAAACAGATCAGCCTTTATGCTGAATATGATCGACCAAACTTACTACCATTTCTCAGAGACAGCACACACTGCCCACTGGAGAAGGTAAGCCCCAAAAATCTAAGCACGGGTCCTTGATTTTTATGTCTGGTCTGCAGCTTGTAGTCTTGTGAATTTCTAGCTGTGTCTGGTACTGCCCTCTACTGCCAATATGAGGGATCCTTTGAGTTTGTGACCATCGCCTGCAGTTTGGTTTGCGGAGCTGATGACAGCTGAGACTTTCCTCTCTCAGCTCACAGGGCAGGAATTGACAGGTATTTTTTATGCAGAAGTTCTGAATTCACACTTGATGAGTAGCTACAGCATATCTACTCATCAGTGCTTAGCCTGACTGAGCAATAGGTTATGGTTACAAGAAATTGACAAGCATTTTGCCAAATCTCGGAGCTGTCAGTGTTAGATCTTGAAAAATCAGTAGCTGTAACTGTAGTTTTTCTATCTTTTTATTCTAAGGTCATAAGTTTCTCTTGAATAATATATACAATATAAGTCACTGAACTAACAGGGCTAAAAATATTTTGTCTTTGTACTCTGGCTAATACGCTTTGGGTTTTACAGAGTACCAGGTTTCCACCTTCTAATATATATTTTTTTTTTCTATTTTCCTTCCTTACTCTTTCTTGTTAAATTACAAAATGCATAAAGGTAAGGCCAATATTGAGTTGTTTCCCCTGCTTGAATTATTGTGAAACAAATGGAAATTCTAAGTTTTCCCATTTAGATGGGTCAGTATTTTATTATTTTTATTTATTGCTGTTAATGGCTGAGCAGAGCAGACCTTGTGAAAGGATGCTCATCCATATGCAGCTATAATGATGACACAGTGGAGTAGTTTTCAGGTGTAATATTGAATATTGTATTTTACATGGTTAACATTCCAAAGAAAAGCAGTACTGTTCCTGGTAGCTCTCTTGTTTTGCATTTTTTTTGTCTACTGGAAAATACTTTCTTAGGATTGGAGAATTAGGATTTGTTGAAACCATTACTTGAAACGAGATTGACTAGTTTAGGCAGTGAGACTGAGAGGTTTCCAGCCAGAAACTTTCATCTACAGTATTGACTTACTTGTTTTTAACTTTCTGATTTTTAGTTTCTGCCTTATGTATTATTCATGTGATCATGGTTTTATGTATAAAACCTTACCAGCATTATTTTTTAATCTTGAGGCAAATTAGTTTTAGTTATTGCACATCCATCCTCCTATCTTTAGTGATGGGTGGTGCAGAAAATGCTGTGTGAAACTGATGCTCATTGCTGGCACTGCTTTGCTGAAGATACGGGCTATGAGTGAGAACAGGTCAGAGACTCATCAGCTTCTGGAAGGTGTGGTGCAGTAATCACCAAAGTCAAGACAGAAGGATGTTAGAAAAAATGTGTCATTCTAACCTTAATGTTAAAATGTTAACTTCTTTCAGTAAGAAGCTAAGAGAGAGAGGAAAAGATACTACTAATAATTCTGTAATTATACTTTTTACCATGCATGTCATATAGTAATGCTTCTTGTGACATATAGATCTTTGTTCTAAGAAAATGAAAAGGGGACTAAGAATTTCCCAGTTACCAATATTTTCAGTTCCTGTTAAGCAAGTTCCAACACAGTGTATAAATTGCAGAAAGCCATTTCTGTCTGAAAAAATCCACTCATTATTGCTCTAATGAAATTATAAACTCATCAAGAAGAAATAATTTGTGCTGTCTAGAAGTAAGCCACTTTTATTCAAGTGCAGTTTAGAGAACGTTTTAAAAATAAGCTGGAAGAGAAGCAGGAATGTTTCCTGTTTCCCTCTAGAGGGAGCATGACAGTCAGGAAATGTGCAGCATCTACAACTACTGAATACCTGGTGCTTTGTAGTTTACCTTGTAAGTGGAGAGGAAAAAGAAGGCTGTCAGCTGTGTATATAACTTATTAGTATTATTCATACCTTTATTCACCTGAAGTATCTGGTTGGTAATTCACTTACCCCTAGCCCAAAATTCATTGTTCATATCTCTAATCTTCATAGTAACCCATCTGAAATTACGAGAATTGGAAGGAAAAGTTAATTCTTACCTACATCTTTGTTTGTAGTTGTACTT
This sequence comes from Corvus moneduloides, assembly GCF_009650955.1. Lineage (NCBI taxonomy): Eukaryota > Metazoa > Chordata > Aves > Passeriformes > Corvidae > Corvus > Corvus moneduloides. Next base: position 27,629,788 of record NC_045476.1, on the reverse strand, counting down.
CATGTATTTAAAGTTTTGATTTCTGAGTGTGAAAGTCTTTATTGGTGAACAGTTGTCTTTACAGGAATGCTATGAATCTTGAGTTTGTTTTCTGTTTCCAAACTGGAAACAGACATGGCATCGTTCATGGCATACCAGCCCTGCCGATTTCCTTTTACTTCTAACTTGTTGGTCATCAGTTTGATAGTTTTGGTAATTGTGCTGGTTTCCAACTACACACAGATTCTGTAGCTGCTAATGATACTTAGCCCTCAGGTCTTTAAACCAAATTTACAAGAAATGCTTCCTTCATATTCTTTCATATTTATTATTTTTGCATTGTCTTCTTGGTACAAAATTCAGAGGGCACTCTCTCTCCTGAAACCATTTTGGTTACCCTGAGGAGATCTTCAGCCTTGTGTTGTTGATGAATGTCAAGCAGACTTCCATCACTAGGGACCACATAAGTCCACCCACAGGAAGCAAGTCTTGACAGCAGATAACCTTAATGTTTTTTATTAACCAACTTTTGGAGGCAGAATAAAGAAGTTGCCGGTAGAATTAAAGGCAGAGATTGACATAGTCCAGACTGAAATACCTGTCTGTCCCCAGATTTATTCAGTTTCAGAGAAGAATTTTTAAAAGAGTCTTGGAAGTCATGGAGTTTCTCTTCTTAATTAAGGCCAGAGGACCTGACAATGCCTATTACGGGAGCTGTGTTCCTGTCAAAATGAATAATGTAACTTTGTGGAAAAATCTCTTTAAGCCACTTGCAGCATTTGTGATCAATAAAATTTCATGTTACATGGTTTCCTGTATTCTCTTCTCTCCTCTCTTCCCTTAAATTCAAGGCTCTTGAGATCTGCCAGCAGAGGAACTTTGTAGAAGAGACAGTCTACCTTCTGAGTAAGTAACTCAGAATAAGTAACTGTGATAAATTACACCACTTTTAAACTTTTAATAAAGTTTATGATGTTAAAATGTATTGTCTAGTATCGTTTTACATGCTTTCACAGAGACAAAGTTGGTATGCAGTCAGTGCAGCCAAATAACATGATTTAGAAAATAAAACAAAGCACTGGATGGATATGATGTCTTAACTTTATATATTTTGTTACTGTGTTTCTTACTTGGTGTTCTTCTGGGGCTCTGAAAGTGTTGCAGAGGCTATGGGGAACACCTTGGGCGGGTAGGTATTTTTGATACAATCTCCAGGAGAAGAGTAATACTGTTGGTTTTGACAAGAGAGGAGAAATTAAACAAATGTTTTCTTCTGAGTACATCTCAGCAGCTTAGTATTATCTTTTGCTAAGGTGAAAGATTTGCTTATATTGCTTTCTATCTTTTTTCCCCTTGAAATTAATTGTAAATTAACTCCTTCAGCAGACTAAGAATTCTATCTCTGAATGAGAGGCATCGGAAGACTTATATGTATGTTTATGTATTAGTCATGAACAGAATAGTAAGCATTTTTTAAACAATCTCTGGTTTAGTAAGAAGATATTTTGTGGACCATTCCACTGGAGAGTAGGATTTACAAATGAATTTATTTAAAAGAATAGTTCATAATTTCTCCTACGTCCACCTGTTTCCTCTTATTTTTCATGAGTGTAGGCTGCACTATACTTAAGGCAAATTAAGAGGGCCCATGTGGGCCCTTGAAGCTGGTATTTCATGTTATAGTTTATGTCCATACACATACACATACTCCCCCTCATGTTAGGTGTTGCTGCAGTTCAGAACCCCACAAATGACCCAACACATCCTTGAGAAAGCCTCCAAGTCCCAGTCCAGCAAACTGCTCCAAGCATTTGTTCAGATTATACTGATTTGCATTCCTACATCTGAATAGACTAGATTTGGTCTTAGTTGAATTAGTTTGAGTCAACTTCACACTTACAAAATTCTTACTGAAGGAGCACTGAACACTGATAAGAAATTAGCATTTATAATCTCTTTTACTTATTTTTCCTTCCAGGCAGGATGGGTAATAGCCGCAGTGCCTTGAAGATGATAATGGAAGAATTGCAAGATGTAGATAAAGCTATTGAATTTGCCAAGGAACAAGATGATGGAGAACTTTGGGAAGATCTTATTTTATATTCTATTGACAAACCACGTAAGTAGGATAGTTTCTGGAAGCCTTGCATGTGTGGAATGCTGTTGCAATTAAAGGACTGAATTATTCACATGTATGTTAGAGAAGGCGTTTATGTATGGTCAGGGAGGTGGTCTGGCTTGTGAAGCACAACATAGCTGTCCTACTGTCCGTAAAACTTGCAGTAAGGCAGCATGAGGGTGTGCTACACAATGAGTACTTGGAGGCTTAACATTGAATAAGCTCTGCATAGTTATGCCCTTAATGACAAATCAAGGGGACAGTAGTGCTTTTAATCTAGCAGAATGAGACTTTATTTTTAGACAGCCTCAAAACACAGTCTGCAAGCATGATGAGAATGTTGCGTACTGTGTTACTACAACTTCTTCCCTTCGAGATTCTGAAAATGAAGAGCCCACACCTTTCTTCCCCTCAGCAAAACAACTAATTTATTTTGTTTCTGGATTATAAAGGTAAGATTGGTAATAATGAGTGCATTTTGCTTTTCATCCATTATATTAACAGCTACTCCAAGTTAAAAGGATGGACTCAGAAACGTAAGCATCAGTGTTGTCAAGGAGGCAGGTTCAAAGAAGTTCAAATGACTAAGAAAATAGAGAATTTTCCTAACTATCTACTCCATTAGTTTTTGCAACCTCTTCTAGGGCTTTAAATCAAGACTTTAAAGTCTCTCTTGGCACCTCTTTTCTGGGGGATTGAAAGTCTTGTTGAATTAGTGTGAGAATATATATCTTTTCATCCCTTGGCTGCTAATTTTGACAGGAAGAAGTTACCAGAATCTGTTAAGCCTTGAGAAGAATGGCATTCTCAAATTACCCATACTTGAATGCATCACTAGAAATGATGCTACAATCAGTGACATCTTTAGAGCAAAAGGGATTCAAAACGTACAGAATTCTCTCAGTTTCTATATGTTACAGTTTCTGCCTATATGCAGAGCAACTCTAGTGATATTCCTCAGTTGTGGGGGTTAAAGAAAAAACACAGCCTTGAGTCATCATTCTAGTGTGTTTTTTTAGCCAGATGCTCTTCAAAAAGCAAAAGACTTCTATCATGTCACTCTCACCAGTGTTTAGAAACACATTGAAATCAGGTTAGGTGCGTGAAAATTTGTTTTTAAACCCTGGAACTGGGAATGGAATTCCCACAAAAGGTAGTTAATTTTCTCACTCTGTTTGCTTGAGTGCTCTTTTTATTGAATCAAAATGCATTATTTGCTTGTAAGCTTGGGCTGGAGACTCAGTTACCACTTTGCTGAATATGCTGGAAGTTCTGTAAATTGCCAAACTGTATCTTCCTCTCTTTCCCAAAGGCTTGTATTCAAGTAAACACAGCTGCGAGAAACATACAAAGACTCTAAAAGGGACCTAGTGTTTCCACTTAGTAGAGAACTGTCAAGGAATAAGCCAAAGCCTGCAGCTTGTCACCAAAGTAGCCTTTAATCAGGTATTTTGCCAGATTATTTTTCTTAATTTCTTTGCTTCTTGGTTTTCACAGCTTTTATTACTGGTTTGTTGAACAATATTGGAACCCATGTTGATCCTATTCTTTTGATCCACCGCATTAAGGAAGGCATGGAGATTCCTAATTTGAGAGACTCACTAGTGAAAATTCTTCAGGACTACAACTTGCAGGTAGATGTTGCATTCTTCATGTGATACTAATTTTCAGAGAGACAGCAAAACCTCTTTGTCACTGAACAGCACAAGAAATGGCTATCATGATTTGTTCAGTCATCAGTCATGGACACTGTGAGCCAGTACAAAGCTGTGACAGAAACAGTGGAAATTTGCCAAGATCTCTTGATGGCTTCTAGCCCTTCTAAATGTCTTTCATACTGTCATAAGCCTGGTGGGTAAGTAGAAATGGAAGCATCTTGAGTGATTTTACACTGCCCAACTGTCCAGTATTGGAAAGTTTCACAACGATTACTTTTCATTCTCTCACATGAATGCAGAGGCACAATGGAGGCAGAATGCAACATGCCCTCACTGAAACATTCACCAGGTGTTAGAGCTATATGTTAAGTGTCATACTAACTGAAGGAAGATGAACTTCTAAAATCAAATTTATGTCAATGGTGCAGAATCAGTTGGTTAGAGCCCGGTGCTAATAATGCCAAGGTTGTGGTTTCAATCCCTGTATTATGGACCATTCACTTAAGAGTTGGACTCAATGCTCCTTCCAACTCAGAATATTCTGTGCATGTGTTGCTGTTTATGCATAAAAAAAAAGGACTGTTCACTGGATTATGGGAGTTCTTATCCCAGATAATTATACAGATATGTGCAGTTCCCTACATGGTTGGTTCTGACACATGTTTGTAAGAACTTACAAGAAGCATACCCTTCAGTGTTCCCTGAAAGTAGCCAGTAGGGTGTATTGCATTGCATATTTTAAATCTCCCTGCTACAAAAGGAGTCCCAAACCTGAATTCTCTGTCATGCTGTTCTGCATCTCTCTACTGAAAGAAAGCTACAGAGGAGTTTGAATGCCTCCAGTATGACTATGCAGAATCCAAGAAAACATAGCTCAGTAGGCAGCTGAAACTTCAATTTTCTGAGCCTCAAACATTTGTTCCACATCTGCCATTAGTCTTTCAACATTTTGAGCAAATAGATGGGCTTGATGATTGCATTAAGGTCACGGTTGGTGTCTTGCCAGGCCAGTAAAAGCCCGTATCTCTCTTCCAGGGCAGGGTTTAAGCGTTTCTAAGGCTTTTCCATTATTTTATTTTTATATGAACTTCAGATTATAACCTTGTCTATTTCAAAGGAGCATTTTACATTTCTTCATCTCTCAATTCTTGTTATATGCAAGGAACCTCCCCGGATAAATAGATACATGTTTGCATATAATGCATGTTGTAACATTACTTCCAGGTTTTGACTTCATTGGGTGCTAGTGTCCTTCCAAAATGATGCTAGCTAAATACCATGCTACATTTCAACAGTTGCATGTTAATCTTGCTGCTGTCAGTACCACCATTGATCTTCCTGTTCCTGCATTCTCATGAAATCAAAATGTAGTATTTGTTGTGTTTGCAGGCAGACTGAGAAAGTGCTATAAGCATAGCTTTACACATATACAAAATATATTGTGTGGCTTCAGACCAGGCTGATGACATCATTTGGTCATATTTTGGGGATGAATGTATAATTTTTTTCTTCAAATACCTTTTAACAGAATTACTTTTGAATTAAAAGGGTGTATTTAACCTTGAGAATGATACCTAAAATGATTTGCTGTTAGCATTGAAATAATTAATGGATTTCAAATTAATTGATTGTAAAGTAGAATTGGATAGCTCTAGGGCTAAAGTTTAGATTTCATAGGGATAATAGAGATTAAGGAAGCTTAATGTAATTTGTGCTTGGCTTGCTTGTATGATAGAAAAAAGTATAGCCTAATAAAAGGCAATATTTCAGTAAGTTATAGTTTAAAATAAGTATTCTTTAAGCGTTACTGGCAATGTAAAGTGCACTGTTTATGAACAGATGGTATATCTACATTGAAATTTAGGGGTCTTATTGCTGGTCTTGCACACTCGCCTAAGTAGCCAATTGGCAAGCTCAGATTTTATAAAGGGACTGTTTCTGCATTTGGCATGTGCTCCAGGACATGGCTGGGACTTCAGGTGAATGTCTAAGCAGCCTCTCCTTGCTGAGGGCAGTTCTGCCTTAGTGGAACTGTTATTGCTGCCTCATTAGCTGTTTTAAAACGAGTCTTTGGTGTGTTTGTATAATGCCTGGTCATACCTCTACACGTTGTGTAGGTTCATGCTGAGAAGTCAGTGGCCTTCATTCTGGCCTGGCACAACTCTGTCTTTTGGTAGAAACCTCCTGATACGTAGCATGAAACCTACCAGACATTTTGAACTCATTCAGAAATACAGATTTCATTGGCTAGGATTTTCTATAACTTCATCTTTTTGGATCTTGAGATCTGTACGCATGTAAGTTTCATTGTTCTCATTTTCAAAGGCAAAAAGAATCTTGTGCTAAGATCCATGGAGGAGCACAGGCAAAAAGAGAACCTGCTCCTTGACTTGCAAGTCACTGCCTAACACAAAAACTGTGGTGGTCTTTTCATAATGTTGGCTTCCCAAACAATGTTACCACTGTGCCATTATATTGTTTAATTAATGGGTTCCTTTTGCAAGCCCTGATAAGACTGTTTTATGCCTATGTAAGCATGCAAATGCAAATTTCCTATTATGCTCTTGATTTTTCATACCAGTAAACTGTACTTAGGTGTGATTTGAAATATGGAGGAGTAGGAGTTAGAAGCAGGGCCTTTGACAGACTTTGTCTTTTTGAAAACCACTCTTTCCATCCCAGCAAAACCAAGTAAATCAAACTGAGTGGCTGCCAAAGTACGTGTGACTCACAGACAAGAAAGTCTACTAATGCAAATTTGATTGTAATTTTTTTTTTTTAATACGGACTCTTCCTTGAATAATTTTTATTAACATTGGCAGACTGCAGACTGATTGCATCACTTTAACAAATTGCCACCCACTAGATGAACTGCTGCAACTGTTCTATATGCTACTATAAGCTCACCTCAGCTGTGTGATTAACGTTTAAAATCTGATCACTATCAACCAACCAAGCATAGCACTAAAGCAGAATTAAATATTCTTTTGGGCAAAAACAAAACATAGATCATGTACAATTTTTTTCTTAGATTACTATTTCAAGTAAGCACTACTAATTTGCTTTTTTCTCTGACATTACAGCTCTGCTTTACAAGTAGGGATCTATTAACCTGCCTTCCAGAATACCCATTTTTATTTTCCAACTTCAGGAAATGTAATTCTGCCATGAACTTAAAACTGAGCACACTCCTAACTATTCCCCTAAGCAGGGAAATATTTAAGTGCTCATTTAAGTGGTTTTCTGAATTGGGATTAAAACTTGAAGTGATTTTTTTTGGTTTTTTCACCCCTGAGGATGATTTATTTCGGTTTTTTCTCTTTGTCATCATTTGAGTTAATGTATTAAAGCCATAGTACATAATCAAGTGACACTGTTTGACTGTAGTGATGAAAGTTTATTTACTGCTGAAATAATACTGATTTTAGTGTTTATACACAGTAACATTCACAAACAACAAAGTTATGAAGACATAGACAATGAGAACAAAATTATAGTTCTCTGAATTTTAATAGGAGCATTTATCAAAAAAGTGTAGTCTGAAGCTTTTTTATTGCTTTTGAAATCTACGTTGCTACCATAAATTTATAGATAAATTAGACATGTTGGCTTAAAGAGAAACCTGCTTACTTATTAGAAATTACACATTCCTAGTGCTTTTTTTATTTAAGTGCAATTAAATCACCGTTCTCCAGGTTTCTAAAGCATTGTATCACACATTTCACAAAGAAGACTGGGAGAAAAATCCGCTTATTTGTAGACTTGTGAGTTAATTATAAGCCTGCTAAGCTTTCCAAATGTATAAAATAGGTGTCTTTTCAGTTTTGGTTTGTATCTGAATGAAATGTAGCAAATTATTGTGGTATTGGAAGACGCTTAAATACCTCTTTGTTTTATAAAGAAATGCTTCATTTTTCACCCTATGGCATTTGTAAGAATAAAACTTTGAAAGATGTTGGTATTCTAAGTCTACTTTTTCCCTAGCTTTAAACTACAGAAGCAATTTGTTTAGATATAGTACTATAGATTTTGTGGATTAGGCATTTTAGTCAAATGTTGACTTAGTAGTTTGCACTTTGCTTGAACCTGCAGTAACTCTGATGGGTAAGAGACATTGATCCATTCGCAGACTCCACATATATCCATTCATAATAGAGTTTATGAACTAGCAGAACCCAGGGATAATCCAATGAATGCTGCTTGAAATAGCACCTGGAAAAATTGTTAGGTTATGGTCCTGAATGTAACTAAAAATGCTGTTCAGACACCTTGGAGGCACTAGGGGGCAGGTGGCAGCTTGCACAGGGGGACAAGGCTGTAAAGATTAAAAATAATGTGCTTTTAATTGTGGTAGTGATGCTATTTGAAAGAATTTTGGTGAGTGGCCTTGAGAAAGTTGGACTTGTTTGAGGGTTAAGCTGAATCAAGGCCTGAATTTACTCCCAGAGCTTTGAATATACCCTTTCAAATTAACTGCATACTGCAGTGCTTTTATTTAATGTTAGGCATTTGTAAATCAAGACTGTTTTAATTAAATAGAAGGGTTTATGCCTAATATCTTCCCTAATAAAGCCAGAAAACAAACTATTTTTTGCAATAGCTGTTTTGGTTTTAGCAGTTTTCATTAATTTCATGAAAGGCATTATTTTTGCACAAAACTTCTTTCTGTAGGTGCATGATGCTGTCCTGCTTGTGCTCACAATTATATGCTTTTAAAGGATAAGTAAAATTCAGTTTCATTCTCAATTCTGTTTCTTCTTGGAAAGTGGTTTCATTATAGATTTATGCCCAATGTCAGTTTTAACTAGTTCAACTTAATCTTAGTCCACAGTTACCTACTTCTCCTCCCTTTTAATGAAGCTCCCTCTCTCTTGACTCCAAATTCCTTCTCCTTTGCTTTCTGTAACTCTTAAATTAT